>NW_022987705.1:0-77500 GCF_902827165.1 Trematomus bernacchii | reverse complement strand
ACAAACCTTTGGAGGAATTAGGACCAATAAATCAGCTTTGAGGTTAAAAAAAATACAGAATGAATTTCCGTAGAATTAATGAACATGAGAAATTAAGAACACAAGCTACCTAACAATTAGCGTTTGTGTTAAATATCTACAAAAGTCACTCATGGTTCATGGTACGTTGGTAAAACTACACACACACACACACACACACACACACACACACACACACACACACACACACACACACACACACACACACACACACACACACACACACACACACACACACACACACACACCAAACTGAATATTACCTCCTGATAATAACAGCCGTTTCTTGCCGTGTTGTATTAAACTCCTGAGTGCAAAGATACTGCTCACCTGTGTGTGTGTGTGTGTGTGTGTGTGTGTGTGTGTGTGTGTGTGTGTGTGTGTGTGTGTGTGTGTGTGTGTGTGTGTGTGTGTGTGTTCACCTGTCAATATATTTACCTGTGTGTCTCTGTCAGAACATGTGGTGTTTCTCTGTGTTCCTGTTTCAGCTTTCTGCATACAAACTGAACCGTCAAATCTTCTCACTCCGTGTGTGTGTGTGTGTGAGAGAGAACCTGCCTACAGAGATCACATGGGAACAACAAGTGCTGTGATTGGTGGGAGGGAACACACCTGCACCAATCAGCTGTCAGGATGTTTTTACAGTGCAGTCAGAGAAATGTCCAACGAGTCCGACCTGCTGCAGGAATGTAGGTGTGTGTGTGTGTGTGTGTGTGTGTGTGTGTGTGTGTGTGTGTGTGTGTGTGTGTGTGTGTGTGTGTGTGTGTGTGTGTGTGTTGTTTTTAAACTCTGACACACTGAGGAAAGATCAAATCTGTAGGAATGCGAAATGAAACTGACACACACACACACACACACACACACACACACACACACACACACACACACACACACACACACACACATACACACACACACACACAGCAGCTGTAGTTCCCCTAGAAAATGTGAACACATTCTCTTCATTAGAATAAATAAATACCTTAACCTCTTAAGCCCTGAGCCTGTTTTTCAGGTCTCAGGCTCGAAAATGACATTCCCAGAACAAATTACTATAACTTCACTTCTAAAAGGGTTAAATTAATAATTTTTTTTCTCAAAGTAATGATAAACCTGTGAGTTGGACGTAGAAAAGTCAGAATCAATATAGAATTTTTTTATTTTAAAGTAAATTCAGATTGAACATAGTAAAACAATTTTAATTATAGTGTCCGTCCAAAAGGAAAACATTACTGAAAAGCAGATCCACACTAATTGCGCCGCATAAGCGCATAGGTGCGGCTCAGTTGAGGCTCCCTCCGCAAGATGAGGCCCCACGCAGTCTGCATGATTGGCCTGTAGTGAGGGACGGCCCTGGTGAAAACTACACTTGGATGATGGGTTAGTAGACTAAAAGCTTTAGGAATCCAAACTATAACATATAATAAGTACCATGTATCAAGATTGATGCAAAACAAGTGACATTTGACCTTTTTAGAGAGGTTTAGAAAACAAAACCCACTTCTTGGGTCATTTGGGTGGATTTGACCTATCTCTGGCCCCCCTTGTTTGATTTTGATGATTGACACCTCTGTTGAACCATTAGAGCCAATAGAATCGAGGGGAGGTTCCTAAAATCCATTTAAACATTACCCATTGGTGAATGAGTGATGCGCAGCCAGAATGCCCAAAACAGGAGGCTGTCATACACTCTGGTGGCTATCATAGCAGCTAATATGAAAACTCTGTTATTGATATAAATATGAAGATGGATTATCAGTAACCATTTCAAAGTGACAGACACATTGGATTAACCTATGGATTAACCTTCAGCAGCGTTTTTATCGTTTTAATGCCATTGAACACAACTTTTGATCAGAACAACAGCTAATGTAAGACAATGTCCCGTTTTTGCTTCGTAAAGCTCCGTGTTGTGATGTCTGTTTTTGCGAGTTTTGATCACTTGTACCCCTAGAATCTGTGGAATCTCAGCTTGCTAATCGATATCTTGTTTGTGCACATCCGATATGTAATAAGGATAAAAATGGTTCGTATCGTCAGTTAGCTGAGTTTCTTCCCGTTAAAGGTGGGGTAGGTACGTTTGAGAAACCGGCTCGAGATTGCTAGAATTTGAAAATACACAACCGGAGAAAATCTGCCACTTCCTTATAGAGCCCCTCCTCCAACACACACGAACGCGCACATGACCAATGAGGGCACGAGATAAGTTTGTGCACAGATGGAAGGCTGACAGGCAGGTAGGCCATCCAGTTATTTTAGCCGGGCCGGCTAAAATGATTGGTCGTGCTTTTTACAGTATTACGGCTTCCACAGATGACATTATTTTATGGATTTTTGGTCAAAGCACTTAAGATATTCATTGCTATCGGGATGTTAAGAGCATTCCATGGAATATAACAAAAAGTGTATCTCGAGCCGGTTTCTCAAACTTACCTACCCCACCTTTAATCGGGTATGACACATTAAGGTTTTTAAATGTTAAGAAGCCCTGAGACACAGTTTCGTGAAGAAGAAAAAACAACGCAGCCCCCGCGGGCAGGGGCCTCCGGGTTGAACAGGTCAAAGAATAATAACTTAAACTAAAGTTGGTTATTTAAACAAACTAAAAAAAAAAATCTGCATGATTTCATGTATAGTTTTAACAGCATTGTCTCATTTAAAGTTGAATAATAATATCATATCTCACTATATTCGGCTCTTTTGCAAAATAAAAAACAGAAATGTAAAAAACATCAACAAATAAATCTAAAACTAAATCCTGTCCTAAAAGTTTCATTTCTATAGTTTTTTATTAATTAGTTTCCTGTTGTTTCTTTCCCACTCGTCTGCAGTCAGTTTTACTCAGCGACACATTTCAAACCCTAACTCCTAAAAAATAATAATTATGTTGTACTTTGTTTTCAATTTACTTTTGAAGTTTGGAACATTTAGAACAATTATAACATTTTAAACATCACGAACATTATAAATATTTAGAATGGGGCGGGGCGTCACGCGGGGCGGGGCTTCACGTGGGGCGGGGCTTCACGTGGGGCGGGGCCTGGGGACGGGGCTTCTGGACAGCGGCTGCCGGCTCCCGCTCAGGAAGGACGAGCTGCCGGAGTTCTGCCGACACGAAGAACCGGCAGAACCTTTGAAGCTTGGACGCCTCCGACGCCAGCGGCAGCGCAGGATCCGGATAAAAGCCTGACACAGAACATCATAACATCAACAGAGGAACACGGAACAACAACACATCAACAGAGGAACACGGAACAACAACACATCAACAGAGGAACACGGAACAGCAACACATCAACAGAGGAACACGGAACCATAAAACATCATCAGAGGAACACGGAACATCAACAGAGGAACACGGAACAACAACACATCAACAGAGGAACACGGAACCATAAAACATCAACAGAGGAACACGGAACAACAACACATCATCAGAGGAACACGGAACAACAACACATCATCAGAGGAACACGGAACATCAACAGAGGAACACGGAACAGCAACACATCAACAGAGGAACACGGAACATCAACAGAGGAACACGGAACAGCAACACATCATCAGAGGAACACGGAACAACAACACATCATCAGAGGAACACGGAACAGCAACAGAGGAACACGGAACAACAACACATCATCAGAGGAACACGGAACATCAACAGAGGAACACGGAACAGCAACACATCAACAGAGGAACACGGAACAGCAACACATCAACAGAGGAACACGGAACAACAACACATCATCAGAGGAACACGGAACAACAACACATCATCAGAGGAACACGGAACAGCAACAGAGGAACACGGAACAGCAACACATCAACAGAGGAACACGGAACAGCAACACATCAACAGAGGAACACGGAACAACAACACATCATCAGAGGAACACGGAACAGCAACACATCATCAGAGGAACACGGAACCATAAAACATCAACAGAGGATCACGGAAGAACAGGGGTAGATGATGGTAGTATTAGTAGTAGTATTAGTAGTAGTATTAGTAGTAGTATTAGTATTAGTAGTATTAGTATTAGTATTAGTATTAGTATTAGTAGTATTAGTAGTAGTATTAGTAGTAGTATTAGTATTTGTAGTATTAGTAGTAGTATTAGTAGTAGTATTAGTAGTAGTATTAGTATTAGTAGTAGTAGTATTAGTAGTAGTATTAGTAGTAGTATTAGCATTAGCAGTATTAGTAGTATTAGTAGTAGTATTAGTATTATTAGTATTAGTAGTACTACCTGTTTGAACTCCCTGCTGTAACAGGGGTAGATGATGGGGTTCAGGCAGCTGTTGAAATATCCCAACCAGAAGATCACTTTGAAAAACGTCTCAGGAGGACGAAGACTGCTGATGAAGGAGCCTACACACACACACAGACACACACACACACACACACACACACACACACACACACACACACACACACACACACACACACACACACACACACAGTATTAATATAAGTATGTGCTTTTATATATTAAAATACTCTCCCCTCCTCACAGTGGTTGACCTGCAGATATGGAGGTGATGTTCGGCGTGTCGGAGTGATATCAGATTTTATGAGGACTTATGAGGTCTTATGAGGACTTATGAGGTCTTATGAGGACTTCTCTCCTCAGACGGAGTTTATCGGAGGCTTCTGAAGGGATTATTTCTCCCTCAGTATGGACTTGTAAGGCCATACTGCCTCAGGCTGCTCTCCTGAACCTCGGCACGAAAACCCGCAGAAAAACCTTCCCATGATGCATCACTGCTGCATGTTTCTCCAAGTTTGGAAATCCTCAGAAACAAAGTTATTCTAACCCAAAGATCTTCACTTTGATCATTATTATAACAACAGTGTGCAGGAGCAGCTCGTCTGCAGACATACAACCATTTGCAGTGCGTTACAAAAACTTCAAAGAGACTCAAAATGACTTCAAAGAGACACAAAATGACTTCAAAGAGACACAAATGACTTCGGAGAGACACAAAATGACTTCAAAGAGAGACAAATGACTTCGGAGAGACACAAAATGACTTTAAAGAGACACAAATGACTTCGGAGAGACACAAAATGACTTCAAAGAGACACAAATGACTTCGGAAAGACTCAAATTGACTTCAGAGAGACTTCAAAGAGACACAAATGACTTCGGAGAGACTCAAAATGACTTCAAAGAGAATCAAGATGACTTCAAAGAGACTTCAAAGAGACTTCAAAGATGCTCAAAATGACTTTAAAGAGACACAAAATGACTTCAAAGAGACTCAAAATAACTTCAGAGAGACTCAAGATGACTTCAAAGAGACTTCAAAGAGACTCACAAACACTTCAAAGAGACACAAATGGCGCTTTTCCGCTGCAGCACGTAGCACGGTTTTAGCTGTTTTGCTTTTCCACTAGGGGTAGTTCCGGCCCAGGGCTACTTTTTCTCCTTTTTTCTGGCCCTCCAAAATCGATGTTCTTACCTGAATATGCTAAACTCGTGACGTAAACACTCTCGACTGCTGAATGGTCAGAGAGAATCGCTGATTTAATTGTAATACACGTTTCAAAATTATGCCGAAGTAACAACATACTGATACCGGTTAGTAAAAACCATGAATTAATGCTTTGACAAGTCTGCAGACAGACGGCAGGCGAAACACCTTTTAAAATGCGTGTTTTCTGAATGGAGATCGGCTAAGCTAACGCAGTATATGCTCCGACCGTCCACACTCACAACAACGGCCTATACAGACATAAATAAACCAGCGACTGTACTCGCCATGACACAGACAGTCTGTGGTTTGTACTTGTTTAACTGTTGTCTAGTTTCTGAACAAATATGAGGAGCTGTGAGCTCTGAGTGCTAACAGTTTGCTGATGTTTGGTTTTGTGGTTCGCATTGAAGATGACGTCACGGCAGTTTTACGCAGCGTCGCTCCGCCCGCCGAACAGCCGATCGCCCCGCCTACCCTGCGTTGCTATATTTACTACCCCAGTTGGTAAACTGTAATGGAAACGCAGCATAAAGTGAGCCTGGCCTACCAAGGCCTAACCATACCGTACTAGGCCGTGCGAGGTCCTGCAGTGGAAAAGCACCAAAAGAGACTTCAAAGAGACTTCTCCTGCAGTGTGTCTATAGGTCAGTGGTTCTCAACTGGTCACGCCTCAGGACTTTTTCTCTTTGTCAATAAATCCCGACCCAAAGGTCTGAAACACTCCAATGTATTTCACCAAAAATAGCGCAGTAATATATATAAATGTTTCTCAGCAGACACTTTGAAGTGAAGTGAAGAACAGAGCATACATTTCAGTAAATGTAGTCCATGGAACAAAACCACATCCTCAACATGTCAGTGCCATGCAGATTATATCCCTCACAGAACTACAGTATGCTTTTTAAACAAGTTTGAACTGGTGATGGGCATCAAGGTTCTAGAATCAAAATTGAACTGTAATCAATAAAAAGGGCGACCTGGAGCCAATCCTGCAAATTCACCAGACGTGAAAGTTTCTAGTCTCCGGGATTTCCAGACAAGTGGCTTAGAAATTCCGGCCTTCCAAATAAAAGTTGGACTTTTTTTTTTCTCACATTTTAGTTTTCACTCGCACCGTGACCAACTCAAAAGGGGTCCGCGACCCAAAAGTGGGTCCCACCAGTTGAGAACCACTGCTATAGGTGTTAGTGCATGTTAATGGTCTGCAGAGGATAACATCCAGGAATCATTCATGCATCATTATGAATATAAGAGTGATGGTACCGAGGGGCAGGGCGAGGAAGAAGGGCAGCCAGCAGAGGACGAACATCCCCACCACCACGCCCAGAGTCTTCGCCGCCTTCTTCTCTCTGGAGAACTTCATCAGTTTGAGGCTCAGAGCGCTGCGACCTGGATCCTGGGAATCATGGACATAAAATAAAGTTCTGTAAGTCATGAGTTCATCTTTTAGTTTTCTGGCAAGGGGCCATCTGGTACACAAAGTCTCTCCATGAAGACTGAGCTTTCAGTGTCATGTGTACGTGATCACACCATGTCAGAAGGTACACTGTTGTGTTTACATCTGACTGTGTAAGATCCAATGGTGGAGTTCAAAAGGTGTATAAATATATTCTCTTCTCCTGTAGAACCAGAACCAGGTTTATAACCAGGTAGGTTGACACGTACGAGGAACTTGACTTGGTGTCATGGTGCAGACATAAAAGTAAAACAAAAATTAAAAACACAGATATAAAACTATTACAAGAAAACTATAAAAACATAAAAAATATTTAAAATAATAGAAAATATAGTCAAATATAGTAAACTGTAGGCATGTTCTCGGCCCATTTGATGAAGGGTAATCTGTCTCTTATGCTGTTGGAAAACAATATAATATTTAAACTCCAACCATTTCTGTGTCTGTGCTTTAATGTGTTTCTATGTTGTTATTTGCTGATGTTGTGAGTGTTTAAGGCACCTGGTTCTGGCTCTGGTTGTGGCTCTGGTTCTGGTTCCTGCAGTGGATCCTCAGCGTGAGTTCCTGAGACCCCGCCTGGCGCTCCTGCATCACGCCGGCCTCCAGGTTCCTGGTGGTGCGCTTGGCCACCACATAGACCCGGAAGTACATGAAGAGGATGATGAAGAGCGGGAAGTAGAAGGACCCGAGTGAGGAGAACAGAGCGTAGAACGGTTCCTCCGTGATGAGACACACCGAGGAGTCCTGAGGAGGAACAGCAGGGTCAGGGGTCAACTCAGGGGTCAACTCAGGGGTCAACTCAGGGGTCAACTCAGGGGCTTCAGCGGTGCACTGTTAGAATAATCTCACTGGTCCCCGGTTTGAGCTTCAATCTCAGGATCCATGTGTTTCTGATCCTCTCCAGAATGGAAGTAGTCATCACATACAGAGCATCAACTAGTTCCTGAACAGTGTCCTTCACATGCTGATATCCAAGAGAGGGAGTTACACAGTCACAAGATGGAGGAATACCGATTCTTCTTGGTAATCATACATCCTGTCATGTACAAAATACTGAGTTTACTTTCAAATGTTGGCTTTTTTCTCAAAATCTCGACATTTTCTCAAAATTCTGACTTTTTCTCCAAAATTCGACTTGTTCTCCAAAATCTAAAAATTCTGACTTTTTCAAAAAATTCTGACTTTTTCAAAAGATTCTGACTTTTTCTCAAAATCTCAAAAGTCTAACTTTTTCTCAAAAGTCTAACTTTTTCTCAAAAGTCTAACTTTTTCTCAAAATTCTGACATTTTCTCAAAATGTTAACTTTTTCTCAAAATCACAAAATTCTGACCTTTTCTCAAAATTCTGACTTTTTCTCAAAATCTCAAAAGTCTAACTTTTTCTCAAAAGTCTAACTTTTTCTCAAAATTCTGACATTTTCTCAAAATGTTGACTTTTTCTCAAAATCACAAAATTCTGACTTTTTCAAAAAATTCTAACTTTTTCTCAAAAGTCTAACTTTTTCTCAAAATTCTGACATTTTCTCAAAATGTTGACTTTTTCTCAAAATCACAAAATTCTGACCTTTTCTCAAAATTCTGACTTTTTTTTCAAAATTCGGACTTTTTCTGAATACTTAAAAATGTTAATAATCACTGGTCCCCGGCTTGAGCTTCAATCTCAGGATCCATGTATTTGTGATCCTCTCCAGAATGGAAGTAGTCATCACATACAGAGCATCAACTAGTTCCTGAACAGTGTCCTTCACATGCTGATATCCAAGAGAGGGAGTTACACAGTCACAAGATGGAGGAATATAAAGCAGTATTCAATGTTTACTTCAGATTAGCTCCACATCAGAAATGATCATGCTCGTCATATGTCTATCTCCATAGAGGCTGAATCATCATGTTAATCACATAGCTATCATATGCCTAAAACAGTCCTGATGCTCTTCTAGGTAATCATACATCCTGTCATGCACACAGCTACAGTTGGGATACCTTTGTTATCATGTTACTCTCAGATTGAAGAGGACATTCAGGATTTTACCAACATGCATGCTGGGTAATGTTTGTACCTGTGCGGGCGGCTGCTTCCAGCCGAACAGCGGTCCCACGGAGATGACAGCGGCGAGGATCCAGACTCCCAGCATGCCGAGCAGCGCCCTGGTCTCCGTGACGATGCAGCGGTACTGCAGCGGGCGAGAGACGCCCACGAAGCGGTCGATGGAGATCAGGCACAGAGACAAGATGGAGGCCGAGCAGCAGAGAACGTCCAGAGCTGCCCAAACATCGCAGAACACACGACCAAACACCCAGTGGTCCAGGATCTGTGGAGAGGAAGCACACCTGAAACACCTGAAACACACCTGAAACACCTGAGACACCTGAAACACACTTGAAACACCTGAAACACCTGAAACACACATGAAACACCTGAAACACCTGAAACACCTGAAACACCTGAAACACCTGAAACACACATGAAACACCTGAAACACCTGAAACACCTGAAACACCTGAAACACCTGAAACACCTGAAACACCTGAAACACACCTGAAACACACCTGAAACACCTGAAACACACATGAAACACCTGAAACACCTGAAACACCTGAAACACCTGAAACACACCTGAAACACCCCTGAAACACCTGAAACACCCAGTGGTCCAGGATCTGTGGAGAGGAAGCACACCTAAAGCACCTGAAACACCTGAAACACACCTGAAACACACTTGAAACACCTGAAACACACCTGAAACACACCTGAGACACCTGAAACACACCTGAAACACCTGAAACACCTGAACACACCTGAAACACCTGAACACACCTGAACACACCTGAAACACCTGAACACACCTGAAACCAGTGTTATTTAAAAAAAGAATATCAATATGAACATTTCAAATACCGCGCCGGCATCACCGCCGTAACCATAGCAACGTAAGTAGCGTAAAGAATGCAGCGCCACCACGTACAGATGGCAACACCCAGAAATATTTACAAATATAAAACAAATATTCAGAAACTGTCATGAACAATGACTATTATTTATTTCAAGAACTGTTATTTACAGAAACTCAACATTTCTAATCTGTGTGACACAAATATGCAAAAAAATGTTGGGCTCCCCCCCATTTCGAACACTGCCTGAAACACCCAGTGATCCAACACCTGGGGACAGGAAGCACAATATAAATATAAACTAATATTTAATAACACCTAACCCTCACCTGAAACACCTGGACCTGCACACAGGCACACAGGTACACATATTTTCTCATATATTTGTATTTGATGTAATACTTGATGTATTATAGAGACGTTCTGGCGGTGCGTTCACTGACCTATTACATGTTATTTTTATGTGTGTTATTTCAGTTAGTTTTTTTTATATATTTGTATTTGATGTAATACTTTAAGTGTTTGAGAGAGGTTGTGGTGGTGCGTTCACTGACCTCCAGAGAGGCGGACACCGGCAGCACGGTGCTCCCCAGCAGCAGGTCAGCGAGGGCCAGGTTGATGATGAAGTAGTTGGTCGGCGTCCGGAGGTTTCTGTTACAAACCACCGCCAGGATCACCAGGATGTTCCCCACGATGGCAAACAGGATGAAGGAGCCCAGAACCAGACCCACCAGAACCGCCCGCACCAGAACCAGAGGGGGGTCCAGAGGGGGGTCTGAGGACGAGTTAGTGCCCAGGAGAGGAGCCTCAATCCTGGGCTGGAGCTCAGAGGAGGAGCCGTTAGTCCACATACTCATGGGGGGTCTTCTTTAGAGGGTTAATGTGGACCCAGAGGGTCTTCAGAGGGTCTTCAGAGGGTCTTTAGAGGGCCGTTAGAGGGTTAATGTGGACCCAGAGGGTCTTCAGAGGGTCTTTAGGGGGTTCATGTGGATCCAGAGCAGCAGGGGGTCCTTTTCAGAGTTAATGTCAGATCAGAATCAGAATCAGAACCAGAATCAGGTTTATCACCAGGTGGGTCGACACGTAAGAGGAATTTGACTTGGTGTCGTGGTGCAGACACAAAAGTAAAACAACAATTCAAAACACAGATAGAAAACTATTTTAAGAAAAACTATAATAACGTAAAAAAATTATAATAAAAATATAGTATGTGGATCCAGAGCAGGTGGAGGGTCTTCTTCAGAGTTAATGTGGATCCAGAGGGTCTTCAGAGTTAAAGTGGATCCAGAGTGTCTTCAGAGTTAAAGTGGATCCAGAGCAGGTGGAGGGTCTTCTTCAGAGTTCCTATCTGGAGAAACTGAGCCCAGAAAGACCTCCCAGTCCTTTTATGGTTCAGGAGTTAATGTGGGAAAGTCTGAGAGAGAGAGATCTATAACTGTCTCTCTCTCTCTCTCTCTCTCTCTCTCTCTCTCTCTCTCTCTCTCTCTCTCTCACTCTCCTCTCTCTCTCTACAATCCCTCTCTCTCGTCTCTATTCGCTCTCTCTCTCTCTCTCTCTCTCTCTCTCTCTCTCTCTCTCTCTCTCTCTCTCTCTCTCTCTCTCTCTGTCTCTCTATAACTCTCTCTCTCTCTAATGAAGAGGCTCCATACGGAGGCCCTGAGGGGCCAAAACACACGTGGGAAAATAAAAACATTTCAACTTTTTTTTTCTCTCTGAAAAAACTCTTTCCCCAAACACTAGTACACTCTCCATCTGAAGTGGTGGTGATGCAGCGTGGCAGACAGTTGTAGTCTTCTCCTGGGTTTGAACATCGTTGGAAATGTGAGAAAAAGAAACTTGAAATAATAAAAACAAATTCAAAACGTTTTAGTGTAGTGTCAACGTGTTGTCGTGCTAACGTGTTATTATGCTAACGTGTTGTCGTGCTAACGTGTTGTCATGTAAACGTGTTGTTGTGCTAAACTGTTGTCGTGCTAATGTGTTATCGTGCTAACGTGTTGTCGTGCTAACGTGTTGTCGTGCTAACGTGTTGTTGTGCTAACGTGTTGTCGTGCTAACGTGTTGTCATGCTAACGTGTTGTCATGTTAACGTGTTGTCATGCTAACGCTAAGATTATTATGAGGCTGCTCTGCCTGGTGCACATTATAACTGAGCTGAAAATAGATCACACACACACATACATATACACACACACACACATACACACACTGTGATGAGGATTTATTTATATGTTTGTCTCTTTCTTTCCTCTCCACCAGACCATGTCTCCTCAAGTTGCTGAATGTTCTCTAGATGCTGCACGTGTTGTCAAGTTGCTGAATGTTCTGTAGATGCTGCACGTGTTGTCAAGTTGCTGAATGTTCTCTAGATGCTGCACGTGTTGTCAAGTTGCTGAATGTTCTCTAGATCAGGGGTTCCCAACCTTTATTGTGCCAAGGACCGGCAGATACATTAAAAAAAAATCGCGGACCAGTTGTCAATTTTAACTGATTTTAATATTTACTCACCACCAGCAGGTAGCAACAGAGGCTAATTGTATGTAACAGCCTGAACAAATACTAGAACATAATGCATCCAAAACATATTAACAAAGTTTAAAAAAGAACCGGTGTTGTTTTTTGGTTTTTCGGAAAACCAAAACACCGACGTTATTCAGTTTTTAAACCAAAACGGGAAAACAGATAAATCAACGTTTTAGTTTTGTTTGTATGATTTACGGATAATCCAGTGAATGCTGGGAAAACGAGGAGAAGGCGCATTATGAAGGAGATGTCCGGTCGCCAGGGTGTGTGTGTGTGTGTGTGTGTGTGTGTGTGTGTGTGTGTGTGTGTGTGTGTGTGTGTGTGTGTGTGTGTGTGGTGTGTGTGTGTGTGTGTGTGTGTGTGTGTGTGTGTGTGTGTGTGTGTGTGTGGTGTGTGTGATGACATCATTGAGGGCAGCACAAAAGCTCATCGTCATACAGGAAACATGTTTAGACAGAGTGTTACAGAGGAGACATATTTCACTTTGTGTGTGTGTATGTGTGTGGGTGTGTGTGTGTGTGTGTGTGTGTGTGTGTGTGTGTGTGTGTGTGTGTGTGTGTGTGTGTGTGTGTGTGTGTGTGTGTGTGTGTGTGTGTGTGTGTGTGTGTGTGTGTGTGTGTGTGTGATGACATTATTTAGGGCCGCATATATGGATTTAGTTATATGTGTGTAAATTACTGTTCATAAACATTTGGAAACAAATGCCGGTGTCGGACAGACACAAACACACCGACCGAACACACAGAGCTGAGCTGAGCAGAGCACATACACATCATGCGCCTTGGTGACTAACTGGACATCTCCTTCATAAAACTAATAAAAGGGGGAGTAATCGGGCAGTTCGATGTGTGTAGAGATGTGTGTAGAGGTGTGTGTGGTTAACACGTAGCAGCCTGCAGTCACTCTTAAACTGTTCTGATGAAGTTAAACACAGCGAAGGCGGTGCGTAAAAAGGCACAGCTCTTTACCTGCTGGTGCTGCACTTCTCAGAGGCGGAGTATACGTCCTGCTGCCTCCTGATGCTGCAGCCATTTCATGAAGTGAAGGAGGTTTTTCTTCTATAAAACAGCTGCGGGCAGCAGATACCGTGAGAGTCCCGGACATTAATCCATAGATCAAGGCATACTGGTTTACTCTCCTGTTTTGCCAATCCGGTGCTTAAACAAATAGCTCTACACCCCTGGCCGACATGTCCTTAAAATGAAGTCCGAGTTTGAAATATATCTCAAATAATGTATGCACCACCATTTCCCCACATAAACATAACAGTCTGCAATCAAACGGTTGTCTCCTGTGCGCTCCTCTTCCTACTTGGCGCACCGGTAACATTCTCGTGCGCACAAGAGGCTGAGACCTTAGGCTGAGCCGCCGAATCCCTCGGAACATCATAAAAGCCATTTTCAACGGTTTTCTGGTGAAAGATTAACTAGCTACTGGATGAAATAATATGACTGGTGGCACAGGTGCGAAAATTAAACACTTTTTGAAAAAAATATTATGATAAAATATTTTTATATATTTATAATTCTGCAAATATTACGATAAACTCATAGCTATTTTGCGGCCCGGCAGTAACAATGTTCTCTAGACGCTGCATGTGTTGTCAAGTTGCTGAATGTTCTCTAGACGCTGCATGTGTTGTCAAGTTGCTGAATGTTCTCTAGATGCTGCATGTGTTGTCAAGTTGCTGAATGTTCTCTAGATGCTGCATGTGTTGTCAAGTTGCTGAATGTTCTCTAGATGCTGCATGTGTTGTTAAGTTGCTGAATGTTCTCTAGATGCTGCATGTGTTGTCAAGTTGCTGAATGTTCTCTAGATGCTGCATGTGTTGTTAAGTGGCTGAATGTTCTCTAGACGCTGCATGTCTCCTCAAGTTGCTGAATGTTCTCTAGATGCTGCATGTCTCCTCAAGTTGCTGAATGTTCTCTAGATGCTGCATGTGTTGTTAAGTTGCTGAATGTTCTCTAGACGCTGCATTTCTCCTCAAGTTGCTGAATGTTCTCTAGATGCTGCATGTGTTGTCAAGTGGCTGAATGTTCTCTAGATGCTGCATGTGTTGTTAAGTTGCTGAATGTTCTCTAGACGCTGCATGTCTCCTCAAGTTGCTGAATGTTCTCTAGATGCTGCATGTCTCCTCAAGTTGCTGAATGTTCTCTAGACGCTGCATGTGTTGTCAAGTTGCTGAATGTTCTCTAGATGCTGCATGTGTTGTCAAGTTGCTGAATGTTCTCTAGATGCTGCATGTCTCCTCAAGTTGCTGAATGTTCTCTAGACGCTGCATGTGTTGTCAAGTTGCTGAATGTTCTCTAGATGCTGCATGTGTTGTCAAGTTGCTGAATGTTCTCTAGATGCTGCATGTTTCCTCAAGTTGCTGAATGTTCTCTAGACGCTGCATGTCTCCTCAAGTTGCTGAATGTTCTCTAGATGCTGCATGTGTTGTCAAGTTGCTGAATGTTCTCTAGACGCTGCATGTCTCCTCAAGTTGCTGAATGTTCTCTAGATGCTGCATGTCTCCTCAAGTTGCTGAATGTTCTCTAGATGCTGCATGTGTTGTCAAGTTGCTGAATGTTCTCTAGATGCTGCATGTGTTGTCAAGTTGCTGAATGTTCTCTAGATGCTGCATGTGTTGTCAAGTTGCTGAATGTTCTCTAGACGCTGCATGTGTTGTCAAGTTGCTGAATGTTCTCTAGATGCTGCATGTGTTGTCAAGTTGCTGAATGTTCTCTAGATGCTGCATGTGTTGTCAAGTTGCTGAATGTTCTCTAGATGCTGCATGTGTTGTCAAGTTGCTGAATGTTCTCTAGATGCTGCATGTGTTGTCAAGTTGCTGAATGTTCTCTAGATGCTGCATGTGTTGTCAAGTTGCTGAATGTTCTCGAGATGCTGCATGTGTTGTGAAGTTGCTGAATGTTCTCTAGATGCTGCATGTCTCCTCAAGTTGCTGAATGTTCTCTAGATGCTGCATGTCTCCTCAAGTTGCTGAATGTTCTCTAGATGCTGCATGTGTTGTCAAGTTGCTGAATGTTCTCGAGATGCTGCATGTGTTGTGAAGTTGCTGAATGTTCTCTAGATGCTGCATGTGTTGTGAAGTTGCTGAATGTTCTCTAGATGCTGCATGTCTCCTCAAGTTGCTGAATGTTCTCTAGATGCTGCATGTGTTGTCAAGTTGCTGAATGTTCTCTAGATGCTGCATGTGTTGTCAAGTTGCTGAATGTTCTCTAAACGCTGCATCTCTCCTCAAGTTGCTGAATGTTCTCTAGATGCTGCATGTGTTGTCAAGTTGCTGAATGTTCTCTAAACGCTGCATGTCTCCTCAGGTTGCTGAATGTTCTCTAGATGCTGCATGTGTTGTCAAGTTGCTGAATGTTCTCTAAACGCTGCATGTCTCCTCAAGTTGCTGAATGTTCTCTAGACGCTGCATGTGTTGTCAAGTTGCTGAATGTTCTCTAGATGCTGCATGTGTTGTCAAGTTGCTGAATGTTCTCTAGACGCTGCATGTGTTGTCAAGTTGCTGAATGTTCTCTAGATGCTGCATGTGTTGTCAAGTTGCTGAATGTTCTCTAGACGCTGCACGTGTTGTCAAGTTGCTGGAGACGTTTCTTCATGTGGAACATCTGTGTTTTTATATCTTTCTGAAGCTGTTCCTCCTGATGGAGAGTTCGTGGCACCTTTTGGCCTCCGTACATCCTGTGTCTGTATGATGGTCTTCAGTGGATGTCAGCAACATGTCAGAGTGAAGTGGAGTGTTTTCATCAGACTGGAACGTCTCTCAGGAAACAGGAAGTCTGTCCTCTCGTCTTCTGAAGTCTCTGCAGAGTTTAAAAGGCTTCAGAGGTCTGTTCTCTCCGAGCCGTGAACGCAGACGTCAGCCTCCAGAAACACCTGGAAGACTTTACACTTTATTCAACCTCTCGTTAGCATCCAGGCTAACAGGCTTTGATGGGAGCTTCCATACAAACAGCTTCAGCAGGAAGAGTCTGTAAACTATCGGACAGATAAAACACTACGAAGGGTTAAATCACAGATAACACAAAACAGAGAGATCCAAGTTCCAGTTCTCTTTCATCATGACCTCAGCAGCTTCAGAGGAGATACGGAGATGTGGAACTGAAGACCTCCTCCAACAGAGCAACATGAATATATATAGGACATAAAACTAATAAAACAGATCAAATAGTGCAAGAGAATGTTTTGAGATGTGCAAGTTAATACAAACAGAATATAAATAGTGCAAGAAGTGTCTGTATACGAGAACATGGAATATGTTGTATAGACAAGACAGATGTTCTAGAGGTTCTTCACAGAGCTCAGGTGTTTAACAGTCTGATTGTGGGATGAAACTGTTTGGAAAATATCACTCGACACCGGGTTGAGAATCAATAATCAGCTACTCATGTATTCTTGCAAGAAGGAGCAGAGTTAAGTCACACACAAAGGATATGGTTCCACTCACACACATGAGCTCAAAGGAGCAGGAAGTAACATCAAGCTTACATCGTCTAAAGTCAGGAGGTACCAAACAGGCCTAAGTCGGTTTGGCGTCAGCAGGCGTCGGGAAGGCGTCGGGAAGGCGTCGGGAAGGCGTCGGGATGGCGTCGGGAAGGCGTCGGGAAGGCGTCGGGACATCTCTGGAAAGAAAGGCACGTATTCCCGTCCCGCCAGTGTTGCTCTTTGCCCCTCGAAGAAGAGTGGAGACAAAGTGTGTGTCCTCTCCTTGGTATCAACCACATGAATGATGCCCTGCCTTCTCCTACCTCAGAGGAGGCAGCTGCAAGGTCACACAGGTGCAAGGTCACACAGGTGCAAGGTCACACAGGTGCAAGGTCACACAGGTGTAAGGTCACACACGTGCAAGGTCACACACGTGCAAGGTCACACAGGTGCAAGGTCATACAGGTGCAAGGTCACACACGTGCAAGGTCACACACGTGCAAGGTCACACAGGTGCAAGGTCACACAGGTGCAAGGTCACACAGACAACTTGTATTTTCTCCAACAGAAAGTGTCTCTGAGTCTGGAGGTCTTAGTCCTGATGCTGCGTGGTGCATATTAAAGTAGATCTAGATGTAGAAGGTGCAGCACAGCACCACAGTCTCCAGTCCAACCCGAGCCCTGGTCCTCTACCCCCTGGTCCTCTACCCCCCTGGTCCTCTACCTCCCCTGGTCCTCTACCCCCTGGTCCTACCCCCTGTTCCACTACCCCCTGGTCCTCTACCCCCTGGTCCTCTACCCCCTGGTCCTCTACCCCCCTGGTCCTCTACCCCCTGGTCCTCTACCTGCAGAGTTCACCTGAGAAATGCCTGAGTTCATTTATGATATTATGTGTTACATGTGTCCTACAGAGAGATGCATGCTCGGAGCTCTCAGCGGGGGTGCAGAGGTCAGCTGTTCTTGGCTTCTCTTCTTCTCTGACATTCCTCTTTAATCACATTCCTGCTGCTGGAAATATACTTTCATATTAATGTGAATATCACGATCAGAGCCTCTTCCTCTGGACCTGACCCTCTGTCACATCTCAACAATAATATAACCCTCTACTAATATCTACTCTCAGGTTTCTGTTTCTCTCATGAAGGATTTCAAAGTGAAGTGATGGTGGTCTATGGTGGGAAATCACACTGCTTTATAAACAGGATGCTTATTTTATATATCTGTTAAAGTGCTTCATTATAATGTCTCCTGTGTTTTTATCTTTTTTCTTTAATACTATTTTCATTCTTTATTTTATACATTAAATATTAAAGGTGGGGTAGGGAAGTTTGAGAAACCAGCTCGAGATCGCTAGAATTTGAAAATACACAGCCGGAGAAAATCTGCCACTTCCTTACAGAGCCGGACTGGCCATTGGGACGATGGGCCGGTACTGAAGTGGGCCGGTCGGACGATGTGGGCCGGTCGGATAAGTCACTAGCACCCCCCCCCCCCCCCCCGTTGATAATATACCGGTCGAGAGTCCCGGGCTGATTTGTAGTCCCAGTCCGCCCCTGACCTCCTCCAACACACACGAACGCACACATGACCAATGAGGGCACGAGATAAGTTTGGGCACAGATCAAGCCCCCAGGAAGTGCGCCGGACTCAGATGAAAATATTCGTGCTGGCCAAACGGCGGTACTACACTTCCTTTTGGTTGCCAGGCCCGGAAACACTTTTTCCCATTGACTTACATGGGGAAAGAGTGGTCTGTAAATCGTTGGATAATTTTTTTTAAACTAAACTACCCAGCATGAACACTTGTATAGCCCTTATTAAAAACATTCGTTCCTCAAGTTGTAAAAATGTGCTAATAACGTTATTCTGTGAGTTATTTCCCTCTGCATTATGAACGCGCATCTAACCCACGGAACCGCGCCGCCCGGCACGTTCATGTTACGTGTTCAGCACTACATGCGTTTATCTTTACCCATGGATGCACAATAAGAACGGACCCATATCGCCTTACTGCCAGCCCACGGAGCTGTAATAATGGATATATTGCACATGTTTGCTGTAATTCATCATTTGTAAAATATTATACTACATGGGCTGTATGATTAAATCTTGTCCCGTAAATGTTGTATTAAATAAAGTTAATATTACCGACGTAGATTAACGTCCCTGTACAGTAGCTTCTTATTGCACTAAGAAGCTTATTGCACTGTATATATATATATATATATATACATACATATACATATATATATATGTATATACAGTGCAATAATTCTTTCATGCTAAATGAAGCTCTGTTGCTTGGATATCACTAGATCCTGTTACAGCGTAATATAAAATTACATAACGATTGATGTGTAAATTAGCATAATTACTAGCTAACCGCTAGCTGCTAACTGCCGCCTCGTTAATATCAAATCTATCATAATAACAACCCATTACCATGCTGTCATGAACGTGCGGTGCTGTTACGTGTACGCAGATTGACGTGCTTGATGTGAACGAGCATTTTGGGGGGCATGGTTAAAGTTGCGCATGCGTTTCGCTCTCTCAAAAGTTGGGCCATTTTATCATCATGCGCGAATGAGCAACTCTCATAGGAATGAATGAGGCCCCGCCTCCCACGCTGCATCCAGTTCTTATTATACATCCATGGCACAGATGGAAGGCTGACAGGCAGGTAGGCCATCCAGTTATTTTAGCCGGGCCGGCTAAAATGATTGGTCGTGCTTTTTACAGTATTACGGCTTCCACAGATGACATTTTTTTATGGATTTTTTGTCAAAGCACTTAAGATATTCATTGCTATCGGGATGTTAAGAGCATTCCATGGAATATAACAAAAAGTGTATCTCGAGCCGGTTTCTCAAACTTACCTACCCCACCTTTAATGTATTATTATATATTATTAACTCGTGTTTACTGTGACAGCCTGCAGCGCCCCCTGCTGGTCAGAGGCTCTCCTGCTGCCTGACAGAGACAGAGAGACAGAGAGAGACAGAAAGAGACGGAGAGGAGGGTTAACTCGGTCCAGCTGCAGAAAGTGAGTGTTTCTGTGTTTCTTCAGAGTTTATACAGTGTTATTTTGATCTGTCTGCAGAGTTTATTCATGATCCTGCAGCACCTGTTAGCTAACCGGCTAATTAGCTAACGGGCTAATTAGCTAACGGGCTAATTAGCTCGTGGTCACACCTGATGCATGTGCTATATTAGCATACCTAGCTTTCAATTGACTTAATAAATGATAAATCGTGCGTTTGAAAGCCAATAGAAGTCCAGGTGTAATCAGAAGAGCTACTCAGAAGTCCGCTGTGTGAAAACAGGCTTTTAAATAATTGTATACATTAATATATTATATGATATATCATGTTGTTAATGCACTAACATTGCATTTTAATGTTTTAGCTGAGATCACTTTCATCATTTCATCAGTTATTATTGAATGTAGTGAGTATTAACCCTCCAGCTGCTCACTACCTGCAGCTGTCAGGTTAATACGAGGTAACGAAGTCTGCAGTAATAAAGCAGCATTAGTCTGTACTTCTACTGTTATTTGGTAATAACTTTATTTAAGCTTTCCTTGCAGTTTAAGGACTAACTTTAGACTGCTTCTGAAGTAAAAGTGAAATACTAGTACAGAGAAAAGATTAATAACTCAATCCTTTATAAGTAAATGTTACTGCAGCTTTACTTGTTTTAGGTTACAGCTAAGATATATCAATATAAAGTAAAATAAACCACGTGAATAAGATTGTAATTGTTGTTGCAGTTCACCAGCTAAACTGCGACAGCGCCACCGGCCCATGTACTCCAGTGTGATGGTTAAAAAAGGTACTGCACCCGGTGATGCTATCCCTTCCTCGTTAGTATAGTGGTCAGTATCCCCGCCTGTCACGCGGGGGCAAGCCGTGTATACCCATAGAAGACTTTCTATTGGCCAGAAGCCTTTTCAAAAGAACGACGGTTCGAATCCCACCTGACCCAAACAAAATTTCCCACATTCAGTTTCAAAATGTTGCTCATTATACACAAACACTACATTTATCTTTTCAAACGTTTAAAGTTAGAGTTGAAACTGATATTTGGAGTTAGAAATGAATTGTTCTTTCCTTGCTGCTTCTTATAGTTATTTTAACCTTAATATATAGCAATCATAACAATAATAACACAAATAATGATATCTTAATATTAGTAATAATAATGTTTTATATAATTATTTTGTATTTTTACTTATAATTAATATTTTTAAAATATGTTTATTGTACATATGTTTACATTGAGCATATGAGTGTGCTTCATTCTTCTTTCTATCACTATTACTTCCTCTATCAAGTAAAGACAGTCACAGTGATGCATTCAAGATCATTTATTCAAAAACAGCTGAAACATCAAATATAGGAAATAATACAAATAGAACTACAAATATATAAAAAACACTGAAAACACAATACAGAGAGAACAATCAGATCCTGAAAAAAGGATTGAACTATATTATATTCTTTGTATTTTTGGACTATATGATATGTTGTATTGCACCTTAATATTTATTATAATATTATAATTTAGCAGAAGATGGTGTATTGTTTTGTTATAGATGTATTTGATCTCACCACCATCCATTATCTGAAATGTTTTTCACCTCATGTTCTTGTATGGTTTATATTCTGCATTCTATTCTCATTTTAGTGATTTATACCCTCTTACTTGGTATTTGTTTTTTTATTTATTCTAGTGCAATAATTATATTTATTCTAGTATAGTATATAATATTCTAGTGCAGGCCCCAGCACCGACAAGGTTGGAGTGGAGGACCTATAGAAATCCCTGAAATGATTATTATTCTTTATTATGAATAGAGTTTTTTGAGGGCATTAACCAAAACTGTTTTGTTATCGGCAGGATTGTCAGGACTGGTGAAAAGGCTGATAGTTTAGGGGTCTCGCTTTTGTTGCAGGCAAAACGTCTTACTGTAGTTTGTATGTTAAGTTAGTATGCAACTTAGTAGACCCAGGAAGTGGCGCGTGCCTGTGTGTATGTGAGGGTAGGTTAGGGCTTCCTTTTGTCTGCAATCCATCTGTCCCTTTCAACATCATAGAAGTCCGACTGCTGGAACTCCGGCCACGTCATCTCCTTCTCCATGCCCTGTGCATTATATAAGGAGAAGCCTCTGGAGGGGCAGTAGATATACTTCCCTGGGCAAGTCAGAGCTGTAAGACACAGCAAAACACCACAGTTACATCAGATACAATTGAATAAAGCTCTATATAAATGACTGCTATAATGCAGTGTCACAGATATCCATACCTTCATCGAGGACAGTGTCTCCCTGCGCTTCCACAGGGGCCATATTATGTGGTGATGAATCTGGGATGATGAGATACAAACAGGCAAGTGACGTATACACATTATACATCGAAATTAAGAAGCAGCATTTAAGAAGTTGTGAAAAATGAAAACAGAGACGATGATATCATTACTTAACTTTACCTAAAACGTGAGCACTATACTGTATGACACCGTGACAATGTGATTTGTCAGAATGAAATTGAAGTTTTTGTGAGATACACTGGTAGTATAAGAAGAACACATACTTTGTCTCAACACATTTGGCGCCTGCTCTTCTATCCCGAGCTTTGGGGCAATGGCGAGCAGCTGAGGAGGGACCGGCAGCGGTGCCTTCACTGTGGCTGAAGGATGAAAGGCAAACATGAGGGTATATATACATAATATGTATGAAAAAGATTCAAGATGGATCCAAGTGAGGAGTATAAAAACCCAATAACCTTTCAGAGGAGCAGGTCCATCGGGTCTGGACACAGTGGCAGTTGGATAAGTCCTGTGGGCTGTAGAAACAATCCTGTGTCATGTTCCTCAAGTGTTAAGTTGTTTCAAGCTTCACAATCTGTCTTTACCTGTTGTCTCTTTAACAGAATGAAAATACCCCGTTGTATTAACTTGTGAATCCCAATGATTTGAAATAGAAAAACATAATGTCTATATGTGTTTGGAAACAGGTAAAGCAGAGAAACAGTATACATATATAGCAAGCACATCTTTCATTCAAAGGTGTGGCATGATATCTTAGAGGGTAAGAAGCTAGGTTTCCTAAGCCAATATTTAAAATGCCAAATCCTTGTATGACAGTCTAAAAAAAGCATGCAAAAAAGGAAAAACACTTACCATCATTGCTGACATGTTAATCCCTTCAGTTAGTTGGAGAACAGAATAACACAAGCATCAGAACAGACCAGAACACGGCCAAGTTATCCCTCCACACTGCTGGAGAGAAACCTGTTGGTGTAGAGACAGCCGGGGCTCTGGAGACTGCTGCTGGTGGCCCTATAAATAAATAATAAAGCACAGGTGATGGAGTACAGTTTCCGCTTATATTTTCCAAACTGTAGCACGTACTCCCCCATCACCTCGAGTCGGTCGGATACATCCCCTCCCCTCTGAAGGACCTCAGTGAGAGCATTTGTCCTCACATGCTCATGCTTCTGAGCGGCAGACTTGTCCTGAAGGGAAGGATTTTTTTGTATTCTCATACCCTCCTCTGAAGGGTCCTGTCTCAGGTGGCCAGATGGACCCTTCCTGAAAGACACTCTCATCTTTCCTGGGAAGAATATGGTTTTCTTCATTATCTCCTGCACACAGAAAAACACAATGCAAAGTATATATATTAATAAGTGCAAAAATCATCATACTGTTATATTAGCAGAGTTATTCATTTCATTCATTCACGTTAACCAGGATTTGTATAGGTAACACATTTATATTACATGATCAGACAGGCAGACAAACAAACAAACAGAGGGGCAGGTGGGCAGGAAGATTTGAAGACTGAATACTGTAGTATTTACCCGATTAAAATGTACTGTAGTAAGTAGAACTGCAGCAATGAAAAGAGTCAAATAATGCAGTATTTTGGATCAATGTTAACAAGATACACCTGTAAAACACATTTGACAGCTCTTTTGCCATGTGTAATGAGTAATAAATCAGCTGCTGTTAACGCTGACATTTACTGTAAATACATGACGTTAGTGTAACGTTAGCTAACAAAAGTTACAGTAACAACACACAGTTAAAGACAAACAAACAACTAACAACTATTGCAAAAACAGTGAAACAATATGATACGTGTTCATTCAGTCATAGAAAAATAAGCCCCACTTACGTTTGATAAGTTTGACGTGATGTTAGAAGTGGAATTGTGTCGCTAATGTCGTCTTTATCTGTAAGATGCTGCTGCTGTTGCTCCGTCTCTCACTCTCTGTCACTGGAAACGGGGTCTCCTTACCTCTACCAAAAGGGCGCAACAGCGCCCCCAATTTCTCGCTTGTGGCCAGAAATATATTGCAGTCACAGTGTAAGAACTACCATAGAGAATGAATGGTAAAGTTAAGAGAGTTAGACCTTACGATACGCGCTCCCCGCCCGCGAGACCGGGGTTCAATTCCCCGACGGGGAGGAAACACTTTATTTATTTTTTATAAAATGAACTAATAATACACAGAAAGAGAGTAGATGTACTGATAAATCATATAGTAATGATTTATGTAATTGTAAATCTTAAATCTTTGGTTACTGTGATTTTTAGGGTTGCTCCGATCGCCAATTTTGGGGCCGATCGCCGGAATCAGTATCGGCCGATACCGATCGCCGATCCGATCGAGTGGGCAGGGCCAGCGCCATATAGATAGAAGAGTTACGACAGCGGAAGTCCAAAATGCTTGATCGTCACGTGGTTCAGGGAGAGTCAATAGTTCCCCGGAAGTTCGTGGCGGGACATATGAATGCATGATTACCGGAGATAGAACTACGATTTTTGGTAATAAGTAGTGAATAAAGGTCTTGATTTGCAATATTTATACAACATACCGATATGTGCATGTATTTACATCAATATGTTTTAAAAATAAAATAGAATCTGCTAATATTTATGGATAATATTAGGTATAGTGTGAACAGCTAGTTTACTTGTTAACATATACATGTTAGGCTGTTGCCTTGGTTAAAGAGCCTGTTGCTGTTGTGTATTGCTTTGAATTATTTAAAACAAATATTATCTTCTTAAACAGGTATGGTAGTCAGGAGCATCACTTCCTAATGTTTATTGATATATTTAGAGGGAGGGGATGGCAAGGAATGCTTCAAAATTTAGATTAGATTCATTTCTACCATTTTTTTAATTCATGGTGGTTTCAGTAATCCCATGGTACTTGAGGACATAAGTAATCTAAATGACTAATGTACTCTTTATGACTTTCAGAAAGGACAGACCAACAGGTGACTATCAATGGACTAGCAGCAACATGATTATGACGTTAAAAGTGTTGTTTTAGGAACATCCATTGTAAATACATGGAATTCAATAAACATTGAATAGCATGTCATGCAGTTTGTCTGTGCCTTTTCCTCCGTGTTGTCCTGGCAAATCGTCTCCACCATGGTTTGCTGTGCTGCCTGGGGATGCTCCAATCGCTCAGAGAAAGGAGTAAGAATCAGAATGTACGGCTTCCCCACTGACACAGAGAGGAGGAAAAAATGGCTAGCTCAAGTCAGCAGGAGCAATTTAACAATCAAAACAGACAGCCGCAACAAAATATGTGAGGTAATCATATTCAAACACTGCATTTGCACTTTTTCACAAAACGAAGACCACACCATTGGGAAGCTTAATGTTTGGTTTAATACAAATAACAGGGAAAGGCTTGAGACTCAGGGTGCAGGGTGAGGGTCTCAGTGCAGGTATTCAGGCTCTATTGAATCCCCCTCTGGTTCGTGTGCTGAAAGAGGGAGAAACAGACAGGAGAAAGGGTTATACACACCTATATAGCACACCTATTGGATGGGAAATTGCCTTGGGGAGATAAGGTGTGGTCTTTGTTTCCAACTGAAGTTATGGAACTTTATTATTTGTGAGTTTAACAAAGTATGACAAATGGCATCAGTAATGGATGTGATATGAATTTGTATAAAGTTGTCTCACATTCTTGGTCGTATTTTACGTACAGTATGTAATGAGTGTATACATGTCCAGTAAGTCCTCCACCTGTAACATCACTGCCCCCCCACCTGCCATACAGTAGGTTACTACACTAACAAGATTACTTATATAATACAGTCAGGGGCGGACTGGGACTACAAATCAGCCCAGGACTCTCGACCGGCCCACTTCGGTACCGCCGGCCCACCTCGGTAAATTATCAACAGGGGGGGGGGGGGGGGGGGTGCTAGTGAGTTATCCGAGCGGCCCCACCTCGGTGCCGCAAGTCAATACCGCGAGGAAATTGTCGACGGGGGGGGGGGGGGGGGGGGGGGGGGGGGGGTTGCTAGTGACTTATCCGAGCGGCCCACATCGTCCGAGCGGCCCACTTCAGTACCGGCCCATCGGGATTCGTCCCGAACGTCCCGATGGCCAGTCCGCCCATGAATACAGTGATAGAATACTATTTAGTATGCTTACTTATATACAACAGTAGTATTACATTTACCTTGTGTTTTCACTCTCACTTTGCCATCATTTCAAAATCAGCTGAGCTGCAACATAATACAGACGGGTAATAATCAACAGAATACACTAAAAACACTCACCCATAAATTACGTTTTTGTTTACTGTTTGGAAGTCTCAAATATGCACTCTAAATTCATATCAATAGCGATGTATCACACAAATAGCTCTCTTCCTTATTATTGTGTAACGTTAACTTTATTATACTAGTTTGTAGGCCTACTCCAAAATGGAGATCGTAATTTCTCCACCTCCACTCATTACAGTCACACGTGCCCCAATGTTATATTTAACTAATATTATATTCCTCCACCCCACAAAAAAATCACGTTTAGAAGCCCTTTTTCTCTAATTCCACAACGTTGGATGAAATAACATTAGGAGAACGGATTAATAGCTGTTCATGGTTACCGTGTGTTGCTAACTTTATCCGGTATCCTAGCCTAATCTGTTATCTGTAAACGTTCCCTAAATCTACTGATTTAGGGATAATCCACTAACTTCCTTTAATACACATGTTCATTTGACTCAGATGTGCTGATAATATCTGCAATATAAATCTTTAAACGTCTTCTTACCTTTAAAAGTCCATCACGAACGGTCTATTATGCTGCAACTCTACTGTGTTGCTGGTCGCAAAAGTTCCCCGGAAGTCAGCGGCAAGCTAACTTCCGGGGAACTATTGACGGCTCCACGATCCGCCATTGCTGTAAAAAAAACTGGTCCATTGGAGTGAACGGAGATGTCGTAACTCTTCTATTATACGGCTCTGGGCGGGCCTATGGGGATCTTCCATTTAAAGTAAGGCTGTGCGATTATGGCAAAAATCATAATCACGATTATTTTGGTCAATAATTGATATCACGATTATTAAATACAATTATTCATTGACTTTGAAAACATCCATTTATTGAACTTTTAAATACAAATAATAATTTGAACAGTATCTTTTTAACTGTTGATTACCCTGAACGTATAATTCAACTGAAAAACCAATACAAAAATAAATTAAATAAATGATACATTTAAATAAATAATATCAAAATAATAAATACCAATAAACAAGATCAACAAATATTTTGGAGCGCATTTCCCCAAGCTACTAAACATATATAAATATGATAAATACAAATTAATTAGATCAAATATGTTGCAGTGCACTGTCACAACCTAGCAAAGCTAAATAATCGTTTCTTTCGATTATGTTGTTTTCGTAATTGTGGCAGGCCAAAATCGTAATTGCGATTAAAATACGATTAATTGCACAGCCCTAATTTAAAGTGATGTTTAAAACTCAGTTAATGCTCATTCACTGGCGCTTCCACAAACAACAACCAACATAATTATTACATTCAAATGAAGTACATTATTCAAGTTTACATTCACTTTGGAGAATAACACGGGAGAAATGAGCGGAAGCGCTCTCTTTTCCTCTCTCCCCCCTCTCTCTCCCCTCTCTCTCTCTCTCTCTCTCTCTCTCTCTCTCCCTCTCTCTCCCTCTCTCTCTCTCTCTCTCTCTCTCTCTCCCTCTCTCTCTCTCTCTCTCTCTCTCCTATCTCATGCAGCTCACTGATCCAGTAATGAGTGAACCGACAGTGAAGAATACATATATTTATAACTAGTTCCAGAGATAGATAAAATAGCTAAGTGTGTTAGGTCTAACTCTTAGTGTGTGTTCTGCTCCGCTCACCGGTCCGTCACAGCGGGCGGAGCTGCAGGATTTCTGCTTCACACACGTTGCACCGCTATTTTATTGTCATTTTCGGACACCTTAAAATACTGCCAGACTAGTGAAGCCATTTTTGCGAGCTTGTTTTGCCGCGCACATCATTTTACGTCATGCGATCGGCCTTTTTAGAGAGCACCGATCAATCGGCAGAGAGTGAGTATCGGCCGATATCGATCGGTGGCCGATCCCTAGTGATTTTAACATCAGATTCAAGTCTATCATCATGTGCTCAGCAGTGACGGCTCCTCCAACAGAGCAACACGAATAGATAGGACATGAAACTAATAGAACAGATCAAATAGTGCAAGAGTTCTGAGAGTGAATACAAATAAAATATAAATAGTATATAAAGACTATAGTAAATTACCGGCACACATACATGTACATATATTTAATATGTATGTATGACCCAAATATGTATATATGTTCATTTAATTCATTTCTTATCTTAAAAGTTACTTAAAGGTGGGGTAGGTAAGTTTGAGAAACCGGCTCGAGATACACTTGTTGTTATATTCCATGGAATGCTCTTAACATCCCGATAGCAATGAATATCTTAAGTGCTTTGACAAAAGATCCATAAATAAATATCATCTGTGGAAGCCGTGGTACTGTAAAAAGCACGACCAATCATCAGAGCCGACCCGGCTAAAATAACTGGATGGCCTACCTGCCTGTCAGCCTTCCATCTGTGCACAAACTTATCTCGTGCCCTCATTGGTCATGTGCGCGTTCATGTGTGTTGGAGGAGGGGCTCTGTAAGGAAGTGGCAGATTTTCTCCGGTTGTGTATTTTCAAATTCTAGCGATCTCGAGCCGGTTTCTCCAACTTACCTACCCTACCTTTAAATGTGTATCATTTTAATTGAATCTTTAATGTGTGTGAATCTGTCCTGTTTCTGTTCAAACTGCTGAGTTTCCCCACAGGGATCAATAAAGCTCCATCTCATCTCATCTAGATAAATAATTAGCAAGATGCAAACAGATGAATGTTCTGGATGTTCTCCACAGAGTTCAGGTGTTAATAGTCTGATGGCCTGTGGGATGAACGTGTCTCTGGGTCTGGAGGGTTTAGACCTGATGCTCTGTGCAGGTTTCACCACATGTTGATTATAGTATGAAAATGTTTAAACGTCAATCAGCCAATAGGAATGCAGCCTGAGCTGTGTGGTCGTCTTTCTGCTAAAGAGGTGAAGCTTGTGTCCGTGGTTAAGACAGGAAGTAGCCGACTCCTAAAGCTGCTGACAGGAAGTCAGACGCTGATCTGAGCGGGGAGGTCATCGTCAGATCGAACGCTGTTAGAGACTCAAATACTACAACGCTGTCAACAAGATATAGAAACATTTTGAGCCGTGTCAGTGTGTTCGTGATGAAGCTCGCTCTGCTCCTCGCTCTGCTCTCAGGTAACTTATATTCACCTTTTTATTATTATTAATAAACAGATTCATGACAGAGTTCTCAGTCTTGACTTCAGTGATAAGACTTGTGACTTGTCAAACAGAGACTCGGTGCTCGGGTTAGTGACAGTGAGACAGTGATGGTTATAAACGGGTGTGATCAGCAGGTATCAGATTAAACCCCAAGCAGTGTTTCCGCCAGACCAGGGGCTGAGAGGGCGGGGGGGGGGGTTGGGGTCACGTCGAATTTTGAATTGAGCCGTCCCTTATAGATACTATCTCTTTACGTATTAGTGATGGGAATTCCGGCTCTTCTTATGGCGCATTTCCACCACACGGTCGGCCTCGGCCTCGCTCGGTACTGCTAGGCCTCGTTGAGCCTTGTTAGGCCCGGCTCACTTTATGCTGCGCTTCCATTACAGTTTAGGAACTGGGGTAGTTACTATAGCAGGGGTCGGCAACCTTTTTGATATGAAGTGCCATTCTAAAAAAAATGTTTTATCAGCGTGCCGACGATCGTGAATTATCAACGGGGGGGTGTTGAAGAGCTCGACGAAAACACTTGTGAAAAGTGATGTTTAAAACTCAGTTAATGGGGCTCATTCACTGGCGCTTCCACAAACAACAACCAACATAATTGTTACATTCAAATGAAGTAGCCTACATTATTCAAGTTTACATTAACTTTGGATAATAACACGGGAGAAATGAGCTGAAGCGCTCTCTTTTCCTCTCTCCCTCTCTCTCTCTCCCTCTCTCCCCCTCTCTCTCTCTGACAGCCTGTCAGTATCTCATGCAGCTCACTGATCCAGTAATGAGTGACAGTGAAGAATACATATATTTATAACTAGTTCCAGAGGTAGATAAAATAGCTAAGTGTGTTAGGTCTAACTTGTGTGTTTTGCTCCGCTCACCGGTCCGTCACAGCGGGTGGAGCTGCAAGATTTCTGCTTCACACACGTTGCATACCACTATTTTACTGTCTTTTTCGGACACCTTAAAATACTGCCAGACTCGTGAAGCCATTTTGGTGAGCTTGTTTTGCCGCACACAGAGAAAAGTGTCATGTATGTTACGTCTCACGATCGGCCTTTTTGAGTGGGGCTGCGTTGCGTGCATGGCTTCATTCTGCAGGTAACGGGGAGACGCGCTCTGGCGGCGGTCTCGTTCAGGATCCGAAAATAAAATATATATTTCCGTGACGTCATCTTCAATGAGAACCCCAGAAAAACAACACAGCCGTTAGCTGTTAGCACTCAGAGCTCACAGCTCCTCATATCTGTTCAGAAACTAGACAAAAGTTAAACAAGTACAAACCACAGACTGCCTGTGTCATGGAGAATACAGTTGCTGGTTTATTTATGTCTGTATAGGCCGTTGTTGTGAGTGTGGACGGTCGGAGCATATACTGCGTTAGCTTAGCCAATCTCCATTTAGAAAACACGCATTTTAAAAGGTTTTTCTCCTGCCGTCTGTCTGCAGACTTGTCAAAGCATTAATTCATGGTTTTTACTAACCGGTATCAGTATGTTGTTACTTCATCATTTTGAAACGTGTATTACAATTAAATCACGGTCAAATATGTTCATCTTGTTGGAGTTGTAGCCCCCTTGCCAGCGATCCTCTCTCTAGTTTAGCATACTCAGCACGACCTGGTTGTTGGCTCGGAAAGAACCTCGATTTTGTCGGGCCAGAAAAGAGGTGAAAAATTAGCCCCGGGCCGGAACTAGGCCAAGTGGAAACACAACCAAAAACGGGCCCGGCACGACACGGCACGCTTAAACCGCGCTCCACGCCATGGTGGAAATGCGCCATTAGTGAGCCGGATCATTTGGCTCGGCTCTCTAAGAAGAGCCGGCTCTTTCGGCTCCCAAACGGCTCTTCATACCAGAGCCTCAGTTTCGCCGCTGTGAGGCTCCGGCGCTCGCAGCTCACGCGCGTGCTCCACTAGCACCCCCCGTCAAGGCTCGCCGGCAGTACACTTTCCGTCACAGGAACACGCTTTGCCCCTCCAACAGAGAGATGTCCTTTTTCCTTTTCGTCATTTCAAGCGATAACAACTCTCGATCTTCTCTCTAATTATTTTTTTTTTGGTCAAATGACGGCAAGACGCCCCCCTGGCGGAAACGCTGACCCCAAGTGTTCAGACAGGGATCACAGTTTATATTTGTTGATATAAAACAGACTGTTGATTTGTTGTCTCTGTGTCTGTCTCCTCAGTCTCTGGAGGATCCGGCCTCAGAGTGACGAGTGTCTCAGGTCAGGACGTGACTCTGACCTGTAAGTATGACATTAAAAAACGCGGAGCCCTGTCCATGTGTTGGGGTCGGGGGGACATCCCGTCCTCCGGCTGCAACAACCAGCTAATCGCTTCAGACGGACGTCAGGTGACGTTTGGGGGCGGGGCTTCCAGCAGGTACAGGTTTCTGGGTCGCCTGCAGGACGGAGACGTTTCCCTGACCGTCCTCAACGTCTTAGAGACGGACGCAGGACGATACGGATGCAGAGTGGAAATACCAGGGTGGTTAAACGACGCCAAACACCACATCGATCTGAGCGTGCAGAGAGGTGAGCGTGCAGAGAGGTGAGCGTGCAGAGAGGTGAACGTGGAGAGAGGTGAGCGTGCAGAGAGGTGAGCGTGCAGAGAGGTGAGCGTGCGTACAGAGAGGTGAGCGTGGAGAGAGGTGAGCGTGCAGAGAGGTGAACGTGGAGAGAGGTGAGCGTGCAGAGAGGTGAGCGTGCAGAGAGGTGAGCGTGGAGAGAGGTGAGCGTGCAGTGGAATATGTGTGATGGAAATATCAGTGATGATACTTATACCTATATAATCTGAGGAATCTCAGCTTTAATCTGATGTCTTGGATGTGCAGTTACGATAAGTAATAAGGGTATTTTTACCGTGAGTTCTGTGCGTTAGCATTTAGACGCTTCTTGTTAGACTTGTGTTTTTTTTCAGTAAAAATGGTTCATATCATCAGGTAGCTGAGTTTCTTCCCGTTAAGTGGGTATGACACATTCATAGGTTTTTTAATGAAGCCCTGAGACACAGTTTCATGAGAAAAGAAAACCGGGGGCTCTCGGGCGTAACAGGTTAACATTTTTTGGATTTGCCCAAAAAAAAGTTTCAGAGAAAAATGAGAAAGATCTTAAAATTCGATCTTTTTGTTTTTTTACAAATGTTAAAAATAAAACGTGTGAAACGTATTTCTGTTTCAGCTCCACAGATGATCAGAGCAACACCTTTAAACACGACTACAGAGCAGACACATACACACACAGCAGCAGGTAACACACACACTCACACACACACACACACTCACTCAGCAGCAGGTCACACACACACACACACACACACACACACACACACACACACACACACACACTCAGCAGCAGGTAACACACACACACACTCACTCACATAAACCATATATATATATATATCGTTTATAACCCTCTCTTGTTCCCTTGTCCTGCAGATCAGATGTTCTCCACTCAGATCCTCCAGACCAGCAGCCTCTCCCCCGAGGTGAGGAACATCCTGAGGGTGAGGGTTACCTTCAGAACATTTCAGCTGAGACCCCACCGTGGTCGTTTTATAAACATCATGATTTTATTCTGCAGCATGGATGATGAGACTTGCAAAAATCATCATAAAATAAAAGACAATAAACAAAATTTTTTTATGAGTAAAAAGTGAAATAGTTAAATAATTCAAATGTGTGTGTGTGTGTGTGTGTGTGTGTGTGTGTGTGTGTGTGTGTGTGTGTGTGTGTGTGTGTGTGTGTGTGTGTGTGTGTGTGTGTGTGTGTGTGTGTGTGTGTGTGTGTGTGTGTGTGTGTGTGTGTGTGTGTCCGGATGCTGGTGGGCAGACTGTGTTCCGGATGTGTCTTGTGTTCGGGGTGCTAGCTGTGCTAACGGCCGTCATTATAGTCGGTGAGTTCAACGGGAAGAAGCAGATCATCAGAAACTGAACCAGAGGAGATTAACTGTGCTCCTTTCTTCCTTATCTCTGCAGCCAGCAGACGGAGGCGACTCAGCAAAGAGTGAGTTTTACAGCCAACGAAAAAAGTCAAAATTCTGTATATTTTGAGAAATCTGGAAAAACCCAGAAAAAAATAGAATTCCTGAGAAAAAAATCAAAATGTTGAGAAAAAGGCAAAGAGGCTAAAACGTTTTAGAAAGGTTAAAAACCTGTTGTTGGTTGTGTCCTGCAGCTCAGATCCTCAGGTCTACAGCCAGTACAGCCAGGTGTGGTTCAGACGAGGCTCACCTGAGAGGAATCACACCTGAGAGAGGAATCACACCTGAGAGACGGGGGGGGGGGGGGGGGGGGGGCGAGTTCAGGTCTACAGTCCTGTATAGTTACAGAGTCTGATGAAAACCCTCAGCTCAAGATCATCAGAGAGAACAAGGAGAGACTAAATAAAGAACTGCCTCTGGAGTTCCTGTTCAGCTGTTCCACATCCTCCAGAACCATCACAGAACCATCACACCATCCAGAACCATCACACCCTCCAGAACCATCACAGAACCATCACAGAACCATTACACCCTCCAGAACCATCACAGAACCATCACACCCTCCTGAACCACACCCTCCTGAACCATCACACCCTCCAGAACCATCACACCCTCCTGAACCATCACACCCTCCAGAACCATCACACCCTCCAGAACCTCCAGAACCATCACACCCTCCAGAACCATCACACCCTCCAGAACCATCACACCATCACACCCTCCTGAACCATCACACCCTCCAGAACCATCACACCCTCCTGAACCATCACACCCTCCAGAACCATCACACCCTCACACCCTCCTGAACCATCACACCCTCACACCCTCCAGAACCATCACACCCTCCTGAACCATCACACCCTCCAGAACCATCACACTATCACACCCTCCTGAACCATCACACCCTCCAGAACCATCACACCCTCCTGAACCATCACACCCTCCAGAACCATCACACCCTCCTGAACCATCACACCCTCCTGAACCATCATACCATCACACCCTCCTGAACCATCATACCATCACACCCTCCTGAACCAGAGCAGAATGCTCAATTTTTAGAAGACAGAAAATTCTGATAAAAAAGTAAATTTGGAGAGAAAAATATTACAATTTTGAGGAAAAAGTCAAAATTGAGAAAAAAGGACTGGTTAATCTCAACAGCCAATCAGAGGGAGTTATTTTGACGACACCCCCAGGTTGCTATGGTGCTAGCGAATGTTATCTAAACTCAGCACTAAAGTAAGAACTGTGTGTTTGCTAGATTATTTCTTTGTTGGAACAATGCTTCTTGGCAATACATCTTATAGATCTGCTGCTCATCCCACTGATGCTTGTTCCATTTGAAAGATCAATAAACAGTTTTCCAACGGCATAAGATGTATTGCCAAGAAGCATTTCGAACAACAAAGAGATAATCTACCGTTCTTACTTTATGTGTTAATGTTATCTGCATGTATCTTATATTGTGTGTTACTATCAGGGCCATGAGACCGCTGAACCCCTGAGATTCTTTTATTGCATTGTTTGAAGAACCTGTGACTCAAGTTTGTCATAAAAAATGTTTAAAGTGTTTCAGTCTCAGATATTTCTCTGTGTTTCAGTCTCAGATATTTCTCTGTGTTTCAGTCTCAGATATTTCTCTGTGTTTCAGTCTCAGATATTTCTCTGTGTTTCAGTCTCAGATATTTCTCTGTGTTTCAGTCTCAGATATTTCTCAGTGTTTCAGTCTCAGATATTTCTCTGTGTTTCAGTCTCAGATATTTCTCTGTGTTTCAGTCTCAGACATTTCTCTGTGTGTTTCAGTCTCAGATATTTCTCTCTGTGTTTCAGTCTCAGATATTTCTCTCTGTGTTTCAGTCTCAGATATTTCTCTGTGTTTCAGTCTCAGATATTTCTCTGTGTTTCAGTCTCAGATATTTCTCTGTGTTTCAGTCTCAGATATTTCTCTGTGTTTCAGTCTCAGATATTTCTCTGTGTTTCAGTCTCAGATATTTCTCTGTGTTTCAGTCTCAGATATTTCTCTCTGTTTCAGTCTCAGATATTTCTCTGTGTTTCAGTCTCAGATATTTCTCTGTGTTTCAGTTTCAGATATTTCTCTGTGTTTCAGTTTCAGATATATCTCTGTGTTTCAGTCTCAGATATTTCTCTGTGTTTCAGTCTCAGATATTTCTCTGTGTTTCAGTTTCAGATATTTCTCTGTGTTTCAGTCTCAGATATTTCTCTCAGTGTTTCAGTCTCAGATATTTCTCTCAGTGTGTTTCAGATATTTCTCTCAGTGTTTCAGTCTCAGATATTTCTCAGTGTTTCAGTCTCAGATATTTCTCAGTGTTTCAGTCTCAGATATTTCTCAGTGTGTTTCAGTCTCAGATATTTCTCTCAGTGTTTCAGTCTCAGATATTTCTCAGTGTTTCAGTCTCAGATATTTCTCTCAGTGTTTCAGTCTCAGATATTTCTCTGTGTTTCAGTCTCAGATATTTCTCTCAGTGTGTTTCAGTCTCAGATATTTCTCTGTGTTTCAGTCTCAGATATTTCTCTCTGTGTGTTTCAGTCTCAGATATTTCTCTGTGTTTCAGTCTCATATTTCTCTCAGTGTGTTTCAGATATTTCTCTGTGTTTCAGTCTCAGATATTTCTCTGTGTTTCAGTCTCAGATATTTCTCTCAGTGTGTTTCAGATATTTCTCTCAGTGTGATCTCTGTGTTTCTGAAGAAGTGAAACTGCGTCCAAGGCTCAGACAGGAAGTAGCCGACTCCTCCATCTGCTGCTGACAGGAAGTCAGACGCTGACCACATGATCATCGCTCAGAACGACTCTTCCTGTAAGCTCAGTGTTAATAAATACAACATTAAAACATCACATTTTATGACCAAACTAACTTTCAACTTGTAGGTCTTAATTGATGGATTTTAATTGATGACTGGCTCCCTGATGAGTGATTCCATCAGAATGAGGTCTCGCGTTCTCTCATTAAAGGCTCAATGCTTCTCTCATGTTTACATTTTAATAAAGTCAAACTCAGGCTTTTTGAGGTTTCTTCAGTTTCTGTACTTCTGTTTAAAGACGCGGTGGGCGATGTGCAGCTGTGTGAGTGTGTGTGTGTCCGTGCAGCTGTGTGAGTGTGTTTGTGTCCGTGCAGCAGTGTGTGTGTGTGATGTCAGTGTTTTATTACGTGTGAGTGTCAGTGTGTTCATGATGAAGCTCTCTCTGATCCTCGCTCTGCTCTCAGGTAACTTATAATAGTTTAATTTATATTAACACTGACTTTGTTTACATGGGATCCAGCAGAAGGTCATGTTTTTCATATTTAAAATGATTTAAAACAGTGAAGCTTTAAGAGCAACATGTAAACTGTTGTTGAAATAAATACATATTTTTTTGTATTTTATTATATTTTGAACAACTTGCTGAACTTAATGTTAAAGCTGTTATTAATAGTTATTTAAAGGCATGTCTCTTCAGTGTCTGTGTATCTGGAGAGCTGCTGCTCTCCTCTGTTTCATACTAAAGTGCATGGACTGGATCTAAGACTTGATTTAAGTTTGTTTTAGACTTGAACCACAGACTTGTTTTGGGACTTGTTAGACTTCATTTTGGACTCATCAGTTGTCACATGGGACTTGATGTAGGACTTGTCATTGTGGATTTGGGACTTGAGGGTTAAGACTTGAATTGGGACTTTGCAGTCTTAGTTTGGGACTAGATTTGGGGGTTGATTTGAGTCTCGTCAAGTTTGTTTAGGACTTGAGTCCTAAGACTTGACTTGAGACTTGATTTGAATCTTGTCAGTCTTAATTTTGGACTTGAATTATGGACTCAACTTGGGACTTGAGACTTCATTGACTTGATTATGGACTTGAGTGCTAAAACCTGTAATACAGAAACGTGGAGGCTGGTAACAGTGATGGATATAAACAGGTTTGATCAGCAGGTATCAGATAACCCAGCGAGAAGTCCTCAGACAGCGATCAGAGTTTACGTTTGTTGATTTGTTGTCTCTGTGTCTGTCTCCTCAGTCTCTGGAGGATCTGGCCTCAGAGTGACGAGTGTCTCAGGTCAGGACGTGACTCTGACCTGTAAATATGACATTAAGACAAACAAAGCCCGGCCGGTGTGTTGGGGTCTGGGGGACATCCCGTCCTCCGGCTGCAACAACCAGTTAATTGCTTCAGACGGAAGCCAGGTGACGTTTGGGGGCGGGGCTTCCAGCAGGTACCGGTTTATGGGTCGCCTGCAGGACGGAGACGTTTCCCTGACCGTCCTCAACGTCTCAGAGACAGACGCAGGACGATATGGATGCAGAGTGGATATCTACGGGTGGTTCAATGACGAAGCACATCACATCGATCTGAGCGTGGAGAGAGGTGAGGGTCGTTACTCTGGATGAAAACAACAGTCAAATCTGGTGAGGGGCATCATGGGGTCTCCCCTTTAGGATACCTTCACTGCCCACTAAAATGCAAAAATTACAACAACAAAAAATGGAGATGCAGAAAATTCAAGAAAATCTCAAATAAAGTTTCAGTGAAATCGGCAGAAGTGTAAACCTACTAAAAAAGTGAAAATGCATGAAAGTCTTAAAATATCGCAAAAGAAAAATACAATGAAAAAAAAACGCAAATATCTTCCAGAGGACATTGAAATATAAAATAATAAAGTAAATAATTTGAGTAGAAACGCAGAGAGCAAAACAGTTTTAGCAGAAATAATGCAATAAATATGTAATACAACTGCTTTAGAAAATCCTAAAATATCTAATTTGCATACTTAATAAATCCGACCAAAACGTTTTCCAAAAAAACGCAGAAAACTGGAAAAAATCTTGAAATTCGATCTTTATGTTTTTTACAAATGTTACAAATAAAATGTGTTTCTGTTTCAGCTCCACAGACGACCAGAGCAGCAGGTAACACACACACACACACAGCAGCAGGTAACACACACACACACACACACACACACACACACACACACACACACACAGCAGGTAACACACACACACACATACACAGCAGGTAACACACACACACAGCAGCAGGTAACACACACACACACAGCAGCAGGTAATACACACACAAAGCAGCAGGTAACACACACATAACACCGCTCGCTCACTCTCGCTCTACCATACCCACACACCCATGCACATGCCACACCCCTCTCTTAAAGGGGTAGCGATCTCACTCTGCATGACCCTAATGTCATAACACTACCCCCACTCTGGATGGCAATTGCACACAATTCTAATCCAGCACAGTAAATTACATGGTACATTAAAGGGTACAACATTTCAGTGCAATCTTTGTGTGCACATATCACTGTGGAGCATAAGGAAACCCTGAAAAAGGCATTAATAGCTGAGCTCTAAAATAGCAGTCAGAAGGCATTCAACACTTAAATTCTCCATTAAAATGACAACTTTAAATGGAAATCAAAGACGGAAATATAACTTTAGTCCCATATGGTTATCAACCTGCTCTCCTCAAGTATTTTTTTTCTTTTTATGTATGAACATATGAAACAATAACACTTAGCTTGGACATTAGTAAACAACATAACGGTGTCCATGAACAGTCCTTTAACTGTGGGGCTTATGTCCTCACCCACTCACCATACCAGACAGGTGGTCCTCTGTTGCGGCCCGTCCGTGGCCCTGGAACATGATGGCTCCGACGGTGCTGCTCTGCCACACTACCCCCACTAACCTGAATGTCCTCAGGGGCAGAAGAGTCCGGAGGAGTGGAGGGGACTAAAAGGGCAGCAGCGACAGTCTCCACTTCTGGATCTGATGGGGTGCAGCTGGAGCCTTCCTCAGCTGCGGCGTCAGTGTCGGTGAACAGTTGAGATAGACCCAGGGTAGGATCTGCAGGATCCATGTCCAAGGCAGGGGCCAACACCTCCGTAGGTGTCCATCTCCGGGCGTGCTCCACAGCCCAGGCGTTGTCCAGTGGATCACGGCAGCTGATCATGGTGAACCACTTTCACTTTAGTCTTCACGCCTTTCTGGATGCGATACACCAGATCATCCATGTATCCCAGAATGAAGTATGGTCCTTCGTACGACGGGAGAAACTTCCTGACTTTGTTTTGGACTCTCCGTGTTCCTTTAATCAGGTACCACACAGCATCACCAATATCCCTTACGCAAAGAAAATATATTTCCCCATATATTAACTGTCAATATATTGCATTATTTTGTTTTCTGATTTACTGGTTAATTGAAAAGATTTAATAAAGGAAATCTTGCTGTTGGCTACACCAAGTGATACTGATTAATAATCAACATGAAAAACATATTTATTCATATCTACAAAATATATTGAAAATATATTGAAGATATATAGAATAATATATTGTGTTAATATATTACAATATATATATATTGAATAATATATTGTGATAATATATTGTAATATATGTGATAATACATCAGTAATTGCCGCTTTCCATATATTGAGTAATATATGTAAATATATATAATATATTGGTTGTGTATATATGTGAACATACATTTACTATATATTAACATTTATATGGGGACATGTACTATATATATTCACAAATATATGGGGACATGTATGCGCTATATATTCAGATTTATATGGGGACATGTATGTAGAATATATTCACAATTATATGGGGACATGTACTATATATATTCACAATTATATGGGGACATGTATGCGCTATATATTCACAATTATATGGGGACATGTATGCACTATATATATTCAGATTTATAAAAGACCATGTACGTACCATATATTCTGAACATGAGTGCAATATATGTTCACAATGAGGAAAAATGCATGTTCTGATAAAAAAAATCTTTCATTTAATTTCAAACCTTTATTTATGCAGGTGAATCTCATTGAGATCATTGATCTCTTTTTCAAGGGTGACCTGCTGCAAGTAGGTTCCACATGAATACATATAAACATAACAGAAAAACAAAAAAGGACATCATACAGCATATTTACAGTGACTACAGTTTACATAGCTAGTAACATTTACAGGTTCCAACAGTTTCCGATTGGATAGCATCTATCCTTGCTTTAAAAACATTTAGTGGAACCAAATTGCTCAGACTGTTCCAAGTTAGCGGAGCTGCGCATCTAAATGCTATCTTCCCTAAGACAGTCCTAGCAGTTGGCACATTTAATAAAATCACAACATTCGATCTCAGGCAGTAGCCACTTACAATTCGCCGTGAGATCAGGGAGCAGATGTAGGATGGAAGTTTCCCTAACATGGCTTTGTATATAAAAATGTACCAGTGACTGAGCCTCCGTACAGTTAGTGAAGGCAAACCTGCCCTTGCATACAGGGTACAGTGATGGGTTAATACTTTACAGTTTGTCACAAATCTCAGTGCACTGTGATAGGCGGCATCTAACTTGACCAGGCAATTGGCAGGTGCATTCATATAGATCAGATCACCATAGTCCAGTACAGGTAAAAAGGTCACAGTGACTAGCCTTTTTCTGGCCTCAAGTGAGAAACAGGACTTGTTCCTGGAAAAGAAACCTAGCCTAACCCTCAGTTTTTTAAGCAGGTTATTGACATGAAGTTTAAAAGTGAGACAATCATCAAGCCAGATACCAAGGTATTTGTAACAGGTAACCACTTCAAGTTTTATTCCTTGTGTAATTACAATATCTAAAACAGGCTCTGGTGTCTTTTTTAGTTTTTGAAAAGAGCATTACCTTGGTTTTATCAACATTTAAAAGAAGCTTAAGCGCTGAGAGCTGAGTCTGAATAATGAGAAGCTTAATTTGTTTGTTTCTATCAATGTGTAACAGTTATCAAAATACTCATTAAAAGAAGGACAAGGAACGAATAAAAGAAAAGGCCTATAAACAACACATTATGTAATGACTCAAGAACATTTTAATGTAATTATGTAATAAAACCCACATTTTGTAATAATCTGCTGCATTCTGTAACATCCTGAATGCAATATAAAATAAATGTCCCTGCATTTTGTAATAAATTATTACATTTTGCAATGGTTATTACAAAATGCGTGAGTTGCCCTTTTAAAAAAAACTGTAATATTCATTATGTAACCATAACCAAACTGTAAATATATCCCAAAATTGATGTTGATATACATGTTGGCTAATGAATATGGTAACACTTGATCTAGTTTTGGCCAATGAAAGATATTCTACTGAAGTATTTTTAAATTATGAGTAAGGATGATTCATGGTTGAATAAATAAATAAACAGTTGTAATGTTATTGTTTGCAACTCATTTTGTAATAACCACAGCAATATGTAATAATATATTTCAAAATGTGACGACATGTATTACATATTTGCATTGAACTTGTTTACTACATAATGGGCAAATTATTACAAAAGGAGGTGTTATTACTAGGGCTGTCAGTCGATTAAAATATTTAATCGCATGATTGTCCATAGTTAATCGCAAATTAATCGCACATTTTTTATCTGTTCTAAATGTACCTTAGAGGGATATTTTTCAAGTTTTTAATACTCTTATCAACATATGAGTGGACAACTATGCTTTATATGTTTGTTTATTATCATTTGAACAATGACAAATATTCTCATGAATATTAAACACAACAACCTGAACATTACAAATATTCGCCTCAATTCAACCTAGAACCTCTCTCATACAATAATACAATACTGTGTGTGTGTGTGTGTGTGTGTGTGTGTGTGTGTGTGTGTGTGTGTGTGTGTGTGTGTGTGTGTGTGTGTGTGTGTGTGTGTGTGTGTGTGTGTGTGTGTGTGTGTGTGGGAGCTATGTGCAGCTCAAGGCATATATGCCTGTGTGTATGAGCTGTGTTGCGCGCACTATCCGTGCTGAGTGTGCTGTCTGGCTACCTGCATAAAGTCAAGTGCTCGGCGCAGTTGTCGGCGAAATGTCGCTCCTCTTTTCATTGAAACAGCTCCTTATATCCGTTAGCTCAGCTAGCTAGCACCAGATGCTAACAACAACACGTAAGTTGTGCTTCGCTCGCGCCACACATACACACACCCTCCCGGTCCTCCCGATGGCCAGTCCGGGCCTGCCGGTGAGCGTGGAAGTGTGGTCTGCCACAAGCGGGCAGCAGGAGCGGGGCTGTCAGCATCAGCTTGTAGATGGTATTTTAAACTCGATGCGCTCTGAAACTACGGCGGCCGAGGACAAAAAATACACATGCGTTAATCGCGTTAAAATAATTAGTGGCGTTAATTTTTTTTTGCGTTAACGCGTTATTAACGCGTTAACTTGACAGCCCTAGTTATTACATAATGAAGGGAAAATGTATTACATTTTGTATAGGTATAGTTAATAAATGATGCATTGTTATTTCATACAGGGCCAAAAAAACAGTCTTGTACCCTATTTGATCGTCAATCTTGTTTTTTTCGTGCCTTTACTCACAAATTCTTGTGTTAATGGATGTTCTTATATCTGATGTCTTGGTCCCTGGATGGTGGTTTACTACAGCATCTGTGGAACAGAACAATTACAAATAATTAGAAGTTCACAAAAGACAGCAGGAATTATAACAATATCCATAATATCTATATTAAAGCATGGGCTGGCTTGGTGAATAATGTGGGAATACAAATAGTGGAAGAATAGGCTTTGTACATTTTCGTCTGAGTGTGGCGCTACTGGTTGGTATATTTTATGGAATTTGGACCAAGCATCTGCATCTGTAACAGTTCTGTTTAAAACTTTTTTAAATGTAATTGCATTCATCTTTAAAGGTAGGGTAGGTAAGTTTGAGAAACCGGCTCGAGATACACTTGTTGTTATATTCCATGGAATGCTCTTAACATCCCGATAGCAATGAATATCTGAAGTGCTTTGACAAAAAATCCATAAAAAAAATATCATCTGTGGAAGCCGTGGTACTGTAAAAAGCACATCCAATCATTTTAGCTGGCCCGGCTGAAATGACTGGATGGCCTACCTGCCTGTCAGCCTTCCATCTGTGCACAAACTTATCTCGTGCCCTCATTGGTCATGTGCGCGTTCGTGTGTGTTGGAGGAGGGGCTCTGTAAGGAAGTGGCAGATTTTTTCCGGCTGTGTATTTTCAAATTCTAGCGCACTCGAGCTGGTTTCTCCAAAATTACCTACCCCACCTTTAAAAGACTACTTTTATTGAATGAGAGTTTTACCTAGCACAATGAGCCTGGGGTGGTGGGAAGGGAGAACTGGGCCTCGGCATCGGCAGGAGTGGTAGTCGCCTATGAGTATTAGAATTTAGATTAACAAAGGCATAGAAAAACCCTGAAATATGTACTGACACAAAGCTACAACCCTCGATTTTGTAAGTAGTAGTAGTAAATACATACGTATATACAATATACAACAATACGCATAATGCAATTAGCAGTACCAGTAATAAAATAACTGAATAAATAGTAGTAGAACCTTTATTTAGCCAGGAAAATCAATTAAGAACAAATTCTTATTACAATGATGACCTGACAGGAGGCAAAAGGCGTCCTGAGGGGATGGGGTTTGGAGGAAAAAAATAAAAAGACAGACTCCGGGCACTACAGAACCCAGGAGACAACACAATGACACAGAGCAGAGATGACAGGCATAGCAGTTAAACATATAAAATCTCTAAAACAATATTGCTGTGGTTCAATCTGTCATTAAAATAATATAGAACATTCATCCATTCAATCATTCATTTCATTCCTTCATGGCAAGGATAACTAAGCTGAATAGTGAATAAAGTGATATGTGAAAAGTAAAATGACAGTGCGTTCCTCACCACTGCGATCTGGCTCCTCTGTCCTCGTATCTTTTGGGTCTGATTCCTCACTACTGATGTCTGCCTCTGCATGGGCCCTCTCTCCTTATTTATTCTGTCTCAGTCACCACTGCTATCTGGCTCCTCTGTCCTCTTGACTTGTGGTTCTGCAGGCTTAGTTCGACCTATGAATTTCAACAATGCTCCTGTAAAATATATAGATATATAGTATTATGGGTCAACATTAAAATAACATACACTGGAGAGCAAAATGTGAAATGCCATTGACTGTAGGCTACATATTATCCACACAATTGTCAGCAGGGGCAATAACAACTAAAATGTGAACTAACTTGAATGCATTAGTCCACAACACATAGCCTAACGTAGAGTGGAGAATGAATGAATGGTTTCTGCAAAATACACAGAAATAGAAATAAGGTTCAAATTACAATAACTAACCAGACGATGGTTATTAATAATAAGCAACAGCAATACTAATTGTTGCTAAAACACATTAGACACGTTGCAAACACACGGCTAATAAAAGCTAAGTTAGCATCTCATCCACACACTATCATAGCTTAACTTAGCTAACTAGCTAGCATTAGCTCAATTCCTGAACAACATAGAAACTAAAAACGGGACATCAAGACTCATTAACACACTGACTGAGCAGGACACTATGCATACAATCTTATAACATTACCAACACTAAAGATCTGCATATATGCTCACATTCTTCACGAACGCATTCTCTCTGTGACGATGGTAATTATGCATGTGACGATGCGCAATAATGTCCTGAACGCACATGTGTAACCAGCTCGAAGACCCGTAGCTGAACTACTTTAGCTGTCCCTAAATGTGCCTGACTAAAACACGAACGATATAATGCAGATCAAGGAGAACAAGGGGAATTTACAAGACATAGACTAACTGTGGTTACATTACTTAACTAGCTCATCATCGTCACCAGTCAGAAAATGTCCGTTAGCCGTGGGGCTAGTTTTCGCTATGTTAAACTCCATTGACTTATGCTAAAATGTTAGCGATCTAAAGGTCTGCTATTTTTGGCTGTTTTGGGTCGACTTCAGTTGACTGTAACATCGAAAATCTTCGAAATTGAATGTTCACAAAGCTGCGGACCGGTTATACACTCATACACGAGGGAACTAACATAGCTAATTTAACTAACGTTAGCTAATGTAGCTGGTGTAGTGCCGAGAGACGGGACATACGGATTAAGCAACTAGACTACTTGTAGTGTACATGCAGAATTATTTCAATTTAAAATAGTTTTAAATGCTCACACACATACCTGACTCAGGTGCTGTATTTTCCTCTCGTTTCTTTTTAATTTTCCGTTTCGAAGCACCTGATGAATGCTTTCTCTTTGACACTCAGCGACAGAATCAACAGACAGAGGCAGCAACGCAGATTTGAATCTGCCAATCAGATCAATCTATTGCTGGAGAGGGGGGGGGGCTCCCCGAAATCAGCCGGAAGTGGCGCATTCGAATACTGTTTGGGCTGTCTGCCGTGGATGGGCTGCGTTCCACTCCAAATAGCCGGTCGGCCGTAATATATGCATAGATATATATGCGTGCATATATATATATTTATATATATATATATATATATATATATATATATATATATATATATGAATATATATATGCACGCATATATGAATATATATATGCGTGCATATATGTGTGTGTCTATATATATTTATAAACTGTATATTATTTTCCATCATTCAATGGACAATTTGTACTTTTTTTATATGTAGGCTACCATCAAACATATGTTCATATATAAAGTGGGTAACTATACAAAACGAAGTGAGATAACTGTTTATGAATATCTGTTCAATTGTATGTAAACTCATGAAAGATAAATGAGTGTTTCAATAAAACTATTACATATAAATGTATAGTGCAGTTTTTGTTTTCATTGCAATATATTTTTTTTATATGTATCAATATATAGCCATACATGGTCCATGCATATATTGCAATATATTTAAAAATATAAGGACTACTTTCCCATATATGGAAATGTATGATCCAATATATTGTATTATATTTACCAATATATTACAATATATTTTTGTTTCATAAGGGATGGTACTGTGTGCGACAGCAGTTTTTGTCGTATTGTCTCTTAGCACGTTTTACAGACTCACCAAGGGCCTCTCTGGTGATTTGATGAGCCAGCTCCAGGCGTTGTCGGGTCTGCTGGACATATTCAGGGGCTGAAGGGAGTGTGTCAGAGTCTGGGGGTAGACCAGCTACCAGGTACACCGGCTCGCTCACTTCCCGGCCAAACATCATGAAGTTGGGGCTGAAACCAGTTGCACTGTGCTTGGTTGCTCTGTAAGCCATAACAGCATAGGGGATCATGAGGTCCCAGTCCCAGTGGCAGCGCTCAGCTGTTGTGGCCAGTATCTTTTGTAGTGTGGCATTAAATCTTTCGACTTGGCCATCAGATTGAGGTCTGAAAGGTGTTGTGCGTGTTTTCTCAATGCCAAACAGCTTACACATTTCCTGAAACACTTCGGATTCAAAGTTTCTGCCTTGATCACTGTGCAGCATCTGTGGTGCTCCATAACGACACACCCACTCTGAAGCCAGCACTTCAGCCACAGTTACAGCCTGCTGGTTGGGAAGGGGGTAAGCTTCCACCCACTTTGTAAAATAGTCCTGTATCACAAGCACATAACAGTTTTTGCGATCTGTCTCGTTCAGGGGCCCCATGATGTCCAAGGCGATGCGCTCCATGGGGGCTCCTACCCTGACAGTGCCCATTGGAGCTTGTGGTGTCTTACGGGGCCTGGCTTTGGATGCGCAGCTGGTACAGGTGCTACACCAGAGGGCAACGTCTTCTCTCATTATGTTCCAGAAGTATCGGATCTGCAGCTGGGCCACTGTGCGCATTACACCAAAATGTCCACCTATTTGGCCGTCATGCATTTGTTTCATGACATCAGGGCGGAAGACTCGAGGCAGCACCACTTGTTGCTAAAACTGTGTGTCATCTAGGCAGTAGAACCGCCTAACCAGAATTTCGTCTTTGAAGTAGAGCCGCTTCCACTGGCTCCAATATGTTTTTGTAGCCGGGCTGCACGGGGAGACTGTTACCCATTGTGGCCGTTCGTGGCTGGCCTCCATCCATGCTTTGATGGGGCCTATGTCTGGATCAGCCTCCTGAGCCTGCCACAGCTCCTCTGGGCTCCAGCCGCAGAACAGCCCAGTAGTATTGTTGGTCGTAGTCCGGTAGATTATTCCAGAATTGACATTGTCAATCTCAGCAGGTGAAGCTTCTCCTACCCCCACTGGACTCACCATCGCCTGGTTGATGTCAGAGTCCAACTGGCACTGCACCGCCTGATCACAAAAGCTCACCGGCTGAGGGGAGGGGCATGGCAGCTTACATGGACAAGACTCGCGGCAGGGTCTCCTTGAGAGGCTGTCTGCATTGCTGTGCAGCCGGCCAGGCCGATGAACAATCTCAAAGTTGTATTCACCCAGTCTCTCCAACCACCTGGCAAGCTGTCCCTCAGGCTCTTTCATCCGTGTTAGCCAGCGAAGACTGCTGTGGTCAGTGCGCACTGTGAAGGGCCGGCCCAGGAGGTACTGCCTGAAGTGTGATGTAAACTCCACCACAGCCAGCAGTTCACGTCGTGTAGTGCAGTAATTCTGTTCAGTTTTGGATAGTTTGCGACTCCCATTGGCCAGCACGCGCTCTCTGCCCTGCTGAACCTGAGAGAGGACAGCGCCAATGCCCACATCGCTGGCATCTGTGTCCAGTATCATGCTGCCTTGGTCTAGTGGATAACCCAAAACTGGTGCTGTGGTTAGCAGACGCTTGAGCTCGTTGAATGATTCCTGGCATTCTTCACTCCAGTGAAAACGGGCATACTTCTTTGTCAGGGCGTGGAGAGGCTCAGCCACGGAGGCAAAGTCTTTAACGAACCGCCTGTAGTATGATGCAAGGCCGATGAACTGGTGGACTTCTTGGACTGATGTAGGTGCCGGCCACTCCTGCACCTTCTGAACTTTGCTGGGGTCAGTAGCCACACCATCCTCAGAGACAATGTGGCCCAGGTAGGCCACCTGGCGGCGAAAGAGACAGCATTTTATATTCAGGGGTAAAGGGGTTTGAAACAGTAGCAGCCATACACGTGTCCTGCACCCTTGATGGCGTGGCATGAGCTTGGGGGCTATACACGTGATCGCATGGGCCTCGGCCTTGTATTTCACAGTCTTGAGCAAAAGGGTTTGTGCTTGAAAACCTCGGCCGACTGGGCTCATTGTCACATATGAAAGGGTTAAAACGTCCAAACACTTTATTTCTTTCATTAACATTGTCCATTTTAAATTCCACCTGTGTCTCTGTAGCAGTTAGACTCATGAACGGGTTGGAATAGCTTGTTAGCTCGTAGCAATCCTCCGGCTTGTTTGCGTTAGCGGCCGCCATTTAGCTTAGCTTGCAGCCGCATAAACTTGCTAATTAGCACGGCAAATCTCACGGTTTATCTCCACCGTTTATTTACTCTGTTTATGTTCTCACCACTGTCTTTATGTCGAACATGAACAGTCCCTTCGTGGTCGCCAATGTTGAACTTTCCTGTCAGCTCCTAGACCGTGGTCGAGGAAACAGGGGGAGATGACTCTCTGTCGTCTCCCAGGGCAGAAGCAACACGCTTCGGGTTCAATAACCCACTTTATCAAATCATTGGAGAGAGGCGAGCTGGTCTTGGGAGGTCGTTGTATTTATTTAGTTCTTCCGTTTCACAAGATACAACATCACAGACCTATGCTTTTTCCCTGCTGCCTCGTTTCATTTCCAGAAAACATAACACCGCTCGCTCACTCTCGCTCTACCATACCCACACACACATGCACGTGCCACACCCCTCTCTTAAAGGGGTAGCGATCTCACTCTGCATGACCCTAATGTCATAACAACTGGCTCCCTGATGAGTGATTCCATCAGAATGAGGTCTCACATTCTCTCATTAAAGGCTCAATGCTTTTCTCATGTTTACATTTTAATAAAGTCAAACTCAGGCTTTTTGAGGTTTCTTCAGTTTCTGTTCTTCTGTTTAAAGACGCGGTGGGCGATGTGCAGCTGTGTGACTCGCAGTGTGTGTGTGTGTGTGCGTGCAGCTGTGTGAGTGTGTGTGTGTGTGTGCGTGCAGCTGTGTGTGTGTGATGTCAGTGTTTTATTACGTGTGAGTGTCAGTGTGTGAGAGTGTGTTCATGATGAAGCTCTCTCTGATCCTTGCTCTGCTCTCAGGTAACTTATAATAGTTTAATTTATATTAACACTGACTTTGTTCAAGGTTCAAGGTTCTTTATTGTCAATCTGACATAGCTACAGAGTAATTATGTAGTTGAAAATCTTATGTCACAGGCTTCTCCAACAATGCAACATAATAACATAACAATAAGAGCAAGAGCAATACAAAAAGAATAATAGTTATAAAATAAAGTGATGATGTGGAATAGTGCAGTACGAGTCTATATACAAGTTATTGGAATGATATATATTAGGTATTAGATACATAATACTGAGTAGCAGATGAATGTTTTGAAGTTGTTTCAACAGTTCAGTTGTTTAACAGTCTCACTGCCCGCGGGAAGAAACTGTCTCCGAATCTTCTTGTCCTTGCCAGGATGCTGCGGTAACGTCTGCCAGACGGCAACAGAAAGAACAGTTTGTGGCTGGGGTGATGGGGGTCTTTGATAATCCGTAGTGATTTCTTCCTGAGCCGCTGGGAGTAAAGGTCCTCCATGGATGGCAGCTCCGTCCTGGTGATGTGCTGTGCAGTTTTCACCACCCTCTGTAAAGCCTTACGATCGAGGGCGGTGCAGCTGCCGTACCAGGCCGTCATGCTGCCAGTCAGGATCCTCTCTATGGTGCACCTGTAGAAGGTCAAGATCCTCTCTATGGTGCACCTGTAGAAGGTCAGGATCCTCTCTATCGTGCACCTGTAGAAGGTCAGGATGCTCTTTATGGTGCACCTGTAGAAGGTCAGGATGCTCTCTATGGTGCACCTGTAGAAGGTCAGGATACTCTCTATGGTGCACCTGTAGAAGGTCAGGATGCTCTCTATGGTGCACCTGTAGAAGGTCAGGATGCTCTCTATGGTGCACCTGTAGAAGGTCAGGATGCTCTCTATGGTGCACCTGTAGAAGGTCAGGATGCTCTCTATGGTGCACCTGTAGAAGGTCAGGATCCTCTCTATGGTGCACCTGTAGAAGGTCAGGATCCTCTCTATGGTGCACCTGTAGAAGGTCAGGATGCTCTCTATGGTGCACCTGTAGAAGTTGCAGAGTATCCTGGAGTCCATGTTGAACCTCCTCAACCTGCGGAGGAAGAAGAGCCGCTGTCGAGCTTTCTTGGTGATGGTGGTGGTGTGAAGAGTCCATGTCAGGTCCTCAGTGATGTGGACCCCAAGGAACCTGAAGCTGCTGACTCTCTCCACCGTAGTCCCATTGATGGCGATGGGGGCGTGTCCCTCTCCCTGCTGCTTCCTGTAATCCACAATCAGCCCTTTTGTTTTGCTGACGTTGAGATGGAGGTTGTTATCCTGGCACCAAGATGTCAGGTTTTCGACCTCCTCTCTGTACGCCGTCTCGTCATCGTCTGTGATCTGGCCGATGACGGTCGTGTCATCAGCAAACTTCACGATGGTGTTGGAGCTGTGTGTGGCCACGCAGTCGTGGGTGAACAGGGAGTAGAGGAGAGGGCTGAGCACGCAGCCTTGAGGGGCACCGGTGTTGAGAATCAGGGTGGAGGATGTGATGTTTCCCACCCGCACTGCCTGGGGTCTGCCCGTCAAGAAGTTCAGGATCCAGTCACAGAGGGCGCTGTTGAGCCCGAGGTCTCTGAGCTTGATGGCCAGCTTGGAGGGCACAATGGTATTGAATGCTGAACTGTAGTCAATGAACAGCATTCTCACATATGTGTTCCTGTTCTTCGGGTCCAGGTGTGAGAGGGCAGTGTGGAGGGTGAGGGCTATGGCGTCGTCTGTGGACCTGTTTGCTCTGTAGGCAAACTGCAGGGGGTCCAGAGATTCAGGGAGGGAGGAGGTGATGAATGATTTGACTAACCGCTCAAAGCACTTCATTACGGTGGAGGTGAGTGCTACTGGGTGGTAGTCATTGGGGCAGGTGATTATTGTCTTTTTGGGGACAGGAACGATAGTGGAATGTTTGAAGCATGTGGGGACTACAGACTGCAACAGGAACCTGTTGAAGATGTCTGTGAACACCTCTGCCAGCTGAACTGCACACACCCTGAGAACACGGCCAGGGATGCCATCAGGTCCAGGAGCCTTGTGTGGGTTAACCCTTTTAAAGGATTTACACACATCTGCCCTGTTTAAAACAAAAGGGCAGGGCTCCTGGTCCCTCTGTACCTCCACAGCCCGGCTGCTCTCAAAGCGTGCAAAAAACCTGTTTAGCTCATCTGGGAGAGATGCGCACGCAGACACTCCCGCAGCACCCCCCGCTGCTCCTTTGTAGTCTGTCATTGTTCTTAGTCCCGCCCACATGTTCCTGGTGTTACAGCCTTTGAAGTCAGATTCCACCTTCTCTTTGTACTGTCTCTTTGCATTGTTAATTGCTCTCCGGAGATCATACCTAGACTTCCTGTACTCCTCCAAATCTCCAGCTCTGTGCGCGATAGTGCGCGCTTTCAGCTTGCAGCGCACCTCGCAGTTTATCCAGGGCTTTTGATTTGGGAATGTCCGTACAGAAACCTTCGGTACCACGTCATCGATGCATTTCCCAATGTAGCAGATGACAGTGTCCGTGTGTGTGTTGATGTTATCGTCCTCAAACACACTCCAATCCGTAGATGCAAAGCAATCCTGCAGTGCTGCATCTGACTCCTCGCTCCATCGTTGTACTGTCTTTGTTATCGGTCTGTCCCTTTTAAGTTTCTGCTTGTAAGCAGGCAACAACAGTAGTGAGATGTGGTCTGATTTGCCGAAGGGAGGGCGAGGGAGAGCCTTGTATCCATTCCGGAAAGGGGAATAAACATGGTCCAATATGTTTCCCCCGCGCGTCGGGCAGCTGATGTGTTGGTAATATTTTTGGCAAAACCTTCTTCATGTTGGCGGTGTTGAAATCTCCGGCCACAACGAACGCCGCATCTGGCCGTGAAGTCTCGGTTTTATCAATAATCCCAAACAGCTGATCGAGTGCCGTGTTGTTGTCGGCGAGCGGCTGCGGGGGGACATACACTGCTGTTATCACAACAGATGTGAATTCCCTCGGCAGATGAAAGGCCCGGCATGAGATGCTCTAGATGTGCGGAACAGTCCGATGAAATAATCTTCACATCTGAGCACCAGTTGTTGTTAGTCATTACACACACACACCGCCTCCCTTACTTTTCCCCGAGTTTGCAGTCCGGTCCTGACGAAAAATAGAGAATCCATCAGGAACAATGGCGGAGTCCGGGATAGCGGGGTTGAGCCAAGTCTCAGTGAGAATTAACACGTTACAGTTCTTAATGTCCCGTTGAAAAGCAATCCGGCTTCTGAGTTCATCTAGCTTATTTTCAATGGATTGAACATTAGCCAGAAGAATACTCGGAAGAGGGGGTCGATTCTCTCGTTTCCTCAGTCTGACCAGCATCCCGGCCCGGCACCCACGCTTTGTCTTCTTCTTGCGTCTCTCAGGTAGAACAGCAACAGGTAGCCATGGTGAATCTCCATTGTCTGTCGGAGGGTTATTATTGTCCACGAAGTTTCGCAATTGAAGAAGTTCCTCTCTGCTGTATTGTATGGCAGAGTAGGTGCGGTCGGCTAGCATGTTGCGAACCATGTTAAAAGTAAAACGGCAAAAGTAAAATAAATATGTACAAAATACGAAAATGGGCAAAGTTGGAGAGGAGCACAAAGACGATGCGGCCATCTTCACCGGCGCATCTGCATGGTTTACATGGGATCCAGCAGAAGGTCATGTTTTTAATATTTAAAATGATTTAAAACAGTGAAACTTTAAGAGCAACATGTAAACTGTTGTTGAAATAAATACATATTTTTTAGTATTTTATTATATTTTGAACAACTTGCTGAACTTAATGTTAAAGCTGTTATTAATAGTTATTTAAAGGCATGTCTCTTCAGTGTCTGTGTATCTGGAGAGCTGCTGCTCTCCTCTGTTTCATACTAAAGTGCATGGACTGGATCTAAGACTTGATTTAAGTTTGTTTTAGATTTGAACCACAGACTTGTTTTGGGACTTGTTAGACTTCATTTTGGACTCATCAGTTGTCACTTGGGACTTGATGTAGGACTTGTCATTGTGGATTTTGGACTTGAATTGGTACTTTGCAGTCTTAGTTTGGGACTAGATTTGGGGGTTGATTTGAGTCTTGTCAATTTCGTTTAGGACTTGAGTCCTAAGACTTGACTTGAGACTTGATTTGAATCTTGTCAGTCTTAATTTTGGACTTGAATTATGGACTCAACTTGGGACTTGAGACTTCATTGACTTGATGGACTTGAGTGCTAAGACCTGTAATACAGAAACGTGGAGGTTGGTAACAGTGATGGATATAAACAGGTTTGATCAGCAGGTATCAGATAACCCAGCGTGAAGTCCTCAGACAGCGATCACTGTTTGAGTGTTGATTTGATGTTTGTTGATTTGTTGTCTCTGTGTCTGTCTCCTCAGTCTCTGGAGGATCTGGCCTCAGAGTGACGAGTGTCTCAGGTCAGGACGTGACTCTGACCTGTAAATATGACATTAAGACAAACAAAGCCCGGCCGGTGTGTTGGGGTCGGGGGGGACATCCCGTCCTCCGGCTGCAACAACCAGTTAATCGCTTCAGACGGAAGCCAGGTGACGTTTGGGGGCGGGGCTTCCAGCAGGTACCGGTTTATGGGTCGCCTGCAGGACGGAGACGTTTCCCTGACCGTCCTCAACGTCTCAGAGACAGACGCAGGACGATATGGATGCAGAGTGGATATCTACGGGTGGTTCAATGACGAAGCACATCACATCGATCTGAGCGTGGAGAGAGGTGAGGGTCGTTACTCTGGATGAAAACAGTCAAATCTGGTGAGGGGCATCATGGGGTCTCCCCTTTAGGATACCTTCACTGTCCACTAAAATGCAAAAATTACAACAACAAAAAATGGAGACGCAGAAAATTCATGAAAATCTCAAATAAAGTTTCAGTGAAATCGGCAGAAGTGTAAACCTACTAAAAAAGTGAAAATGCATGAAAGTCTTAAAATATCGCAAAAGAAAAATACAATGAAAAAAAAACGCAAATATCTTCCAGAGGACATTGAAATATAAAATAATAAAGTAAATAATTTGAGTAGAAACGCAGAGAGCAAAACAGTTTTAGCAAAAATAATGCAATAAATATGTAATACAACTGCTTTAGAAAATCCTAAAATATCTAATTTGCATACTTAATAAATCCGACCAAAACGTTTTCCAAAAAAACGCAGAAAACTGGAAAAAATCTTGAAATTCGATCTTTATGTTTTTTACAAATGTTACAAATAAAATGTGTTTCTGTTTCAGCTCCACAGACGACCAGAGCAGCAGGTAACACACACACACACACACATACACACAGCAGGTAACACACACGCGCACACAGCAGGTAACACACACAGCAGCAGGTAACACACACATACACACAGCAGGTAACACACACTGTTACGTTCCCTCCAAAATCTAGGGGTACGAAGGGGAGTAACAAAACACAGAACGACCAGCACGAGAAAAAAGAGAGGAAACTGATCTCTTTTTTCACACATGAGATTTAATCCAACAATAATAGACAACCAGGTCCCACACAGAGACCCAAGACGACGTGCTGCACCCATGCAGCCAGAGGAGAAAGGGAGAGCGACTGCAGCCTTCCTCAGGTCCTATATGGAGGCCCTGATTGGGGATTTGGAGCACCTGGGAGAGAGGCTGCACCTGGGGACAATCAGGCTGCACCTGGGGAATCAGAGGGAGAGAGAGAAAGACACACACACAAACACTACGGCACGTAACACCCCCCCCCCCATAAAACCAAAACAAGTGTTTGGCCACAGTTACCAAAAACACTCAGACTATTGGACATGAATCGTGACCCATCGTAATCGTAATCTCACCCACAGTACAGTACATCGGCCACCACATTATCTGCTCCCCTCTTGTGCTTGATGACGATATTGTAGTCTGGGTGCTGGTCTTTTGACTTTTCCGTAGATTGCTTGGAAGCTGCCACCTGCTGCTTCCAAGCTACACACCCTGCCACTAGATGACCAGGATCAAGACAAAAGAAACATAATCTCTTGGGACCTCGAGTTCTGGTCAAAACACAACCTGCAAACACCTCCGGATGAGTCTGAGCTAGGTCACCACCTGCAGCACCAGGGATTGAAACGTCTACAACCTCAGCAGTAGGATACACTTTACCCCCGGCTATATCGTTACCCATTATGAAATCCACTCCGTCGACAGGAAACTTGGGCAGCACAGCAACTGGAAAGAAACCAGTAGCCAGTTTAGACTGTACCTGGATCTTGTGAAGAGGTGCAGGCACACAACCCATCTCAATACCTCTTACCACCGCACTTGCATCACAGGCAGACTCAGCACTCAAGGGCAGAACACTGGCAAGAATGAACGACTGTGAGCCACCACTGTCTCGTAACACCGTGACCTGCCGCTGGTCCTCCACCTTTCCTGACAGAGAGACAAAAGCAGTAGAGATGAACGGTTTCAAACACTCATCAGGCCCTTTGTTAACAGTGGCCCGTCCACTATGACACACTGCTGTAACCAATCCCACCCCTTCTGGGTGCTTGCCAGCCGCTGTCTGCTCTCGCTTCCAACCTGCACAGTCTGCTATCACATGACCTGGGTCATGACAAAAAAAGCAAGCTCTGTTTAGCCTGGGATCTAACACTGGAGCACTGACACAGGGAACGTAATTGTCAGGAGCTCTACGATAAGTGTCTCGCTGAAAAAAACGCTCTTGTGTATCAGTGCAAACTCGTCTGCCAGAGTGGCAGCCTGCTGAAGGGTAGTTACTTTCTGCTCGTTCAGGTAGACTACCGTACGCTCAGGCACACAGTTCTTAAACTCCTCTAACATCATTAGCTCACACACTGAAGTAATGTCGTCAGCTTTACAAGCTCTACACCACCTGTCAAAGAGGACTTTCTTCTCCCTCGCGAAGTCCACATAAGTTTGGCCAGAAGTTTTCATCAGGCCGCGAAAACGCTGCCTGTAGGCCTCAGGCACAAGCTCATATGGGCTGAGAACAGCACCTTTAACATTCTCATACACTAAACTATCCTCGACAGAAAGAGAAGAGCAAGCTTCTTGAGCCTTGCCGACTAGCTTACACTGTAAAAGAATAGCCCACACGTCTTCTGGCCAGCGCAGAGCAGCAGCAATGCGCTCAAATGCACCAAAATAGATCTCCACCTCTGATTCACAAAACACAGGGACCAAAGAAATATGCCTACTCACGTCGAAGGAGGCAGCAGGACCAGAAGATGTAACGGCAGAATCACCCCCCCCAGCTGCCTGAAGCTCTAACTGACGCATCCGGACAGCAGTGTCTGCCTCCACTTTCCTGATCTCCAGCTCCCTCCGGACATCAGTGTCTGCCTCCAACTTCCTGATCTCCAGCTCCACCTTCCTGATCTCCAGCTCCCTCCTGAGCTGAAAATCCCTATCACGCTCCTTCTCCCACTGTAGACGAGCCATACGCACCTTTATCCTGGCATCTAATTTAGACCCCGTAGGTGAGGACCCTGCCGAAAACGAATCCAACTGAGGCATGTTGAAAAGTTTTTCCTGTTCCGTAGCACTCTGAACACCTGGAGTAACACCAACGCGGCCTCCACCAGGAGATACTGCTGCTACAGCCCCGGCCACCGTTCCAGGAGATTCCACTGAAGTAGGCAAACTCAAAACCCCCTGTTCAACTAGTCCCGTTAGCAAAGTAGCCTTGAGTTCACTTTTAACAAGAGCAGAGGAGACAGAAACGTGATAATGGTCAGCAACTAACCGCAAATCAACCTTCCTACACCAGTCTAGCTGACCCACAGTAGGACTGGCCACAAACTGCTCCAAAACAAAAGCCATCCTTAGCAACGGCTACTTACAATTGTTCTTTTTTTTTTTTTTTTTTTTTTAACAAACTTCCCCAGATCCTGCCTACCAAAATTACCTAACTATCTTCTGGAGCGTGCCGGGCTCGAGGCGACTTTAAAGGCAAACATCAGCGGCCGAAACCCTGAAACGCCTGCCCCCAACAGGGAATAAATCCCCACCCAGGATTACCCCGAAAATAAAAAAGGCAAAATAAAAAATGAGTGCCTGAAGGAAAGACTGATTCAGCCCAGCTAGACACTCCCCTATCTAAACTGAGGAAGCTTTTAAACAGCAAGATACTTCACAGCCAATGCTACCAAACACAATGTCAACGCTAAACTACAAACAGATACTCACTCTTTGTCTCAAAGACCGGACGAGCCCCCATTTGTTACGTTCCCTCCAAAATCTAGGGGTACGAAGGGGAGTAACAAAACACAGAACGACCAGCACGAGAAAAAAGAGAGGAAACTGATCTCTTTTTTCACACATGAGATTTAATCCAACAATAATAGACAACCAGGTCCCACACAGAGACCCAAGACGACGTGCTGCACCCATGCAGCCAGAGGAGAAAGGGAGAGCGACTGCAGCCTTCCTCAGGTCCTATATGGAGGCCCTGATTGGGGATTTGGAGCACCTGGGAGAGAGGCTGCACCTGGGGACAATCAGGCTGCACCTGGGGAATCAGAGGGAGAGAGAGAAAGACACACACAAACACTACGGCACGTAACACGCACACAGCAGCAGGTAACACACACACACACACACACACACAGCAGCAGGTAACACACACACACACACGCACACACACACACACAGCAGCAGGTAACACACACACACACACACACACGCACACACACACAGCAGCAGGTAACACACACACACACACACACAGCAGCAGGTAACACACACACACACAGCAGCAGGTAACACACACACACACACACAGCAGCAGGTAACACACACACACACACACGCACACACACACAGCAGCAGATAACACACATACACACAGCAGCAGGTAACACACACATCCTATATACTGGTAGTGTAGAGTTAAATATATCTATGTTAGCATTATAACAGGATTTCTGAAATATTCTGAATTCTGGTGAGAAGTACGACAGTTTTCCAACACTAACCTAAAGCATCAACAAAGCCTCTGTGACGCCCCTCCGTATCGTGTGTGTCAACACGTTAAATATACACATATATATATATAGTAAATTCCTCTGCTCTTGTTCCCTTGTCCTGCAGACCAGATGTTCTCCACTCAGATCCTCCAGACCAGCAGCCTCTCCCCCGAGGTGAGGAACATCCTGAGGGTGAGGGTTACCTTCAGAACATTTCAGCTGAGACCCCACCGTGGTCGTTTTATAAACATCATGATTTTATTCTGCAGCATGGATGATGAGACTTGCAAAAATCATCATAAAATAAAAGACAATAAACAACATTTTTCATGAGTAAATAGTTAAATAATGTGTGTGTGTGTGTGTGTGTGTGTGTGTGTGTGTGTGTGTGTGTGTGTGTGTGTGTGTGTGTGTGTGTGTGGTGTGTGTGTGTGTGTGTGTGTGTGTGTGTGTGTGTGTGTGTGTGTGTGTGTGTGTGTGTGTGTGTGGTGTGTTGTGTGTGTGGTGTGTGTGTGTGTTGGGTGTGTGTGTGTGTGTGTTGCACTTGTTTTCATGACAAATAAGGACAATTTTATGATAACACACCTTCACTATCAGGACACTTGGAAAATGAGGACATTTTTGGCGTCCCTCATTTTTCTGAACTCACTACAGTGTTTTAAACTTCCCCAAATGCCCCTACACCAAATATCTTCACGTCCTAAAATATCACAATTTCATGACATGAAGTGTGTGAGTGTGTTATGGATTGTGCTCATCGATGATACGCCAACTAGTGGTCACTTCTGGAACTTAACACACTTTTCACACACTTTAGTCACGTGACTCAAAAGGTCCTCATAAATCTCATATTTTTCAGGTTCAAAACACACTCCAATGTTTTAAGCTGGTTTTAGTATTACTGCAATATATATGTATTTCCATGGACTCGGAGACAACTAAAATAACCACAATTAATTACTGCTGATTTTAGTCACCTGCCTTATATCTAGAGAACTAGTTATTCCATCATTACTTTTATTTACATCGAATAGCCAGATAAGCTAATGTTAGCTTATTAGCTTAACGTAGCTAACCGCATGCAAAGGACCCCTGACACATGGAAGATTCTCTCGACAGAACTGGAAGGATTGCACACTAAATTGAGGTAATTCATTACTTTTTCTAAGATGTTGTTACTGAAGCACAAGATATTATTTTAAAATGTGAATTGTAACAGTGGTTTCCAATTTAACACCAAATTGATAGATATTCAGTAGACCTAGTAAGTAATGTTATTTGTGGAGCTTACCGTGTTTAGTAATTTTATAACAGTATTTACCTTTGAAGACGCTTTGTCTGTGCTCTTGTAACATTATTTGTTGAGGTGTTAAAGTAACTTGAAGTTAAACAATTCTAATTGCAGTTGCCCAGGGTTTGCACTGAACAGTTAGCTTATCAAGCTAATAGGATCCTGCATTAGTGAGAACATGAGTTAGTAAGTTATGATTAAAGAATAAATAATACCATTTTATAAAACATAATTGATACAAATAAATTAGAAATGTAATTTCTATTTGTTCTTGTTGACTTTTTGTCATTCTTCCATGTAGATGTTTGCTAATTGAGGAACAAATGGCGAGTGTAGAGTGTGTGTGTTACATCGTCCTCATATTGTTGGGTAGCAGATATTGTACAGTTCAAACTATTTCTATAGAGTCTTGAGTTACAAGCCCAGATCCTCATGTGAATTGTTTTTACTAAAATGTGTGTCCCCTACATGAAAAGTCAATGGATTTCTGACACGTTATTGTTGTATTTTAAATTGCAGAAACTGAGTGACATGATCCCGGCTCAGCGTTTGGCTGACTCTGAAAGGAGCCAGAGATCCACCTCATCCTTCCAACAGGTAATTAAACATTTACTGTAGACTATTTCTATACAAGGTAAATTCATGTCTCAATCAAGTCCAATGCACACATATAATGCCTTTTAACTGCATTAACACAAAGGTGTTGTGAAAAAACTTTCACAATGTCAAGACTGACTGTTGTTTCTAAATACCATAGTGGAAAGATATACCCCTACCATTTGATAGCAGTAACTACCTCTTAAAACATGAAAATTATCTTTATTGCCCCTAAATTCTGTGTTTTGTCTCCTTTGCCAATGTATTTGCCAATTTAAACCTAATGTGTATCAGTTGACATGATTTAATTAATAGGGAAGTAGATCCATACTTATTACTATGGGGGTTTCAGGTTTTTTTGAACAACATCAACACCCTCAGAAGTCAGGAACACTGACTTTATGTAACTTCAGTCGTCATGTCCTCATTTTGTTTTAGGTTGTGTAGTCATGATGTGTTTCAGAGAACGTCCCCATATGGTACAACCCAACGAGTTTAGAGTGTGTGTGTTACATCGTCCTCATATTGTTCGGTAGAAGATATCGTCTTTAGGTTGTGTAGTCTTGATGTGTTTCAGAGAACGTCCCCCATATGGTACAACCCAACGAGTGTAGAGTGTGGTGTTACATCGTCCTCATATTGTTGGGTAGTAGATATCGTCTTTAGGTTGTGTAGTCATGATGTGTTTTGGTGGACGTCCCCATTTGGTACAACACAACGAGTGTAGAGAGTGTGTGTTTCATCGTCCTCATATTGTTGGATAGCAGATAACGTCTTTAGGTTGTGTAGTCATATTGTTGGGTAGCAGAATTGTACAGTTCAAACTATTTCTATACAGTCTTGAGTTACAAGCCCAGATCCTCATGTGAATTTTTTTACTAAAATCTGTGTCCCCTACATGAAAAGTCAATGGATTTCTGACACGTTATTGTTGTATTTTTAAATTGCAGAAACTGAGTGACATGATCGCGGCTCAGCCTTTAGCTGACTCTGAAGCGAGCCAGAGATCCACCTCATCCTTCCAACAGGTAATTAACCCTTGTGTTGTGTTTGAAAGCTGTTACCCTCATGGTGTTCGACGGGTCAATTTTGACCCATGATTTATCGTCAGTCCAAAACACTCACAAATAATGACTATCATCCAATATTGTTTTAACTACATCATAACTAACTTCTAATGCATTCATAACCGTACAATCCTGTTGTAATTTTATTGTATGGCCCCAAAACACATTACCACAACATATTGCACACGTTCAGGTTCAAGTGTTAGTGTACATATTCTTTGTGAAAGGTCAAGTTCCCGTGGGGGGAGGGGGGCCAGAGGGGATGGGAGACCAGGTGCATGGTTGCGAAACAAAATATTGTTACAGTGGATGAAGGGGGTGGGGGTGGGGTGTCTAAAGTCAAAGATGAATCTTGATTGGGCCAAATTTGACCCCGAGTCACCACAACAATTCTGCTGGGTCTCCCCAGACCCCAACACCAAATTATACACTTATTTTTTTAGAGACCTTCAGACTTGGCTTAAATTGTCAAAATCAGTTTGTAGATGTTTGTTATATAGCTGTTGTGGAGGATATCATGATGCCTTGTTCCGATAAAAAAAACTAGATCGTAGTTATTATATAATTTGAATTTTGAAACGGGTCACGGGAGACCCGAACACAACATACTGTAAGGGTTAATTAAACATTTACTGTAGACTATTTCTATACAAGGTAAATTCATATCTCAATTCAAGTCCAATGCCTACAAATTACCTAATTAAAATTAATATATTGTTTAATAAATGTAGAATCTCAATATAACTGTTACTTGTTTCTAAATATCATAGTACAAAGATATACCCCTACCATTTGATAGCAGTATCTACCTCTTATAACATGAAAATGATCTTTATTGCCCCTAAATTCTGTGTTTTTTCTCCTTTTGCCAATGTGTTTTCCAATTGAACCTAATGTGTATCAGTTTACATTATCTAATTAATAGGGGAAGTAGATCCATACTTATTACTATGGGGGGTTTCAGTTTTTTTTTAACAACAAACAGCACACCTCAGAAGTCAGGAACACGGACTTTATGTAACTTCAGTCGTCATGTCCTCATTTTGTTTTAGGTGTGTAGTCATGATGTGTTTTAGAGGGCATCCCCATATGTTACAACCCAACGAGTTTAGAGTGTGTAGTGTGTTACATCGTCCTCATATTGTTGGGTCGTAGATATCGTCTTTAGGTTGGGTAGTCATGATGTGTTTCAGAGAACGTCCCATATGGTACAACCCAACGAGTGTAGAGTGTGTGTGTGTTACATCGTCCTCATATTGTTGGGCTAGTAGATATCGTTTTAGGTTGTGTAGTCATGATGTGTTTTGGTGGACGTCCCCCATTTGGTACAACCCAACGAGTGTAGAGTGTGTGTGTTTTCATTGGTCCTCATATTGTTGGGTAGCAGATATTGCTACAGTTCAAACTATTTCTATAGAGTCTTGAGTTACAAGCCCAGATCCTCATGTGAATTGTTTTTACTAAAATCTGTGTCCCCCTACATGAAAAGTCAATGGATTTCTGACACGTTATTGTTGTATTTTAAATTGCCAGAAACTGAGTGACATGATCGCGGCTCAGCCTTTAGCTGACTCTGAAGCGAGCCAGAGATACACCTCATCCTTCCAACAGGTAATTAACCCTTATGTTGTGTTTTGAAAGCTGTTACCCTTCATGGTGTTCGCGGGTCAATTTTGACTCATGATTTATCTCAGTCCAAAACACTCACAAATAATGACTATCATCCAATATTGTTTTAACTACATCATAACTAACTTCTAATGCATTCATAACCATACAATCCTGTTGTAATGTTATTGTATGGCCCCAAAACACATTACACAACATATTGCACACGTTCAGGTTTCAAGTGTTAGTGTACATATTCTTTGTGAAAGGTCAAGTTCCCCGTGGGGGGAGGGGGGCCAGAGGGATGGGAGACAAGGTGCATGTTGCGCAAAAAATATTGTTACAGTGGATGGTGGGGGTGGGGTGTCTAAAGTCAAAGATGAATCTTGATTGGGCCAAATTTGACCCCGAGTCACCCACAACAATTCTGCTCGGTCTAACCAGACCCGAACACCAAATTATACACTTATTTTTTTAGAGACATTCAGACTTGGTTAAAATTGTCAAAATCAGTTTTGTAGTGTTTATATAGCTGTTATGGAGGATATCATGATGCCTTGTTCCGATAAAAAAACTAGATCGTAGTTATTATATAATTTGAATTTGAAACGGGTCACGGGAGACCCGAACACAACATAAGGGTTAATTAAACATTTACTGTAGACTATTTCTATACAAGGTAAATTCATATCTCAATCAAGTCCAATGCCTACATAAAATGCCTTTTTACCTAATTAAAATTAATATATTGTTTAGTAAATGTAGAATCTCAATATAACTGTTACTTGTTTCTAAATATCATAGTACAAAGATATACCCCTACCATTTGATAGCAGTAACTACCTCTTAAAACATGAAAATGATCTTTATTGCCCCTAAATTCTGTGTGTTTTCTCCTTTTGCCAATGTGTTTTCCAATTGAACCTAATGTGTATCAGTTTACATGATCTAATTAATAGGGAAGTAGATTCATACTTATTACTATGGGGGTTTCAGGTTTTTTTAACAACAACAGCACACCTCAGAAGTCAGGAATGCTGACTTTATGTAACTTCAGTCGTCATGTCCTCATTTTGTTTTAGGTTGGGTAGTCATGATGTGTTTTAGAGGGGTCCCCATATGTTACAACCCAACGAGTTTAGAGTGTGTGTGTTACATCATCCTCATATTGTTGGATAGTAGATATCGTCTTTAGGTTGGGTAGTCATGATGTGTTTCAGAGGACGTCCCCATATGGTACAACCCAACGAGTGTAGAGTGTGTGTGTTACAACGTCCTCATATTGTTGGGTAGTAGATATCGTCTTTAGATTGTGTTGTCATGATGTGTTTCAGAGAACGTCCCCATATGGTACAACACAACGAGTGTAGAGTGTGTGTGTTTTCATCGTCCTCATATTGTTGGGTAGTAGATATCGTCTTTAGGTTGGGTAGTCATGATGTGTTTCAGAGAACGTCCCCATATGGTACAAACACAACGAGTGTAGAGTGTGTGTGTTACATCGTCCTCATATTGTGGGTAGTAGATATCGTCTTTAGGTTGTGTAGCATGATGTGTTTCAGAGAACCTCCCCCCATATGGTACAACCCAACAAGTGTAGATGTGTCGTGGTTTTCATTGTCCCTCATATGTTGGGTCTAGCAGATATTGTACAGTTCAAAACTATTCTATAGAGTCTTGAGTTACAGCCCAGATCCTCATGTGAATTGTTTTTTACTAAAATGTGTGTCCCCTTACATGAAAGTCAATGGATTTCTGACACGTTATTGTTGTATTTTAAATTGCAGAAACTGAGTGACATGATCCCGGCTCAGCCTTTAGCTGACTCTGAAAGGAGCCAGAGATCCACCTCATCCTTCCAAACAGGTAATTAAACATTTACTCTAGACTATTCTATACAAGGTAAATTCAGTCTCAATCAAGTCCAATGCACACATATAATGCCTTTTTACCTGCATTAACACAAAGGTGTTGTGAATAAAACGTTCACAATGTCAAGGACTGAACTATTGTTTCTAAATACCATAGTGGAAAGTATACCCCTACCATTTGATAGCAGTAAACTACCCTCTTCAAAACCTGAAAATGATCTTTATGTCCCCTAAATTCTGTGTGTTTTTCTCACTTTTGCCAATGTGTTTTCCAATTGAACCTAATGTGTATCAGTTTACATATCTAATTAATAGGGAAGTAGATCTCATACTTAATACTATGGGGGTTTCAGGTTTTTTTTAACAACAGCACACCCTCAGAAGTCAGGAACACGACTTTATGTAACTTCAGTCGTCATGTCCTCATTTTGTTTTTAGGTTGTGTAGTCATGATGTGTTTTAGAGGACTTCCCCCATATGTTACAACCCAACGAGTTTAGAGTGTGTGTGTGTTACATCGTCCTCAATGGTGGGGTAGTAGATATCGTCTTTAGGTTGAATAGTCATGATGTGTTTCAGAGAACGTCCCCATATGGTACAACCCAACGAGTGTAGAGTGTGTGTGTTACATCGTCCTCATATTGTTGGGTAGTAGATATCGTCTTTAGGTTGTGTAGTCATATTGTGTTTCAGAGAATGTCCCCATATGGTACAACCCAACGAGTGTAGAGTTTGTGTGTTACATCGTCCTCATATTGTTGGGTAGTAGATATCGTCTTTAGGTTGAATAGTCATGATGTGTTTCAGAGAACGTCCCCATTTGGTACAACCCAACGAGTGTAGAGTTTGTGTGTTACATCATCCTCATATTGTTGGGTAGTAGATATCGTCTTTAGGTTGTGTAGTCATGATGTGTTTTGGTGGACGTCCCCATATGGTACAACCCAACGAGTGTAGAGTGTGTGTGTTACAACGTCCTCATATTGTTGGGTAGTAGATATCGTCTTTAGGTTGTGTAGTCATATTGTGTTTCAGAGAACGTCCCCATTTGGTACAACCCAACGAGTGTAGAGTGTGTGTGTTACATCGTCCTCATATTGTGGGGTAGTAGATATCGTCTTTAGGTTGTGTAGTCATATTGTGTTTCAGAGAACGTCCCCATTTGGTACAACCCAACGAGTGTAGAGTGTGTGTGTTACATCGTCCTCATATTGTGGGGTAGTAGATATCGTCTTTAGGTTGTGTAGTCATATTGTGTTTCAGAGAACGTCCCCATTTGGTACAACCCAACGAGTGTAGAGTGTGTGTGTGTGATGTGTGTGTGTGTGTGAATGTGTGTGTGTGTGTGTGTGTGTGGTGTGCTTTGTCGTATTGTGTGTGTGTGTGATATGTGTATGTGTGTGTGATGTGTGGTGTGTTGTGTCCAGGATTGCTGGTGGGCAGGACTGGTTTGTCCTGCTGTGTGTTGGGTTCGAGGTGCTAGCTGTGCTAACGGCCTTCATTATAGTTGGTGAGTTCAACGGGAAGAAGTAGATCATCAGAAACTGAACCAGAGGAGAGTAACTGTGTCTTTTCCTCCTTATCTCTGCAGCCAGCAGGCCGAGGCGACTCAGCAAAGAGTGAGTTTTTAAGAGTACATTTTGAGATAAAAAAATATATGTTTGAGAAAATACAATTTTAATTTTGAGAACAAATTCAAGTTTGAGGGAAAAAATAAAATGTTGAGAAAGAAAACACAACTCAGTGTGTGTTCTCTGTTCACCTCAGTTAGCCATCGAAGCAGCATCTGAGACAGGGGGACAGCTTTAAATGCTGGAGAGGAGTCATGGTTTGGGTTAATGTAGAGCAGTTATAACACAACACTGAAACTAACACGACAGGATGGTTACAGGTTTTAAAAAACTGTTGTTGGTTGTGTCTTGCAGCTCAGATCCTCAGGTCTACAGCCAGGTGTGGTTCAGAGGAGGCTCACCTGGGGAGGAATCACACCTGAGAGACGGGGGGGGCAAGTTCAGGTCTACAGTCATGTATAGTTACAAAGTCTGATGAAAACCCTCAGCTTGAGATCATCAGAGAGAACAAGGAGAGACTAAATAAAGAACTGCCTCTGGAGTTCCTGTTCCTGTTCCCTGTCAGCTGTTCCACATCCTCCAGAACCATCACAGAACCATCACACCCTCCAGAACCATCACAGAACCATCACACCCTCCTGAACCATCACAGAACCATCACACCCTCCTGAACCATCACAGAACCATCACACCCTCCAGAACCATCACAGAACCATCACACCCTCACAGAACCATCACACCCTCCAGAACCATCACACCCTCCAGAACTATCACAAAGCCATCACACCCTCCAGAACCATCACACCATCCAGAACCATCACAGAACCATCACATCCTCCAGAACCATCACAGAACCATCACACCCTCCAGAACCATCACAGAACCATCACAGAACCATCACACCCTCCAGAACCATCACAGAACCATCACACCCTCACAGAACCATCACACCCTCCAGAACCATCACAGAACCATCACAGAACCATCACACCCTCCAGAACCATCACACCCTCCAGAACCATCACATAACCATCACACCCTCCAGAACCATCACAGAAACCATCACACCCCTCACAGAACCATCACACCCTCCAGAACCATCACAGAACCATCACACCCTCCAGAACATCACAGAACCATCACACCCTCCAGAACCATCACAGAACCATCACACCCTCCAGAACCATCACAGAACCATCACACCCTCCAGAACCATCACACCTCCAGAACCATGACAGAACCATCACACCCTCCAGAACCATCACAGAACCATCACACCCTCCAGAACCATCACACCCTCCAGAACCATCACACCTTCACAGAACCATCACTGAACCATCACACCCTCCTGAACCATCACACCTCCTGAACCATCACACCCTCCAGAACCATCACACTCTCCAGAACCATCACACCCTCCTGAACCATCACACCCTCCAGAACCATCACACCTTCCTGAACCATCACTCTTGCGAAACAGAGGGCCTCATCATCTAACTTTGCGGGCCTCAAGTTGGCCAGGGACGGCCCTGATCACACCATCACAACATCACAGAACCATCACACCCTCCTGAACCATCACACCCTCCTGAACCATCACACCTCCTGAACCATCACACCCTCCTGAACCATCATCACACCTCCTGAACCATCACACCCTCCTGAACCATCACACCCTCCAGAACCATCACACCTCCTGAACCGTCACACCTTCCTGAACCATCACACCATCACAGAACCAGCCTCACGTCCCCACAGAGAGACACTGGTGCTCTGGTAAAGCTCAACAGCCAATTTCAACTTAGAGAAATAAAGTACATTTTGAGAAAAAAATTTAAATTCTAAGAAAAAGAAAAGTACATTTTGAGAGAAAGTCAAAATCCTGAGAAAAAAATAAAATTTGGTGCGTTCCAAAGTACCATTAGCTATCTTCCATTAGCTACTGTTGAGTCTATTTTGATATAACATTAGAAAGACTGATTCTTATTATTACATTATAAGCTTATTGTGCTCATTTTATGTGGCTGTGACTACACACTCACCAATCCCAAGGTTTGATGGGTTGGAAAGGAAACGAAGGGAAAATTCACAGCAAGAAACTTTTTTAGCCTGCATTAGAAATGTAGCAAAGCCAGGTGCACACTGCAGAGACAATGAGTTATTGAGGCTCTGGCCTTGGCCGTGTGTGTGTGCTCAACGCCCCCGCATAACTGGGAATCAGTGTAAATGGAGGATTCCACTATCTGTCTGCAAAGCAGCTTTAGCGAAAACAAATTACTAGGATAGAGACAGAGTAGGGAGGGACTTCGCCGGCCGGCCGAATGCTGATTGGAGGATCGTGTTGCCAAGAGACTTTTTTCTAAGTCTGCTCACCTACCTAAGAGAACCAAGTCTAAACCATGGTATCTCTTCAGCTAGTCTTGACCAATCATAAATGTACGGGCAACGCCCTGTGTAATAAAATGTATGCACGCACAAGGTTCGAGGCTCTTGTCCGGAAATAGACTGACAGATTACAGCTTTGCTGTCTGTGAATTATATGACGTGACGGAGTCCTTGGCCAAGTGAATATATGTATTTTGCTCTCTTATAATAAATAGTTAAACTTAGAAGTTGTCTGTCTTTCCCGGAATTTTGAACACAACATTACCCATCTAACAAACTAGCTAACAAAGGTTACATAAACTCATCTGCTCATCCCACAAATGCATGTTCCTCACTAATGTGGTTCTATTGCAAAGGTAAGAAAACAGGCTTTCCAACGGTGTAAGATGTATCGCCAAGAAGCATTGATAATTGTATTTGTGTATTATGCATGTATCTTATATTGTGTGTTCCTATCAGGGCCATGAGCTGAACCCCTGAGATTCTTTTATTGCATTGTTTGAAGAACCTGTGACTCAAGTTTGTCGTGACTCAGATATTTCTCTCTGTGTTTCAGTCTCAGATATTTCTCTCTGTGTTTCAGTCTCAGATATTTCTCTCAGTGTTTCAGTCTCGGATATTTCTCAGTGTTTCAGTCTCAGATATTTCTCTCAGTGTTTCAGTCTCAGATATTTCTCTCAGTGTGTTTCAGATATTTCTCTCAGTGTTTCAGTCTCAGATATTTCTCTCTGTGTTTCAGTCTCAGATATTTCTCTCAGTGTGTCAGTCTCAGATATTTCTCTCAGTGTGTTTCAGTCTCAGATATTTCTCTCTGTGTTTCAGTCTCAGATATTTCTCTGTGTTTCAGTCTCAGATATTTCTCTCTGTGTTTCAGTCTCAGATATTTCTCTGTGTTTCAGTCTCAGATATTTCTCTCTGTGTTTCAGTCTCAGATATTTCTCTCAGTGTGTTTCAGTCTCAGATATTTCTCTCTGTGTTTCAGTCTCAGATATTTCTCTCTGTGTTTCAGTCTCAGATATTTCTCTCAGTGTGTTTCAGTCTCAGATATTTCTCTCTGTGTTTCAGTCTCAGATATTTCTCTGTGTTTCAGTCTCAGATATTTCTCTCTGTGTTTCAGTCTCAGATATTTCTCTCAGTGTGTTTCAGTCTCAGATATTTCTCTGTGTTTCAGTTTCAGATATTTCTCTCAGTGTGTTTCAGATATTTCTCTCAGTGTGATCTCTGTGTTTCTGAAGAAGTGAAACTGCGTCCGAGGCTCAGACAGGAAGTAGCCGACTCCTCCATCTGCTGCTGACAGGAAGTCAGACGCTGACCACATGATCATCGCTCAGAACGACTTCCTGTGAGCTCAGTGTTAATAAATACAACATTAAAACATCACATTTTATGACCAAACTAACTTTCAACTTGTAGGTCTTAATTGATGGATTTTAATTGATGACTGGCTCCCTGATGAGTGATTCCATCAGAATGAGGTCTCACGTTCTCTCATTAAAGGCTCAATGCTTCTCTCATGTTTACATTTTAATAAAGTCAAACTCAGGCTTTTTGAGGTTTCTTCAGTTTCTGTACTTCTGTTTAAAGACGCGGTGGGCGATGTGCAGCTGTGTGACTCGCAGTGTGTGTGTGTGATGTCAGTGTTTTATTACGTGTGAGTGTCAGTGTGTGAGAGTGTGTTCATGATGAAGCTCTCTCTGATCCTCGCTCTGCTCTCAGGTAACTTATAATAGTTTTATTTTATATTAACACTGACTTTGTTTACATGGGATCCAGCAGAAGGTCATGTTTTTAATATTTAAAATTATTTAAAACAGTGAAGCTTTAAGAGCAACATGTAAACTGTTGTTGAAATAAATACATATTTCTTTAGTATTTTATTATATTTTGAACAACTTGCTGAACTTAATGTTAAAGCTGTTATTAATAGTTATTTAAACGCATGTCTCTTCAGTGTCTGTGTATCTGGAGAGCTGCTGCTCTCTATTTCATACTAAAGTGCATTTCTGTGGACATTAAACACGTCACCTCTTGAGACTGGACTGGATCTAAGACTAGTTTTGGGACTTGTTGGTCTTGATTTTGGACTCATCAGTTTTTAATTAGGACTGGGTTTAGGACTTGTCATTGTGGATTTGGGACTTGAATCCTAAGGCTTGACTTTGCAGTCTTAGTTTGGGACTAGATTTGGGGGTTGTTTGAGTCTTGTCAATTTCGTTTAGGACTTGAGTCCTAAGAGTTGACTTGAGACTTGATTTGAATCTTGTCAGTCTTAATTTTGGACTTGAATTATGGACTCAACTTGGGACTTGAGACTTCATTGACTTGATGGACTTGAGTGCTAAGACCTGTAATACAGAAACGTGGAGGTTGGTAACAGTGATGGATATAAACAGGTTTGATCAGCAGGTATCAGATAACCCAGCGTGAAGTCCTCAGACAGCGATCACTGTTTGAGTGTTGATTTGATGTTTGTTGATTTGTTGTCTCTGTGTCTGTCTCCTCAGTCTCTGGAGGATCTGGCCTCAGAGTGACGAGTGTCTCAGGTCAGGACGTGAATCTGACCTGTAAATATGACATTAAGACAAACAAAGCCCGGCCGGTGTGTTGGGGTCGGGGGGACATCCCGTCCTCCGGCTGCAACAACCAGTTAATCGCTTCAGACGGAAGTCAGGTGACGTTTGGGGGCGGGGCTTCCAGCAGGTACCGGTTTATGGGTCGCCTGCAGGACGGAGACGTTTCCCTGACCGTCCTCAACGTCTCAGAGACAGACGCAGGACGATATGGATGCAGAGTGGATATCTACGGGTGGTTCAATGACGAAGCACATCACATCGATCTGAGCGTGGAGAGAGGTGAGGGTCGTTACTCTGGATGAAAACAACAGTCAAATCTGGTGAGGGGCATCATGGGGTCTCCCCTTTAGGATACCTTCACTGCCCACTAAAATGCAAAAATTACAACAAAAAAGTTTAAATGGAGATGCAGAAAATTCAAGAAAATCTCAAATAAAGTTTTGGTGAAATCGGCAGAAGTGTAAACCTACTAAAAAAGTGAAAATGCATGAAAGTCTTAAAATATCGCAAAAGAAAAATACAGTGAAAAAAATAACAATCGCAAATATCTTCCAGAGGACATTGAAATATAAAATAATAAAGTAAATAATTTGAGTAGAAACGCAGAGAGCAAAAAAGTTTTTGCAGAAATAATGCAATACATATTTAACTGCTTTAGAAAATCCTAAAATATCTAATTTGGGTACTTAATAAATCCGACCAAAACGTTTTCCAAAAAAACGCAGAAAACTGGAAAAAATCTTAAAATTCGATCTTTATGTTTTTTACAAATGTTACAAATAAAATGTGTTTCTGTTTCAGCTCCACAGACGACCACATCCACACCTTTAAACACGACTACAGAGCAGACACACACACACACAGCAGCAGGTAACACACACACACACACACACATAAACTACATTTTATATATGTATATACAGTATATAAATACTCTCTTGTTCCCTTGTCCTGCAGACCAGATGAACTCCACTCAGATCCTCCAGACCAGCAGCAGCCTCTCCCCCAAGATGAGGGACATCCTGAGGGTGAGGGTTAACGTCTGATTATTTTATGAAATGAGGTTTGATTCATGATAAACTTCAGATTATCTTCAGATTAATTTCTGCATGTAAAACGGACACCTGTTGCGTTGTTTACTAGCTAACGTTAGCTAAAAAAGTCAGTTAGTTTGTCTTATAGTTAGCCTGTTAGTTTGCATGTTAGTTAGTTAACCAGTTAGTTAGTTAGCCTGTTGGTTAGTCTGTTAATTAGCCTGTTAGTGACTAACTAACAGGCTAATTAACAGGCTAATTAACAGACTAACTAACAGACTAACTAACTGTTAGTTAGGTACCTCTACTTCTTCTTCTTCTACCTCTACTTCTAATTCAATGTACCTTCCCGCAAAATATTGGACAAAAGAAACTTGGCTAGTAGTGTCAACTAAATCCATAGTATTACAACAAAAGTGCTTTAAACGAGGTAAATTACGAATGTATGTTCTCAATCGCCAAGTACGGGATTGAATATTACATTAGTTTAGATTAGATGTATTGTCCCCAGGGGGAAATTCATTTCCACAGCTCTGTGAAAACAATATGAAATCAACAAAAAATAAGACAACTACAGATAGCATGGTCATTCCAGAATTGGAGGACAATTTAGACACCAACATTTTTGAAAAATGAACCTTTCATTTTATTATTTTTTGTTATGTATTTAGGAAAAACAGATAATAAACCATCAAAAAAAGTGATTTGCCCAGCTAAGGCATCAAATGTATATTTTCCAATGAAGAATTAACCCTGTTACTCTAATTATAGTAACAGGGTTGAAAATCAATGCTAATTTTAGCTTTTACCTCAGGAATTAATGCTAGCTGCACAATGTAATGCTATTGTCAAGGAATGGACACACTTAGATATTTAAATAAAGAAAGATACATTTGAAATTAATTTGTTTTAGTCTCATAATTTGAGTAACAGGGTTGCGTTTGTATGAGTGCCACACTCCTTCAAGAGTGACAAGATTGGAAATATATTACAAATAAAAGAGAGGACTTAGTTTTGGTCTACCCATGGTAGTAGCACATGGCTTGCTGATGTCCTTTCCACTGTGTCATGCGACAAACAGTTTTTTCACTTCCTCTGCCAAGCTAAAAAGGTTTCGGTAACAGGGTTGCGCGCATGTTGAGGGACACACCTTCTGTGCAAAATTACTGTTATTTAAAATGTGTTTATGATTTAACAAATTGATTTTACCATTACAAGACACATATATCAATAGAATAATACCAAAAAAGTAAATAAAAACCCTATTTTAAATGTTATATTTGACATGCAAGTTGGTCACCAAGAAGCTGGGACAAGAGAAAAGGGCCATTTTAGGGGGTGTTCGAGAGCTATTTGATATTTTAAATAATATTTTGAAACCACTTTTTCTACAACTTTATATGCATCTTGTCTCAAGACAAGTATATTTAACACAACAAGTGCATGTCTTAGCTTTTTGGGCATGGATTATTAGATTTTTTATATGGGGGACATGAAATGTCCTCCAATTCTGGAATGACCATGGTTACTTATTATTATTTAGGGCTGCCTGTATGGATCAGGTTGTTGCCAAAGCAAGCCCTTTTACTGTTATAATAATAATAATAATAATAATAATATGTTTTGTATTTTATAAACCGTATTGGTACAATGAGCGACATCTCGTGGCGGATTGTGGAACATTGATCTGATTTTTCTCCTGGCAGTTAGCCTCTAGAGACAAACCAGGGGACTTAATGTTTAATCTGTGTCGGTCCATTTGGTGTAGTGTTTGATCCAATATTACATTTGTTTTATATATTAGTCACTTGCTTATGATTTGCCAGGTTTTAGGCCTTGGTTTGAACATTCAATCCTGGAAATAAAAAATCAACCAGATGAATGTGTCTTTAATCCTGAGATAGAGTAGATAGTAAGTAAGTCAATCTGATAGGAAGACGAGTTAAGGGATAGAGGAGAAAAGGTTATGGGATGATTACAGAGCCTGCCAATTTATAAATTGGGGAAATCAATGTTAGTCTGTTAACCAAAGTGCAGCCATCTAATAATGTTCTATCTGTTATTAAAGATCAGAGGAAAAGAACAGAACGAGAGGGGTCAATCCAGAATAACAATAAAGAAGCAAAGAGACTGTAGAGCAGTGAGAAGGAAAAAAGCTTGGTGTGTCAATTCATTACTTTGCCAGTTTTTTTCGTTGTTGTGAAAAAGAATCGCCCCCTCTGATTTTTTAACAGCCTCAGTCATTTCATCCTGGACCGGGCCTGCTGTTAGCTGTGTAAATAGCTGATGTTAGCTTAATTAAACATACAATGCGTAATGTATTGCTTTTAAAACTGTGTGTGTGTGTGTGTGTGTGTGTGTGTCAGGATGGTAGCAGTGTGTTTCTGCTGAGTGTTGTGTTCGGGGCGCTAGCTGTGCTAACGCTGGTCGCTGCAGTCGTTGTTCTCGGTGAGTTTTATCAGTTTGTTTTGTTGCAGATCAACATTTCCTCTGATGGCGTTTGTTCATCAGATCCTCAGTAACTGTGCTTTCTTCTTCTCTTGTCTTATTTCTGCAGCCAGCAGACGGAGGCGACTCAGCAAAAAGTGAGTTTCACAGCCGACGCCTTCAGAGGAAACTTCTTCTTCTTCACACACTTTAGTTTCTCTCATAGAGTCAGTGGTTGGTGACTCAGCAGAGACGTCACGAGTCAGCAGTTTCCCAGCGTCTCGGGGACCTCGGGATGTCACTGGTTCCCCCCCGACGCACAGTTCCCCCCCGACACAGATCCCCCCCGACGCACCGTTACCAGCTCAGAGACTCAGAGTGAAACTCAGAGACCTCGATCTGTCAGAACAGAAACCCACCGTCAGCAGGAAATCACTACTAATCATATTTAGGACTCAGAACTCTGATGAGGAAGAAAAACATAAAAAAGATATTTAATTTCAGATCAACAGAAATCCCTATTATTACCTGATGCTATATAAATAGCATAAAGCTTAAATATGCTCCAGGAAATACTGTTTCATTCAAAGCTAACTGAAGATTTCCAACAATAAACTGAGTTTCATCGTTGATATCTTTATTAATACTTATACTATTACATGGTCATTTTCTCATTTTTACATACTTAAAGGTGGGGTAGGTAAGTTTGAGAAACCGGCTCGAGATACACTTTTTGTTATATTCCATGGAATGCTCTTAACATCCCGATAGCAATGAATACCTGAAGTGCTTTGACAAAAAATCCATAATAAATATCATCTGTGGAAGCCGTAGTACTGTAAAAAGCACGACCAATCATCTGAGCCGGCCCGATGACTGGATGGCCTACCTGCCTGTCAGCCTTCCATCTGGACACAAACTTATCTCGTGCCCTCATTGGTCATGTGCGCGTTGGTGTGTGTTGGAGGAGGGGCTCTGTAAGGAAGTGGCAGATTTTCTCCGGCTGTGTATTTTCAAATTCTAGCGATCTCGAGCCGGTTTCTCAAAATTACCTACCCCACCTTTAAGTTGTGATGATTGTCGTATAATGCAGAGGCGGCTGGTGGATTGTTTTCTAGGTCGGGCTGTGCCACATGCAATCCATTTCAGCAAACATCCCAGTATGACTTAATGCAAAAAACAGGAGTTTTCAGTGTTCATTTACCAGTCTTTCATTTTAATGCCTCCATTAACAATTTAAGCATTTTAGACTGAGGACTACGTACAAAAACTTAAAGACAATGGTAGTAGCAATACTTGCATATGTATATACATATATATGTATATGTATATACGTATATATATATATATATATATATATATACTAGGGCTGTCAAGTTAACGCAAAAAAAATTAACGCCACTAATTATTTTAACGCGATTAACGTGTATTTTTTGTCCTCGGCCGCCCCGTAGTTTCAGAGAGCAGCGAGTTTAAAATACCATCTACATGATGATGCTGACAGCCCAGCTCCTGCCGCCCGCTTGTGGCAGACCACACTTCCACGCTCACCGGCAGGCCCGGACTGGCCATCGGGAGGACCGGGAGGGAGTGTGTATGTGTGGCGCGACTCGCGCGAGCGAGGCACACCTTACGTGTTGTTGTTAGCATCTGGTGCTAGCTAGCTGCGCTAACGGATATAAGGAGCTGTTTCAATGACATTTCGCCGACAACTGCGCCGAGCACGTGACTTTATGCAGGTAGCCAGACAGTGTACGAGAAGTCAGCACACTCAGCACGGATAGTACGCGCTACATGATTGCAGCACACGTTCGAGCATATATGCTTTGAGCGTCCGTGTCTCTCTCTCTCTCTCTCTCTCGTACATATATATATATATACATATATATATATATATATACATATACGTGTATATATATATATGATGTATATAATATATATATGTATGGAAATATATATATATCAATCCCCTGAAAATGCCAGGGTTGACTGACGTCTCGTCATGCCTACGCAAAGCCAACTCAAAATTATTTTTAAATCATATTTCACACATTTCTGGGTGCATTCCATATTTTAAACACAAATATTGACAATTTATATCGGCAGGTCTCCCTTGTAAAAGAGATCGTTGATCTCAATGGGATTTTTACCTGGATAAATAAAGGCTACAAACAAACAATGAATTAGTATTAGTATTATTATAATAATGTTTTTGTGTGTGGTTTAGGGAGGGCGGCGCTCTATCGCCCCTATGGGCCAGACGCCACTGGTATAATGTGCACATTACTTACTTTTTTATCTTTATTACATATTTTAAAATGCGCCTTTGTATTCATTTTTAAACTAAAAAGTGGAGTAACTGATGAAACCCAATTTCCTCCCGGGGTAAATAAATCCTGATTCTGAAATAACATATTCTTTCTCTCGCAGCTCGGAGCTTCAGTTCCTCGGCTCGGCGGCGTCGGAGATGCAGAGTCGAGGCTCGGTCGTGGAAAACGTTTACCAGCTGGACGACAGCGGTGAGGGCGTTGATGGCAGCGAGTACGAGATTCTCCCCGGAAGCTCCCACCC
>NW_022987704.1:207500-256283 GCF_902827165.1 Trematomus bernacchii | reverse complement strand
CGTTAATCCTGGACTTCACGGCCAAACATGAAACAGAAGACTGAAAAGAATTAGGGATGAAACTGAATGTGAGTTGGTATGCAAGGCAGGATTATCAATGATGCACCACAGAAGAAGAACCAGGATCTTATACTGAAGTTAAAGTAATAATACAGATAGGTTTACCTCAACAAATCTACTTCAATAAATGTATTTAGTTCATTTCCACCACTGCAAAGAATGAAATGTATATTCATTCATATTTTAAGATATATAACGCTTTGAATATCCTCACAGACGCATGTTGTAATGAATGCATTTCAGTATACACACAGTACAGAAGTATAACATGTACTTTAGGTATCAAAAGTAAAAGTACTAATACTATTATCATGTTTTTTTTACATGTAAGAGCCTTTTAGCATTGTGGTTTGGACTACATTAGATACTTGAAATACTGTTTTTAATAGTATTTCAGTACTCTGTTACACCATATCAGCAAATCATGTGTTTTTATATGAACAAAAGGTGCTTTTGCCTCTGAAATATAGTAGAACGACACTGGTTTTTGCTATATATACGTTGATAATGCAATTTATAACTAAATCTTGACTTGTGTATCACATTGTTCACTCTGAATATATATGGATATGTGAAGTTATAGATGTACGAGGTACTTTAAAACACCTGTTGAAAGGTAATCCAGTCTCAAAGTCAGTTAAAATCTGACAAAATCAATATTTACTCACAGTTTTCCTCATCGCTGTAATCTCCACAGTCGTCAGTGAAGTCACACACACTTCCCTCGGACACACACAGATCCTGAGAGCAGCTGAACTCCTGAGCCTATTAGGGTGGCTGAGAGCCCCCCCTCTGCTGCGCGCCGTTCGTTGAATGAGGCTGATCTCTATTAACCTGTTCCACTCTGAGCCTGTTTTTCAGGTCTCAGGCTCGAAAATGACATTCCCAGAACAAATGACCATATCTTCCCTTCTAAAAGGGTTAAATTAATAATCTTTTCTCAAAGTAATGATAAACCTGTGAGTTGGATGTAGAAGTGTCAGAATCAATATAAATGTTTTTTATTTTAAAGAAAATTCAGATTTTACATAGTAAAAAACTGTAAATTATAGTGTCCGTCCAAAAATTATTTTTTACAGATAGTGAAAACTACCCTTGGATGATGGGTTAGTAGACTAAAAGCTTTAGGAATCCAAAGTACAACATATAATAAGTACCCTGTATCAAGATTGATGCAAAACAAGTGAAATTTGACCTTTTAGAGAGATTTAGCCAAAAAACTGGGCCATCTGGGGTCATTTGGGGTGGATTTGACCTATCTCTGGCCCCCCCTTGCTCGATCTGGTTGGTTGACATACCCTTGTGACCGTTAGAGCCAATAGAATCGAAGGAGGATACTTACATAGACACACATTGTAAAGAAAAAATGTTGCCGCTTCGCGTGTGGAAAGCGAAACTAAACTGGAGGAATGTCTCCTTCTGGAGTTTGGAAACTAAAACGCAGTTGTATTGCTTATGGATTATCAGAAATAATTTCAAAGAAGGCACAGACACATAGGATGAACCTATGGATTAACTGCAGCATCGTTTTTTTATCGTTTATTAATATGCCATTGAAGACCACTTTTGACCAAGGTAAGATATATTTACGTGTTTAGCTTCTTAGCTCCACATGTGATGATGTACGCTTTCGTTGATAGCGTCGCGAATGTTTATCACTGAGTGTTGAGGTGGGCAACCGTTAGATTCAGTGTCTCCAGGACACCAAAAAATAGTGTTTGGTTGTGCATCTAGGATAAGTAATAAGGGAGTTCTGAGTGAGTTTATGTGTCTTTGTCGTCCCGTTTTTTCGATCGAGGCTAATTCAGAGGCTGAGTGCTAGCATTGTGGGTTTTTTTTGAAAAAAAAAAATTAAAAAGATCAGTTAGCTGAGTTTCTTCCCGTTACATGGATATAACACATTCATAGTTTTATTCAATATTAAGATTCCTTAGACGTTGTTTCCTGCAAATGGACGCGTTTATCCGCCCGGTACCGGGGGGGAAGGCGTGAAACAGGTTAAATAAAGAAAGGAATTGAAAACACCGGAATCAAAAGTTATAACAATTATCTGAGTTTACTCTGGTAGGAAACCAAACACATATACAAGTTATACAGAGTACTCCGGACTTCAGGCTTGTGATGCTGTTTACAGGTAGAGAGATCATGCCTTCAAGAAACGAGAAGTACAGACTTCAGGTGTGGGATGCGGTTTACACGTCTCTAGACCAGCCTTCAACAAACCAGAAGTACTTTTACATACAAAAACAACAGTATTTATATCCATATTTTGGGGCGGAGATGTGTAGACTCTTCCTTCCCATTTTACTCCGAAAGCGAATCAGGAGTCTGTGGGGAGGAGCTGTGTGAGCTTGCTCACTCCCCCAGGTGTCCTTACTGGTTGGATCCACCTCTGGCCGGGTTCAATACAGCGAATCAGAGTTCTGACCAGAACGTGAGATTCCTAAGGTTCTACAAGGTCAAAGTCAATCTTATCTCTGCACCGGTATTCACTCCCTTATTTTCCCATGGCATCTTTCACATAAACTGTTACTCTCAGACAATTAAACATTGTATACAGATCAGTGGCGAGCCGTGAGCTTTATACCTAGGCCCTCTGACCCCCACCCCTTCCTTCGAAAAAAAGACGTTATTACGTCACAAGCGTATACTTCAGCGGAATATCAAAACAACGGCCCAGGGTGCAAAAACGCATCAATGACAGCGACCCTCTACCACACAAAACAACACCTGTGAACCCAATTTGTGTTCTTTGACATTGAAAATGATATTGCATTGTGTTTGTTACTTTCCATTGCAGTTGTATGTCTTAAGTGTAATTTGGCATGCTTTTATTTTGAAGGCGAGTTCACGCTGTTGACAGGAAGTTGTTGTTGCTATGGAAACAAGAAAAGTTTCACAGCGGGCGGAACTCGTCATAAAGTCCGCGATAATAAAACCCACCCATTTAGAGGGAAGATATGATTGGTCAATTGTACTGTCATTTGACATTACTCTCTCGTTCAGTTACTATAGCGGGCCCTCTGTGAATCGCAGAGAGGCCCGCTATAGTAACTGACATTCAAACAGAGACTGAACAGGCAGATTCGAAGGATTTATTTATTTGGAAATGTTATTTTATTAATCAAGTTTTTTTTCGGTAAAACTAATGAAAAATATAACAAAAAATAATATTAAAAAAATATATATTTTAAAAAATATATATTTTTTAATGTTTTTAAATATTATTTTTTGGAATATCTTAGGCCCTCACAGAGGGCCTAGAGGGCCCTGACGGCTCGCCACTGATACAGATATAATGAGCCCAGAAAGAACATACTGAACCTTGAAAAGAACATGTGTGTGCGCTCTGGTGAAAAGGAGCTGTGTGTGTGTGAAACAGATCTCTGTGTCATTGAGTTGTAAGTGAGAATATCATTTCTATATGGGATTACTTAAAACAGTTCAAACAATACATGTTTAGAATCATATCTTTTTACTTCAATCCCTCTTTTGATCTCACCTTACGAGATCAACATATAGCATTTGAAACATTACCACTGTCATTCTTTTCTACTGTGTCTGGTCCCAACATTTATATAAATCCATCAGAAGCTGGGATTTAGAGCACTTTAAACCTTTAGGAACAGTCCACAACAACAACTTCTTATGACAGTGGCGGGAGAATAAGATATGCTTTTAAAAAGTTCGTCCTTGTCAGCTGAGTCATCGTACTCTACCCCCCTCCGACGCATAAGCCAACAAGGGCATTCGGTACGAAGGGGAAAGGGCAACTTTTCCCTCAATGGTGGAACTGATGAGTCTAACACACAATGAGCGGATACAAGGCCCACAACAACAAACCTATGTCACTAAAATGGCAATAAAAGTAGCCACAGAAATTAGAAAAGACATGATTAAACTTTTCCCTCTTTTGGTAACACATAGTTCTGTAGAATAAAAAATACAAATCCCTTAAATTATGGGATATAAAAAATAAAGTTGAAAGTTCCTCAAAAATGGATTGTTCAGACAAAGTTCCACACCGGCTATATCAACCTGTTTCAGCGGGAAATGGAGTTCCCTGTGCCGTCTTGGTTTGCCGTGTCTTTCGTCCCCCCAGCCCGCTGACGGCGGCTTCTGAGCTGCCTTCTAGAGAGATGTGTCCGGATTGTCCTCCCCCGGCCCGCTGATGGCGGCCTCCGGGTCGATGCTGGAGAGATGTCCCGATCCTCCTCCTCCGGCCCGCTGATGGCGGCTTCCGGTTCGAACTGCTGGAGAGATGTCCTCCTGATCCTCCTCCTCCGGTCCGCTGATGGCGCCTCCTGGGTCGACTGCCTTGACGAGGGCCAGATCTGTCCTGATGTCGTCTAGGGTCCTCGCGACGAGGGCCAGGTCTGTCCTGATGTCGTCTAGGGTCCTCGCAGGTGTTTTTCCCGACCGCACACTGGCTTCAGTGGTACCAGTTGTCTCCCTTTCCATCTAGGCGGACGGCATGGGAGGTCCTTTGGGTCACTCGGTAGGGGCCGGAAAATCTGGGGTTGAGTCACTTAGGCCTGATGACTTTCAGCCAGACGAACTCTCTGCTGTGTTGGCCTCGTGTTTCTTCGGGTCCCCTTTGGCATCAGCAACCTGTGTGGAGAAGTCTCATACCCAAGCCCGTAAGTTGCTGGAAATATGGTTTTGAACTCATCTCTTCTATTTCTTTAGTGTTTATTGGCGTTTGGCAAACCAACTTGTAGGTGTATTACCGCCACCAACTAGACTGTAGTGTGGACAAGAGGACTATGCAGAAAACAATAAACAAAAAATAAAATAAAAAAATAAAAATAAACCGAACAAAAAAGGAACAAACAAACAAACAAAAAAACTAACCAAAACTAGATTATTTTAAATGTAGTCAATTTATACTTAAAAGCAAACAACAAAACAAAACAACAAAAATAACCAAAGCTAGTATTCTAGAATAAATGTCTCTTAAAAACGTAATAATCTCACATCATATTGTCTGATGTTATCCTATCCCCCTCTTTTTCTGAAATGAATGCTGTTGACGGTGTTCTTATTTTCAGAAATATCGAGCCTTATACATCAGTTTATATTATTATATATTATATTACTTATATATCAGGCATTAAATGTCAGCCTTCTTCCATGATTGACCTCGTTTATATTATCTGACTTATGTTGATACGTGTTCGTTTGTGTTTATTTAAATATACGTGGGCAATTATTGTCTTTAATTTCTAAATTTCAGTATGTAATTTTTCAGATATATGTAACACTCCCTGTTCGCCACCACGAGGGCAGCAGCTGACCACGAATGAAATTGTCCCCTCTTACTAATACTGCAAACCTGTCTCCACTGGAGTACTTCTAGATTTTTCTTAATTATTACACAGATTTGACTTAAAAAATCACACCAGAGTTTATTCCCTTATACAGTCTGTCCGGCTTTTTGTACGATGTTTTATTCCAACAGATAATTGCGGTTTTTAAGCGCACTTCGACACCCCTCTTTAGAGATGCAACGCTTACATGGAGTTTAATTCCCAAACCACAAAAATCCTTTATCGTCACCTTCAGGCCTTCCAGACTATGACTTCGTACTATATGAATTCTATCTCCGTCTACTACTTCTTTTCTAAGTATGTACTGTGTACAGAGTGGTGTTCTTAAATTATATTTGCAGTTTTACATATATTTATCCGTACAGTCAGGCAGATTTTTAATTGTGCGATGTATATTTCAACAGATAGCGTGACTTCCTGAAGCAAGCTTCTACAAACCCCCTTTTGGCGGCTGCGGCTTCAGGCAAGGAGTCGGAACCCAGTCAACAAATCTCTTTATCGTCACGTTTAATGAGCCTGATTAACCCCACAGCAGTTTTGTGATGAGATTCGGTCGGTCCAAATAATTAGTTGGAGGTCGATTCTCTCTCCTCCTCTATCACCCACCATATAACAATTACAGCCATTTTATACATTTAAAGCACCACGAAAGGTAACCGCATTAATAAATCTTATCATGATCTGCGGGGAATTTAACCCATCTGTTTTTTACACCCCCACAGCCTTTAATTAAAGCACTACAAGCCAACCATATTAATCAATGTTATTTTGACTTACGGGGAATTTACCCCATACATCTTTTACAGCTTTGCAGCGTTCGTTTCTAGTGAGTTGTAGGACGGGACTGAACTACCCGCCTCTTTACAAGCACTTTTGTGCCTTAGGTACAGGACTGAACTACCCGACTCTAAGCACTATTAATCTATTTCAACTAGAATATGTATTGCATTTCCCACGTGACTAAGAACACTGAGAACGCTGCTGACAACTCTACATTTTTTTAGTATAATCAATCACAGATTTTTGATAGTCAAAACAGGTGTCTGCTCACCTTTTGTATATTGCCATGGTCCTTAGTTGTCAACAGTATCTCTGTGTCCTCCCCCTGGACTGGATTCCGTCCCCTGGCTATCGGTGTTCCTTTCTAGAGACAAGCACTCATCACGTCGGGGTCACCACTTGTTGGAGCAGAACACCTATTAGGGTGGCTGAGAGCCCCCCCCTCTGCTGCGCGGCCGTTCGTTGAATGAGGCTGATCTCTATTAAATAAAGAAAGGAATTGAAAACACCGGAATCAAAAGTTATAACAATTATCTGAGTTTACTCTGGTAGGAAACCAAACACATATACAAGTTATACAGAGTACTCCGGACTTCAGGCTTGTGATGCTGTTTACAGGTAGACAGACCATGCCTTCAAGAAACGAGAAGTACAGACTTCAGGTTTGGGATGCGGTTTACACGTCTCTAGACCAGCCTTCAACAAACCAGAAGTACTTTTACATACAAAAACATAAGTATTTATATCCATATTTTGGGGCGGAGATGTGTAGACTCTTCCTTCCCATTTTACTCCGAAGCGAATCAGAGAGTCTGTGGGGAGGAGCTGTGTGAGCTGCTCACTCCCCCAGGTGTCCTTACTGGTTGGATCCACCTCTGGCCGGGTTCAATACAGCGAATCAGAGTTCTGACCAGAACGTGAGATTCTAAGGTTCTACAAGGTCAAAGTCAATCTATCTCTGCACCGGTATTCACTCCCTTATTTTCCCATGGCATCTTTCACATAAACTGTTACTCTCAGACAATTAAACATTGTATACAGATATAATGAGCCAGAAAGAACATACTGAACCTTGAAAAGAACATGTGTGGTGCGCTCTGGTGAAAAGGAGCTGTGTGTGTGTGAAACAGGATCTCTGTGTCATTGAGTTGTAAGTGAGAATTTCATTTCTATATGGGATTACTTAAAACAGTTCAAACAATACATGTTTACTCTAATACAGTTTAGAATCATATCTTTTTACTTCACTACAGCACATGATCTCCTCCTCTGAGTGAAGCATGTTGTTTTGAAGATAGAAGAAGCAGCTTCAGTCGAGGTACAGCTCGTCTGTAACGTGTGCAAGTAGCTTAGGAGCTGTTAGCATGTTGTAAAAGGTAATCAATGGCTTTTATGGCTGTTACTCAATAAGGTCACTGTGTGTTCATGTGTTCATTCTCTGAGAGGCTGGACTGAGGCTATTAGCTTTATGCTAACATGCTCACAATGCTATCAAGCTCCTGTTTAGCTCCTATAATGTGTTTAACATACGAGTTCAGCATGCTAACATAGCTAATTCTTGCACTATTTCTATTCTATTTTATTTGTATTTACATTTTTGCTCATCTCAAAACATTATCTTGCACTATTTTATCTGTGTTATTTGTTCCATGTCCTATATATATTCATGTTGCTCTGTTGGAGAAGATCTTCATTGACATATCTACTCTGTAGCTGCTGTGCAAATGACAATAAAGCCTTGAAACTTGAATGTTGAATCTTGAAAATGTGTTTAACATACGAGTGCAGCATGCTAACACAGCTAATTAGCACTAGCATGTCCTTAATGAAGGGGCTAGAGGAGATGACTAATGAATCAAATGCAATGCAATCCATCCAATAGGTGTTGAGTTATTTAAATGTGGTTCTAAGTAGTAGACAGACTATTAGCATGGCTACAAACCAGGTTTATACTCTGATAGATTCCTGTGTATTTTCATAATAACCACACAAGTGTGAGTGTGGCAGTGGTGCAATCTTACCTTTAAGCAGGAGAGGAGAGCGCAGATTTATTTTAAGTTCTCCCAATCCAAAAAGGTGGGATGATTTTATTTGAAGAAAATGGTCCACACTTAAACAGGTTTTTACCTTCTCTCGTTACAATATGACAATCATACAAAACATATCATGCTGTGGTACTTTCATATAAAAGCTCAATTCAGTTTTACATTTCTTACACTAAATTCTAACTTCAACTGCCCTCTTCAGTTGAAACATTAAAAGTCTAACCCGACAGAATCCAGAGGGATCTCCTCATAAATGGTCAGTGGTATCTAACACATTCAAACTTTCATTCAACAATTCACCAAATCAATCTGAGAGATCTTACCAAGTTGAGAGAACCTACCAAGGAGAGACCCCGCTCTGGAGCTTTCTCCCTCTCAGCCAGTGCTTTTATGCTGCACATAGGAACACAAAGAAAACCCAAAGACACCTCCTTTATACCCTGTGGGGAAAGGTCATGACCTCTGGTGTGCAGGACTGGACATCCAGACATATTCTCCTATGGTATGGCCTAAACACATTTTGGGGCTCCAGTACTTTTCCATTGAGTCGGGGGTACAGCCTGTGAGTGAAGACAACTGTGCCCCCTCTTTAAAACAGTGACACCCATAAACTACAATAGGCCTTAAACTCAACTTAACAAACTACTTGTGTTTGTATAAACTGTGATTATAGAACAACATGAAATATAATAATTGTTCATTTTGGGTTATACAAGATTATATTTGATTATATTTGATTATATTAACTTTCGTTTTAATTATTCAACTTAATATGGAGACATCAACACTATGCAATCTTAAGATGGTTCTAACTAACCTCCTACCCACTTGGGAAACCGAACTCTACAAGTGCCACATGTTGGACCATCTTAAGGTCTCCTCTGCCAGACACATTGCATTAGCCTATGCACACGACCCACAACCCTTTACTAAGGCCCCGGCTCCACGGGGACGAAAACGGGTTGAATCCGCATATTTCTCATGCGTATAGCCCTCTAAGCTCGACGACGCCGTAAGGGAAACGTAGAAACAGACCCCGCAAACAACAACGGGTCCAAAGGTGGATAGATCTGGGAACGGAGCGCTCTGGGGGGTCCAACGGGGCCGTGGGGTCGCCTATACGGTCATCCGTTTCATAGCCCCGCCTCTCCCGCCTCTCCCCACCTCTTCCCACCTCTCCGCGTACCCCGCATCATTGCTGATGTGTTTCGTTAACAACAACAATAGCTATTTTAATTACCTCTCAAACTACCTAAACTAGTTATAAATATGTTTATTTTTACTGTCGAGTCATCATTACTGGATCAGCTGCTGCATGAGACAGACACTGACGCTGTGAGAAGAGAGGAAAAAGAGATAGGCTCTGTGTATTTTATTTTCATATATCATTATATCGTCGTTATTCATTTGTTTTTAAAGCTCAATAAATAACAAAGAAGACCTTTGACCGGCACTTTTATAATTTTGTCCGGAAGATTTAAACTTTAACACACGTTGACTGGCGAAAAACTCTGCCCGGATCCCTTGGCCCCCACCGCGGAGAATAAACAGAAGTGCAGCCATGACAACCATTCTTCTTCGCTGCTTTTGTGGAGGAAGTTGCTGCTTTTGGTGGAGGAAGTTACAGCACCACGTACAGGTTCGGCATATGTACTGCAGCTTTTCCAGCGTTTGGATGTAAACGGAGCCGTCTCGTGGAGCTTGACACAATCCGGTGTATATTGCGTGGGGACGGAAGGTTTTTTGCGGTTGCATTTGCGTTACTCCGATGCGTTTTGCCGTTTTCGTCCCCGTGGAGCCGGGGGCCTAAGTCTTTAGCTGCTTTACACCTCCTTTGTCCTCCCCTTTCAGAAAGAGCAAGGCATCACCAGATCCAAGAGCCCCTCCAGTCCAGTGGACCCCCTTCCAGCAGCTCATTGACCGGGTCCTGCGTCCCACTCTCAGTATGCAGATATCCGGATGACTACATCGTTCAAAGTGAGATGTTGGGGCAGGTAAAGGCGGGGCTCCAAGCTAACCTGAAGAAGAGTGAGTTGGGGTATCTGGGGTCGATGGGGTCTCCTCTTTGGGTGCCGGGATGGGTGGGAGGTGGTGGTAGGTAGCAGCAGGTGTATGTGCAACACATCTTCAAGAAAAGCTTTAAGTACAATGGATTGTTTTTGTTCATTTCATATTGAGGAGAGCTAACAGGAAGTCTCTCATCAGCTGCAGTCTTCTTCTTTATTCTCCAAAATGCCTCCACGCTCCTCTGGACGTCTCAAACTCGCCCCGTGACGAATAAACTGAGAACAAATAAAACCTGAGCTTGCAGATTTGTCTGGAACACCAGAAACACACTGAACCAATAACTACATTTTAATTAAGTGTTGAAACCTCAATAAATAAAGTGCACTTGGTACGACCTCTCACCTTTCTGTGTGTCTTCACTTCCTGTCACCTGAGAGGAGAAGGAGAGAGAGAGAGAATGATGATGATGATAAAACAAAGAGAAACAGCCAGAATGATGAAGAGAGAAAGAAGAGTGTTGTTTTCCTCTGAGGTCATGCTCCCTCTTAGGTGCCTTACAAACAATGGACGTCCGCTCTCGGGAGCGTCGGAGTGGTGCGGTCACCCTAAGTGACAGACCTAAAGTATCCGGGATTCAGGCACCTTCCCTGGCTTGTACATTTTTGGTGATGCGCCCTGGAGATATCAGACTATTTTAAACAACTTTTCCCCGCCTTTCAAACACTTATTCCGGGGTTTTAGTCAGTCATTTTGCACAATATCATTTAACATTGACGCTCTCCTGAAAAAGCACATATTCTGTGCATTTTCAGGAGACCGTCAATGTTAAATGATTTCGTGCAAAATGACTGGCTAAAACTCTCTTCCAGACATTTAAAAATACTTTCCCCGACCATTTAAACATTATTTCTGGCTTGTAAAGTGCAGTTATGCGCCCTGGATGTTACGATCTGTCTGTGTTGGGTTTTGTCTTGTCTTTTTCTGTCTTTGGTTTCCTGTTTTGTTTTGAAAAGTGTTCACCCCTGTCCTGCCTGATTGCCCGATTGTGTTCACCTGGTGCCCCTGTGTTTTCTCCTCCCTCCTCACCTGTGTCTTGTTTGTGTGATTGGTCTTCTGTGTATTTTAGTTCTGGTTTTTCTGTCTGTCATGGTTGGTTCATTGTTTGTAGTTGACTGTGTGTCACAGGGTAGTGTTCTGTGTTTCTACTTTGTACCTTGGAATAAAGGATTATTCTTGGAAATCTGCATTTGGGTCCTGCCTGCTTACTCAACCCTGACAGAATGAACCAACCAGAAATGGGCCCAGCAGATCCATTTGAGGTGGAATTACAACATTTTACCTTTTCTTTGGCTTGCTGCTATAGTAGGTGGAGGGGAGCGTCCAGTGTTCAGCAGAGAGAGGCTGCTCTGGCAGAGGCTCACCAGGTGGCAACAGTGGATCCATCTCTAGTTAAGTTCTTACCTGACTGGATTTTGGATTTCCTCTCGACGTGTGATTCCCGGCCTGCTAGCCCCAGGCATGCTAGCCCCCTGCCTCCCAACTCCCAACCTAACACCATACATCTCGGTGTGTTCCGTCTGAAGTCAACCCCTGCTTCTTCCCCATTTCCTGCTCCTGTCCAGGAGCCGTTCGCGGGCACTCGTCTGGCTTTTGGAGGTCCACGGAGCCTCCAAAAGGCTCCTAGGAGAAGGAGTCGCAAGTCCAGGCTAGCAGCCCGACCCCCAGAAGCCATGCTTTGGGCTCCAGTACAGGCCCCAGCAGCCATGGTTCCGTCTCCAGAACCGGCCCACACAGCCATGGTTCCAGCCCCAGTTCTGGCCCCAACAGCCATGGTTCCGCCCTCTGTTCCGTTCCAGCACGCCATTTCTCAGGAACATGAGCAGGCGTGGCGAGACTTTGAGGAAAGCCAGCGGTCCTTGGCTCTATGCTTCCCGGGCCTCGCTGCTCGGGTCTCGACTTTGACGTCTTCTGCTGCATTTCCTGCCTCCTCCAGTCCACCTGTGGATTCCACTCCAGCCCCTCGTCTCCTGTCGGTGGTCCGGCCGACTCCAGCACCCCGTCTCCTGTCGGTGGTCCGGCCGACTCCAGCACCCCGTGTCCTGTCGGTGGTCCGGCCGACTCCAGCACCTCGTGTCCTGTCGGTGGTCCGGCCGACTCCAGCACCCCGTCTCCTGTCGGTGGTCCGGCCGACTCCAGCACCTCGTGTCCTGTCGGTGGTCCGGCCGACTCCAGCACCTCGTGTCCTGTCGGTGTTCCGGCCGACTCCAGCACCCCGTCTCCTGTCGGTGGTCCGGCCGACTCCAGCACCCCGTCTCCTGTCGGTGGTCCGGCCGACTCCAGCACCCCGTCTCCTGTCGGTGGTCCGGCCGATTCCAGCACCTCGTGTCCTGTCGGTGGTCCGGCCGACTCCAGCACCTCGTGTCCTGTTGGTGGTCCGGCCGACTCCAGCACCCCGTGTTTTGTCAGTGGTTCGGCCCACTCCAGCCCCTCGTGTCCCGTCGGTGGTCCGGCCGACTCCAGCACCCCGTCTCCTGTTGGCTCTCCGGCCGACGCCAGCCCCCCGTGTCCTGTTGGCTCTACGGCCGACGCCTACCCTATGTCCTGTGATGTTGGAGGGTCCCGCCGACTACTCTCCTGCCGGGGGTCCTGCCAACCCTATGTCCTGTGCTGTTGGAGGTCCCGCCGACTACTCTCCTGCCGGGGGTCTTGCCAACTCCGTGTCCTGTCCCATTGGGGGTCCCGCCGACTACTCTTCTGCCGGGGGTCTTGCCAATCCTATGTCCTGTGATGTTGGAGGTCCCGCCGACTACTCTCCTGCCGGGGGTCTTGCCAACTCCATGTCCTGTCCCGCCGACTACTCTTCTGCCGGGGGTCTTGCCAACCCTATGTCCTGTGCTGTTGGAGGTCCCGCCGACTACTCTCCTGCCGGGGGTCTTGCCAACTCCATGTCCTGTCCCGTTGGGGGTCCCGCCGACAACTCTCCTGCCGAGGGTCCTGCCAACTCCACGTCCAGTATCGTTGGAGATCCTGCCAACACCTGTTCCGCTGTGGGCCCTGCCAACCCCAGATTCTGTCCTGTTGGGGGTCCCGCCGACTGCTGCTCCGCCGGGTTTCCTGTCGACACCTGTTCCGCTGTGGGTCCTGCCAACCCCATGTCCTGTCCTGTTGGGGGCCCCGCCGACACCTGCTCCGCCGGATTTCCTGCCAACACCAGATCCTGTCCTGTTGGGGGTCCCGCCGACACCTGTCCCGCCGGGGGTCCTGCCAACTCTGTGTCCTGTTCCGTTGGTGGTCCAGTCGACACCAGCCCTTGCTCCATCCGGGGTCCCATTGACACCAGCCCTTGTCATGTTCAGGATCCCGTCTACGCCTGTCCCGTCGGCTCCGGTTCCTGTCCGGCCGATACTGGGTCCTGCCCGGCCTCCGGAGCTGTCCCGTCGGCGCCTTCCTGCCCGGCCTCCGGAGCTGTCCCGTCGGCGCCTTCCTGCCCGGCCTCCGGAGCTGTCCCGTCAGCGCCTTCCTGCCCGGCCTCCGGAGCTGTCCCGTCGGCGCCTTCCTGCCCGGCCTCCGGAGTTGTCCCGTCGGCACCTTCCTGCCCGGCCTCCGGAGCTGTCCCGTCAGCGCCTTCCTGCCCGTCCTCCGGAGCTGTCCCGTAGACGCCTTCTTGTTCGCCCTCGAGCCCGGCCCCCTGAGTGCCGCGGTCTTCGCCCTCGAGCCCGGCCTCCTGAGTTCCCCAGCCGTGGTCTTCGCCCTCGAGCCCGGCCCCCTGACTCTTCCAGCCGCTGCCTTCGCCCTCGAGCCCGGCCCCTTGAGTTCCCCAGCCGTGGTCTTCGCCCTCGAGCCCGGCCCCCTGACTCTCCCAACCACTGCCTTCGCTCTCATGCCTGGGTCCCCGAGTTCGCCCGCTGTGGCCTTCGCCCCTTTTTGGACTCTGCCTTGCTCCCGGGCCGTCCGCCCGGGACCCCTTCCGGGCCCGTCCTCCGGACCCCCTCCACCCACCCTGTTGGTCCTGGTTGTGCGTCCCTCCTCCAGACCCCCTCCACCCACCCTGTTGGTCCTGGTTGTGCGTCCCTCCTCCAGACCCCCTCCACCCACCCTGCTGGAATGTTTTGGACTTTTTGGGACGTCTGGGATCCGTCCCTTGAGGGGGGAGTACTGTTACGATCTGTCTGTGTTGGGTTTTGTCTTGTCTTTTTCTGTCTTTGGTTTCCTGTTTTGTTTTGAAAAGTGTTCACCCCTGTCCTGCCTGATTGCCCGATTGTGTTCACCTGGTGCCCCTGTGTTTTCTCCTCCCTCCTCACCTGTCTTGTTTGTGTGATTGGTCTTCTGTGTATTTTAGTTCTGGTTTTTCTGTCTGTCATGGTTGGTTCATTGTTTGTAGTTGACTGTGTGTCACAGGGTAGTGTTCTGTGTTTCTACTTTGTACCTTGGAATAAAGGATTATTCTTGGAAATCTGCATTTGGGTCCTGCCTGCTTACTCAACCCTGACACTGGAGGTATTATACTATTTCAAACAACTTTTCCCCGCCTTTCAAACACTTATTCCTGGGTACAAGTCTTATCTTCCCCCCCCTGGGTGTGTGTGAGACAAGTGAACTGAGTCAGCCTGCCAACAAGCAGCAGTGTGCTGTCATTTGAAACATGTACCCCCACTTTTCAACACACTTTTACCCACGTTTTGAGCACTTTCTCCTGGGTCAATGTGTCCTTTTTCCCCCCCTGGGTGTGTGTGAGACAAGTGAACTGAGCCAGCCTGCTAACAACCACCAGTCTGCTGTCATTTGAAACATGTTCCCCGACCTTTGAACACACTTTTTACCCATGTTATGCGCCCTGGATGTATCAGCCTATTTTAAACAACTTTTCCCCGCCTTTCAAACACTTATTCCGGGGTTTTAGTCAGTCATTTTGCAGGATATCATTTAACATTGACGCTCTCCTGCAAATGCACATATTCTGTGCATTTTCAGGAGAGCGTCAATGTTAAATGATATCCTGCAAAATGACTGGCTAAAACTCTCTTCCAGACATTTAAAAATACTTTCCCCGACCATTTAAACATTATTTCTGGCTTGTAAAGTGCAGTTATGCGCCCTGGAGGTATTATACTATTTCAAACAACTTTTCCCCGTCTTTCAAACACTTATTCCTTGGTACAAGTGTTATCTTTCCCCCCCTGGGTGTGTGTGAGACTGAACTGAGTCAGCCTGCCAACAAGCAGCACCGTGCTGTCATTTGAAACATGTTACCCCACTGTTTAACACACCTTTACCCACGTTTTGAGCACCTACTGCTGGGTCAATGTGTCCTCCAACGCCCCCCCCTGGGTGTGTGTGAGACAAGTGAACTGAGTCAGCCTGCCAACAAGCAGCAGTGTGCTGTCATTTGAAACATGTTACCCCACTTTGACACACCTTTACCCACATTTTGATCACTTACTGCTGGATCAATGTGTCCTCTTTCGCCCCCCTGAGTCAGCCTGCCAACAAGCAGCAGTGTGCTGTCATTTGAAACATGTTACCCCACTGTTTAACACACCTTTACCCACGTTTTGAGCACCTACTGCTGGGTCAATGTGTCCTCTTTCGCCCCCCCTGGGTGTGTGTGAGACAAGTGAACTGAGTCAGCCTGCCAACAAGCAGCACCATGCTGTCATTTGAAACATGTTACCCCACTGTTTAACACACCTTTACCCACGTTTTGAGCACCTACTGCTGGGTCAATGTGTCCTCTTTCGCCCCCCCTGGGTGTGTGTGAGACAAGTGAACTGAGTCAGCCTGCCAACAAGCAGCACCATGCTGTCATTTGAAACATGTTACCCCACTGTTTAACACACCTTTACCCATGTTTTGAGCACTCTTTCCTGGGTTGAAAAGACATGTGCTGTAGCCTGGTTCTCTCCCAGTACTGGGTACTAGTTAAAGCCACTATCACCACCACATTTAAACCAGATGAACTGGTAGTTATCCGGGGTGCTGCAGAGTCATTTTCAGGCTCCTCTCCACAATTGTCCCCCTAAAATGATTTTAAATCATTTTTGCATTTAAATGCATTTATTCTATCATTTATATGGTTCCCCAACACAATGCACATAGTCTGGAGCTCACTGGGGTCCTGCATATAATTTAATCAGGCGTTTTAACACTTTTTCCCATGAAAATGATTTTTAATCACTATCATGGGGCTATGAAAATAAAATTCCGGGTAATGCAGAGCACAAGTGCACCTTTTACTATTTAAATGTATTTGTATTATATATATTTGGGCTAGAAAGGTGATCTCTCTGGGTGATTTAGTCAGTTTATGGAGCTTAGCCCAAATATCCTGGATGATCCAGGCCGAATTTGGGTGCTCATAGGCGGCCTGCCAGGCGCCCCCACCCGTGGAAAGCAAAAAGAAGTGAAGAAAACGCTTAATTATATCTTAAAATAATCAAAAATGAAGTTTTGAAAAATTGTCAAAAAATGTATAAGTGCTAACAGGAGAAGTGGCCAGGTGTTTGGCGCTTCGGGCCGATTTTTCCCCTTCTCCGATGGTTGGTGCAACGGAGAAGGGGAACAAGTCCCTCCACTTCTCTGGCAAAAAGATTCATCCATACTTTTCAGACTACCGTCCGCACGAAATCGGAAACCCAGTTTTTGGGTGCACTCAGAAAAAAAACGGCTGTTGGAAATCATGGAAGAATATATCCGCTCACCAAGCACTCTGAGTGGGCCTAATTTTGTGCCTCAAGACCCCCCAGCCTGGTTCTCCGAATACTTTAAGTTCGACATGGAGGAATGTAGGTCACTTGGCAGGTGACTCTACCCGATTTTGAGGCACTATTTTGGGACATGATTTTCTCATTTTCACCCCTTTGGCCGGTTCTCCCAAATAGTTTAAGTTCGACATTTTGAGACATGGAGGAATGTAGGTCACTTGGCAGGTGACTCTACCCGATTTTGAGGCACTATTTTGGGACATGATTTTCTCATTTTCACCCCTTTGGCCGGTTCTCCCAAATAGTTTAAGTTCGACATTTTGAGACATGGAGGAATGTAGGTCACTTGGCAGGTGACTCTACCCGATTTTGAGGCACTATTTTGGGATACAATTTTCTCATTTTCACCCCTTTGGCCGGTTCTCCCAAATAGTTTAAGTTCGACATTTTGAGACATGGAGGAATGTAGGTGACTTGGCAGGTGACTCTACCCGATTTTGAGGCACTATTTTGGGATACAATTTTCTCATTTTCACCCCTTTGGCCGGTTCTCCCAAATAGTTTAAGTTCGACATTTTGAGACATGGAGGAATGTAGGTCACTTGGCAGGTGACTCTACCCGATTTTGAGGCACTATTTTGGGATACAATTTTCTCATTTTCACCCCTTTGGCCGGTTCTCCCAAATAGTTTAAGTTCGACATTTTGAGACATGGAGGAATGTAGGTCACTTGGCAGGTGACTCTACCCGATGTTGAGGCACTATTTTGGGATACAATTTTCTCATTTTCACCCCTTTGGCTGGTTCTCCCAAATAGTTTAAGTTCGACATTTTGAGACATGGAGGAATGTAGGTCACTTGGCAGGTGACTCTACCCGATTTTGAGGCACTATTTTGGGATACAATTTTCTCATTTTCACCCCTTTGGCCGGTTCTCCCAAATAGTTTAAGTTCGACATTTTGAGACATGGAGGAATGTAGGTCACTTGGCAGGTGACTCTACCCGATTTTGAGGCACTATTTTGGGCCATAATTTTTACATTTTCCTGGTTCTCCAAATAGTTTAAGTTCGACATTTTGAGCCATGGAGGAATGTCAGGGCAGTCGACAGGGGACTCTACCCGATTTTGAGGCACTATTTTGGGCCATAATTTTTACATTTTCCTGGTTCTCCAAATAGTTTAAGTTCGACATTTTGAGCCATGGAGGAATGCAAGGGCAGTCGACAGGGGACTCTACCCGCATTTGAGGCACTATTTTGGGACACAATTTTTTCATTTTCACCCCTTTGCCTGGTTCTCACAAAAGTTGAGTTTGATCATTTTGCCCACGGAGGAATGTCACGGGAGTCGACAGGGGACTCCTGCGGGGTCATGAGGCACTATATTGGGGTACAATTTTCCCATTTTGACCCCTTTTCCTGGTTCTCACAAAAGTTGAGTTTGATCATTTTGCCCATGGAGGAAAGCCATGGGAGTCGACAGGGGACTCCTGCGGGGTCATGAGGCACTATTTCCGGGTACTTTTTTTCATTTTCACCCAAATTTCCCTGGATGAAATATATATATATTTTTTTTGTTTTTAGCCCAGTTTTGGCCACAGCGTTGCCTGGAGGATAGGACCGAGATATGACAGACTCTCTGGCCGCCTCACAAGTCACTATTGTCGGACACTTTCTTTGCTTTACCCCGGTTCTATCACTCTTTCCTCCTTTGACCATACAACCCGTTTCCTGCTGGGGTGGTGCCTGGTTCCGGGGTACCCCAAACCCTCTCATGGTCGGGGCACCATGTATTGATGCATCGGACCCAATGTTGCCATCACCAGCACCGCGTTGGTGCGGAGGTGGGACCATCCAACCCGGTGGTAACCCAAGCCTTCCCTTGGTCTGTGCACCATGAATTGATGCATCGGACCCAATGTTGCCATCACCAGCCCCGCGTTGGTGCGGAGGTGGGACCATCTGACCCGGTGGTAACCAAATACCTCCCTTGGTCCATGCATCCAATTGATGCATCGGACCCAGTGTCGCAACCACCGATCACGCTAACGCATATAAACGGAGAACTATAACATCATTTTGATCAAATTCATTGTGTGTGTTTCAGTAAGGATGTCATCTGAATGCCCGGTGAGCAGACTCTTCTATCTGGCATTGAACAAACACCTTAAGCACAAGCATGCAGTGCGGAACTTGGAGGAGAGGGGAATCCTCCTGAAAATAGCCAGTGGAAGGATAAATGTTCGGACCAAACCCTGTCCCATCGCTGGGTGTTCGTACGCTGGGAAGAGACTGGACCGTCATGTACAACATGACCACCCTGAGTTGTCCCGACATGAGGCACAGCAGGTCATGGCAAGGCTGAAGCATAGTGTGGCACTGCAGTTGCTCCATGACCTCCGTGAGACTAACCCCATCATTGGAATGGCTACATCATTGGATATAGACAATGAGGAGTAATACCCCGGGCACCCTCCACCCTTCTCCCCACATACCGAGTGTGACAACGAGGACTGCAGGCAGGTGATGCTGGAAAATGTGGCATTGAGGGCTCAGAAGGATGCCCTCAATGATGAGGTGAAGACCCTGCGCTCCAGGCTGAAAAAGGAGCTAAAACCCAGGAAGCAGAGTGCTGCTGTGCTTGAGGAAGAGGACGAATGTATACGATTTAAGGGCCTGGCAATCCCAAGTACCTCCGGCATAAACACAGTAGCAATACCCCTGTGAAGAGCCCGGTGAAGACTGTCATGCAGTCCCCAGTAACCTCCGGTAGCGGGACCCCTGTGAAGAGCCCGGTGAAGACTGTCATGCAGTCCCCAGTAACCTCCGGTAGCGAGACCCCTGTGAAGAGCCCGGTGAAGACTGTCATGCAGTCCCCAGTAACCTCCGGTAGCGAGACCCCTGTGAAGAGCCCGGTGAAGACTGTCATGCTTGCAGTAGCCTCCGGTGGGAAGAGACCGGTAAAGAACCCTGTAAAGAGCCCAGTGAAGACTGTCATGCTTGCAGTAGCCTCCGGTGGAAAGAGACCGGTAAAGAACCCTGTGAAGAGCCCAGTGAAGACTGTCATGCTTGCAGTAGCCTCCGGTGGGAAGAGTACGGTCAAGAACCCTGTGAAGAGCCCAGTGAAGACTGTCATATTACCAGTTTCCTCCGGTAGCGAGACCCCTGTGAAGAGCCCGGTGAAGACTGTGATGTTTGCAGTAGCCTCCGGTAGCGAGACCCCTGTGAAGAGCCCGGTGGAAACTGTCATGTTTGCAGTAGCCTCCGGTAGCGAGACCCCTGTGAAGAGCCCGGTGGAAACTGTCATGTTTGCAGTAGCCTCCGGTAGCGAGACCCCTGTGAAGAGCCCGGTGGAAACTGTCATGTTTGCAGTAGCCTCCGGTAGCGAGACCCCTGTGAAGAGCCCGGTGGAAACTGTCATGTTTGCAGTAGCCTCCGGTAGCGAGACCCCTGTGAAGAGCCCGGTGGAAACTGTCATGTTTGCAGTAGCCTCCGGTAGCGAGACCCCTGTGAAGAGCCCGGTGGAAACTGTCATGTTTGCAGTAGCCTCCGGTAGCGAGACCCCTGTATGCCGGAAGACCCGTGCCTCTAAGCTGGCTAAGGACTTGCCCTCTCCCTCAAATTACTGGTCCACTGGGTATGGACGGGGGAATACCATGCGTGAAATCACGTTGCCTAGAAGCATGGAGGCGTACCTTCAGACATACTTGGATCATTGTTTGGGTGTCGCTCCGACAGTAAAACAGAAAGACAATGTTGTGTCGAAGATCAGCCGGATAAAGAACTTCATAGTATACATGGCCCATGGTGTTAACCGCCTGTCAGACTGGCTGTTCCTAAGAAACATGAAGATGATCCGTGGCTGGAGCGAGTATATTGTAAAGCCGGGCCGGGCAGTCACAACATCAGAGTTCTTCCTGAAGAATGTGCACCAGTTCATGGGGTACATGTCTGAGTCAAAGCCCCGGGGGTGCAGGCTCACCCAGTCTGATATGACCCACATAATGAGAGAGGTGAAAGCCAACATGAAACACTTGAATAAGGCAGTCACTCTACATCAGTTTAAGGTGAAGAGGAACAAACTGGATCGTCTGCCGAGCCAGGCGGAGCTTCTCGCCGCCATGGCGGCCGCTGAGAAGCGCATCCCGGAGCTCCTCGACCTGATGGCCGGCACGCCGACCTCAACCACCCAGAAGCTTCTCTATGGCTATCTCACCCTCCATTGGAGCCTCCTGTATGGCCACCGTACGGGCGTGTACGCAAACATGAAAAACAGTGAGGTCTTAGAGGCAGCCATAAGGGGAACTGCTGAGGGCTACATCATCCATGTGCAGGATCACAAGACGGCCAAGACATATGGCGAAGCACAGCTGGCGCTTACAGTAGAGGAGTTTAGCTGGGTCATGCGGTGGATGGGGATTAAAGAGGCATTGCTGGGTCCTCAGAATGAATTCTTCCTTTTCACAAGGGGGAATCGGGCCTCCAAGAACCTGAACGCTCACTTGAAGAGGGCATGGGCTGATGCTGGGCTAGAAACAGCCGTCACCTTCACAATCCTGCGCACTGCCCTGGCTGACAATATCAAGCATCACCAAGATCCAGAAAGCCGGTCGATTCTCGCCAGGTTTATGTGTCACGACGTAACCACGGCGGACCGGTTCTACGCGAATGCGCCAGGAATAAAGGAGGCATTGAGAATCCGCTCCATGTTCAGGGCGTCATCAGATGCGGCAGCAGCTGCTGTCACGATCTGTCTGTGTTGTGTTTTGTCTTGTCTTTTTCTGTCTCTGGTTCCTGTTTTGTTTTGAAATGTTTTCCTCCTTGTGTCTTCTCTGTTCCTTCTTCCTGTGTTTGCCTTCCTGTCTTAGTTTCCCTGGTGTGTCTGATTGTTTGATTGTGTTCACCTGTTGCCCTTGTGTTTCTGCCTCCCTTACCCCAGCTGTGTCTCGTCTTGTGATTACCCCTCTCTGTATTTAGTCTTGTCTTCCCCGTGTGCCTTGTCGGTTCATTGTTTGTTTCTGTAGAACCTATGTGTTTCATGCCATGCTATTGTTCAGCTTTTGGATTAAAGCTCGTTTTTGTTTCTAGACCTTGTTACTTTGTTTGATAGTCTGCATTTGGGTCCTACCCTTCCACGCATTCCTGACAGAATGAACCGACCAGAATTGGACTCAGCAGACTCTGATTGTTTGTTGCTACAAGCGGATCGTCTTGGGTGCTCTCTGGAGTACATTTTTTATACCTGGAGAGACGCCACATCTATACGGGGTAGAGTGGCGGCTTTGAAGGAGGCACGCCGGGAGGTTGCTCGCAAGCCCGGGCTCAGGGGTTTGTTGCCTGAGTGGCTACAACATTTTACATGTGTTCCTGGAAGCTTTTCTCAAGCCTCTAACCCTTTCCTGGGAACCGACTACTGTGATGTTGGAGGTCCACAGCGTCTCCAAAAGGCCTCTAAGAGACGCAGGGCCAGGATTCCAGCCCGTGCCCCAGCAGCCATGGTTTCAGCCCCAGGTCTGGTCCCAGAAGCCATGGTTCCAGCCCCAGTTCTGGCCCCAGCAGCCATGGTTCCGGCCCCAGTTCCGGCCCCAGCAGCCATGGTTCCGGCTTCAGTTTCGGCTCCAGTACTGGCTCTCCGGCCGACGCCAGCCCCCCGTGTCCTGTCGGTGGTCCGGCCGACTCCAGCACCTCGTGTCCTGTCGGTGGTCCGGCCGACTCCAGCACCTCGTGTCCTGTCGGTGGTCCGGCCGACTCCAGCACCCCGTCTCCTGTCGGTGGTCCGGCCGACTCCAGCCCCTCGTGTCCTGTCGGTGGTCCGGCCGACTCCAGCACCTCGTGTCCTGTTGGCTCTCCGGCCGACGCCAGCCCCCCGTGTTTTGTCAGTGGTTCGGCCCACTCCAGCCCCTCGTGTCCTGTCGGTGGTCCGGCCGACTCCAGCACCTCGTGTCCTGTCGGTGGTCCGGCCGACTCCGGCCCCCCGTGTTTTGTCAGTGGTTCGGTCCACTCCAGCCCCTCGTGTCCTGTCGGTGGTCCGGCCGACTCCAGCACCTCGTCTCCTGTTGGCTCTCCGGCCGACGCCAGCCCCCCGTGTCCTGTTGGCTCTATGGCTGACGCCTACCCCATGTCCTGTGATGTTGGAGGTCCCGCCGACTACTCTCCTGCCGGGGGTCCTGCCAACCCTATGTCCTGTGATGTTGGAGGTCCCGCCGACTACTCTCCTGCCGGGGGTCCTGCCAACCCTATGTCCTGTGATGTTGGAGGTCCCGCCGACTACTCTCCTGCCGGGGGTCCTGCCAACCCTATGTCCTGTGATGTTGGAGGTCCCGCCGACTACTCTCCTGCCGGGGGTCCTGCCAACCCTATGTCCTGTGATGTTGGAGGTCCCGCCGACTACTCTCCTGCCGGGGGTCTTGCCAACTCCATGTCCTGTCCTGTTGGGGGTCCCGCCGACACCTGTCCTGCCAGGGGTCCTGCCAAATCCATGTCCTGTCCTGTTGGGGGTCCCGCCGACACCTGTCCTGCCAGGGGTCCTGCCAACTCTGTGTCCTGTCCTGTTGGAGGTCCCGCCGACACCTGTTCCACCGGGGGTCCTGCCAACTCTGTGTCCTGTTCCGTTGGGGGTCCAGTCGACACCAGCCCATGTCATGTTCAGGACCCCGTCTACGCCTGTCCCGTCGGCTCCGGTTCCTGTCCGGCCGATACTGGTTCCTGCTCGTCCTCCGGAGCTGTCCCGTCGGCGCCTTCCTGCCCGGCCTCCGGAGCTGTCTCGTCGGCGCCTTCCTGCCCGGCCTCCGGAGCTGTCTCGTCGGCGCCTTCCTGCCCGGCCTCCGGAGCTGTCCCGTCGGCGCCTTCCTGCCCGTCCTCCGCAGCTGTCCCGTCGGCGCCTTCCTGCCCGTCCTCCGGAGTTGTCCCGTCGGCGCCTTCCTGCCCGTCCTCCGGAGCTGTCTCGTCGCCGCCTTCTTGTTCGCCCTCGAGCCCGGCCCCCTGAGTGCCGCAGTCTTCGCCCTCGAGCCCGGCCTCCTGAGTTCTCCAGCCGCGGTCTTCGCCCTCGGGCTCGGCCTCCTGATTCTTCCAGCCGCTGCCTTCGCCCTCGAGCCCGGTCCCCTGAGAGCCGCTGCCTTTGCTCTCATGCCCGGCCCCCTGAGTTCGCCCGCTGTGGCCGTCGCCCCTTTTTGGACTCTGCCTTGCCCCCGGGCCGTCCGCCCGGGACCCCTTTCGGGCCCGTCCTCCGGACCCCCTCCACCCACCCTTTTGGAAGTGTTAGACTATGTTTTTTGGGACGTCTGGGATCCGTCCCTTGAGGGGGGGGTTATGTCACGATCTGTCTGTGTTGTGTTTTGTCTTGTCTTTTTCTGTCTCTGGTTTCTGTTTTGTTTTGAAATGTTTTCCTCCTTGTGTCTTCTCTGTTCCTTCTTCCTGTGTTTGCCTTCCTGTCTTAGTTTCCCTGGTGTGTCTGATTGTTTGATTGTGTTCACCTGTTGCCCTTGTGTTTCTGCCTCCCTTACCCCAGCTGTGTCTCGTCTTGTGATTACCCCTCTCTGTATTTAGTCTTGTCTTCCCCTGTGTGCCTTGTCGGTTCATTGTTTGTTTCTGTAGAACCTATGTGTTTCATGCCATGCTATTGTTCAGCTTTTGGATTAAAGCTCGTTTTCGTTTCTAGACCTTGTTACTTTGTTTGATAGTCTGCATTTGGGTCCTACCCTTCCACGCATTCCTGACAGCTGCATCATCATCAGAAGGATGTCTACCGCTGTCAGATGGGGAGACTTCCGAAGAGGGCTGCTATAACAGTACTGCTTCTTCGTCTTCACCTGATGGGTCATTGGAGCAGCAGCGGAAGCGGGAGGGAAAGAGGCAAATGAAGTCGGGACCGGGGCTGGTTGACACTCCTGATGATGGGGCAGGGGCCGTGGACTCAACCTGTTTGCCCTGGTGCACCGTAAGAATTAGACACCTAATTTGGTCCCCTGAATCCCGCTAAACATTGTGAATATGTATACCGTGTATATAATTATTATTATTATAATCCTGGGCATACATTTTGTTAATAGTGCAACACCTCCAGGGCGCATAATTGCACTTTAAAACGTAGGGTAAAACATTTAGTAGTACTGTTATAGCAGCAGTACTGCTACGTGTACATAGTTGATGTTTTAGGCTGTGTGTACTGTGGTTTTTGTTCCTGCAACGTGTAAATAGTTGATGTTTTAGGCTGTGTGTACTGTGGTTTTTGTTCAAATAAAATAAAAAAAATAAAAAAACAATAACCTTGATGGTTACCAGGGGCAGATAAAGTGCCACTTTCCATCAGCACCGGGGAGGCACTCTCCTTGGTGCTGAACCCTGTGATGAGCGCTCAAGTGTTGGCGGAGGAGGTGTAAGCCAGAGGAGGGTGAACAAAAGTTAAAGTGTTTGAACCTCCAGCCCAGAAGGGGGGTGGTGGTGCCAATAAGAAGGCCGAATTTGGATGCTGATGGGCGGACATAAAAGCACCACAAAATCCACCCCCTTTAGGGTCACCAGGGGCACGAGAATACCCTCCACAGAAGGGGGGGTGGTGCCGTGAAGAAGGACGAATATGAATGCTGATAGCGGACATAGCAGCATCATAAATACAACCCCCCTTGTAGGGTCACCAGGGGCACGAGAATACCCTCCACAGAAGGGGGGGTGGTGCCGTGAAGAAGGACGAATATGGATGCTGATGGGCGGACATAGAAGCACCATAAAAACCACCCCCCTTGTAGGGTCACCAGGGGCACGAGGTTCTGGTGGGTGTGAATACCTGTGTTTAGTCCGTGGGGGAGTGCTTAACTGTGGGGGCCCGGGGACTCACGGTGTGCAAGGTTATGGAGGTGCCACTGTTATGGGGACATGCTGGAGGTCTCGAGTCCGTCCTTGGGGGCTCTGTGAGCGGGCAGAGAGAGGTGATTTCCCCCTGGTCTCTCCTGGAGGTGCAGAGTCCCACTGTTAGGGACTGCTGCTGGAGGTCTCGAGTCCGTCCTTGGGGGCTCTGTGAGCGGGCAGAGAGAGGTGATTTCCCCCTGGTCTCTCCTGGAGGTGCAGAGTCCCACTGTTAGGGACTGCTGCTGGAGGTCTCGAGTCCGTCCTTGGGGGCTCTGTGAGCGGGCAGAGAGAGGTGATTTCCCCCTGGTCTCTCCTGGAGGTGCAGAGTCCCACTGTTAGGGACTGCTGCTGGAGGTCTCGAGTCCGTCCTTGGGGGCTCTGTGAGCGGGCAGAGAGAGGTGATTTCCCCCTGGTCTCTCCTGGAGGTGTAGAGTCCCACTGTTAGGGAGTGCTGCTGGGGGTCTCTAGTCCGTCCTTGGGGGCTCTGTGAGCGGGCAGAGAGAGGTGATTTCCCCCTGGTCTCTGCTGGAGGTGCAGAGTCCCACTGTTAGGGAGTGCTGCTGGAGGTCTCTAGTCCGTCCTTGGGGGCTCTGTGAGCGGGCAGAGAGAGGTGATTTTCCCGGTCTCCGCCCTGGAGGTGTGAAATAACCAGAATCCTACTGTTAGGGACTTCTGCTGGAGGTCTCCTGCATTTAAACAGATTCACCAGTTTATAACGTTACTTTAGCCCTGATCAGAGCCCTGTTTTATGGGTAAGACAGCGATGTGCTGTACCCTGGCTCTCTGGCTCTCTGAGACCCTGCTAAAAGCAGTGAGTCTGCTGCCTGCATTTAAACAGATTCACCAGTTTATAACGTTACTTTAGCCCTGATCAGAGCCCTGTTCTCAAATCGTATTTTCAAAATCTGACCCTCTGCCGTAACTCCGCTCCCCGAGGTCCTAGAGATTCGGCGATGGTACCGTTGGATGCGGGGTACGTGTAAATGGGGGGGTAGAGAAAAAGCCTGAACCGAACAGAGCTTGTTATCAAAAGTTATGGATTAGTAGCAATATTTCACAATGGAGCTCTCCGGGGTGCTGAAGGTCATTAGTCCGTCGTTTGGGGGTCTGTGAGCGGGCAAATAGAGGTGATTTTCCCCTGGTCTCTGCTGGAGCTGTGAAGGAAACAGAGTCCCACTGTTAGGGACTGCTGCTGGAGGTCTCTAGTCCGTCCTTCGGGGCTCTGTGAGCGGGCAGAGAGAGGTGATTTCCCCCTGGTCTCTCCTGGAGGTGTGAAATAACCAGAGTCCCACTGTTAGGCACTGCTGCTGGAGGTCTCTAGTCCGTCCTTGGGGGCTCTGTGAGCGGGCAGAGAGAGGTGATTTCCCCCTGGTCTCTCCTGGAGGTGTAGAGTCCCACTGTTAGGGACTGCTGCTGGAGGTCTCTAGTCCGTACTTGGGGGCTCTGTGAGCGGGCAGAGAGAGGTGATTTCCCCCTGGTCTCTCCTGGAGGTGTAGAGTCCCACTGTTAGGGACTGCTGCTGGAGGTCTCTAGTCCGTCCTTGGGGGCTCTGTGAGTGGGCAGAGAGAGGTGATTTCCCCCTGGTCTCTCCTGGAGGTGTGAAATAACCAGAGTCCCACTGTTAGGGACTGCTGCTGGAGGTCTCTAGTCCGTCCTTGGGGGCTCTGTGAGTGGGCAGAGAGAGGTGATTTCCCCCTGGTCTCTCCTGGAGGTGTGAAATAACCAGAGTCCCACTGTTAGGGACTGCTGCTGGAGGTCTCTAGTCCGTCCTTCGGGGCTCTGTGAGCGGACAAAGAGAGGTGATTTTCCCGGTCTCCGCCCTGGAGGTGTGAAATAAACAGAGTGCTACATTTTGTAAATAGCAGAATACCTCCATGGCGCATAACTGCACTTTACAAGCCAGGGAAGGTGCTTCAATCCTGGGTATACATTTTGTAAATAGTGCAATACCTCCAGGGCGCATAACTGCACTTTACAAGCCAGGGAAGGTGCCTCAATCCTGGGGTAAACATTGTTTAATTGTTTAAGTGTTTTTAAATGTATGGAACAGTGTTTTGTCTCTTTCAAAACTCTCCCGCCATTGGCCGGATACATGGGGACGATTTTATATTCACTATGGCCGTTAATATTCCAGTGAGACGAAGTACGTCCGGTGACGGGAGTGATCCCATGTTAATTTTGTCCAAAAACCAGAGCATTCCCTCATCCCTCAAAGAGTTTAGTATCTTGATGAATGGAGGATATGGTTTCAGTACTCACAGGTCTTCTGGATCTTGGCTCTGATCGTCTTACCCCTTCCGATCCTGTAGAGATGAACACAATCCAACAGCTTTAGATCCAGTTTAAATAAGTGTTAGTTCTTTGAGTCAGCTTCAGAGTCCTGATCTCATGCTTTACATCCCATCAGATCTTCTCTGCAAACACTACGACTGCCTGCCACAGCTCTCAGCTGCATGACAGGAAGTAACCAGTCATTGGTCTAGAACAGGGGGGTCCAAACTCTTTTCCCCGAGGGCCACATACAGAAAGATATATAAAGGTCTGGGCCGCTCTCTAGAGGTATGTTGCCTCATAAGTTCAGTTATAAGTCAGAAACCTCAGATGAAGGTAAAGGATGCTTGTTACTTGAAGATGCTTTAAGAAACAACAGCTCCCAGCTCTCCAGAGGGTTCACTTTATTCTGTCAGCAGCTCATTCCTTAAAGCAGGATCTTCAGATTGATTATAATCACAGGAAATATGAAGGGTCTATTTCACGCTTGTTATACAAATAAGTTATTGGGCTTTTTTCTTATCAAGTTAGATTTGTTAGAACATGTTTTCAGCTTTAATGACTGAATTTATTTAAAAAGTGGGATTATGAACACATGAATACTACTGAGTAATATATGTGTACATATATATTTAAGAAGTACAATATAAGACAAGCACAAGTTTCATTAGTGGGTCATATTTCATTATACTTTCAGAATTTGCTGAGGGCGGATTCAGAGGGCCGCATTTGGCCCCCGGGCCGCAGTTTGGACACCCCTGGTGTAGAAACTAAAAACATCCCATAAGAACAGACCACCTTTCCCACTCTTCTGTAAAACCCCGTCTGTTAGAGAGTTGATTACTAAAGTGTGGCTTTGCATGTTCAGCTGGCCTTCTATAGTTGATGGAAGAATGAGAGAGCCTGCAGTCAGTGGGTAACATCACTGATCTGTTTCCCCAGAGAGAGAAACACCTCCCTGTGGTTCATACAATACTGCTGAACCAGCAGAGACCCCTTACTGACCTGAGGGTCTCCAGTCTGCAGTCTGGACTATCCAGAAGATCTCTCAGCAGCTTCTCATCTGAAGCCTTCAGATCGTTCTCTCTCAGGTCCAGCTCTCTCAGATGGATGTTGGACTTCAGAGCTGAGATCAGAGCAGAACAGCTGATCTCTGACAACCTGCAGCGCCACAGTCTGAATAAAGAAAACATGATGAGGATACAAATCAGTTTATAATCAGATGTTACTCAACATTTAAATGAATGGGAACAAAAACATGTCTTCTTCAGAAAGTCAACTTTATTAATGTAAAACTAATATTACTTCAGATGAACTTTATTCAGACGTTATTGTTTACTAAATATTAAAAACATAGATTTACTTTTTACAACTAAGATCTATTCCAGTTCCTTCAAGAATCAGACAACATCTAAGTCTGCAGTTCTTACTTTAGTAGCTACAAATGAAAATATGAATAAAAGAACATTTACAACTGAATGGATGTAAGTTAATGATGTAGAAGAATCAGGATGAATATCTAATGAAACATGAGATCTCCAGCAGTAACAGAGAGTCAGTGAACTGACCTGAGAGTCTGCAGTCTGCAGTCTGGACTCTCCAGAAGATCTCTCAGCAGCTTCTCTCCTGAATCCTTCAGAGTGTTGTGACTCAGGTCCAGAACTCTCAGATGGATGTTGGACTTCAGAGCTGAGATCAGAGCAGAACAGCTGATCTCTGACAAACTGCAGTCCCTCAGTCTGAATAAAGAAAACATGATGTAAGTTTAGAAAACAAAGTTCCTGTTTGAAATAACTCCAGGTTTAATAATCTGTTCAGAGTTAAACAGGGTTTCAAAGGTCTCCTATCTGCTATCTTTAGGCATATATTCTGGGTCTCAGATATATAACAATATATAAAAACATCTCTATGATGTGTTTTGCTCCAAATACCAAACAGATCCTGAATTTTAGAAATCCCTCATATCCCTCTGTTCCAGCTGTTAGAGAAGAGCAGGTTCGGGGTCCTTAGCTTGAAAAAAGAGGAGGGGGAGCAAATGCCTGATCAGAATTACCCGGCAGATACAGCTAAATGCTGCCGTGATTAAACACCATCATGTTCCAAACCACATCAAGGATTCTCTCTGAAACAGCATGGAGCTCAAACTCTTTCTCTCTCAGGTTTACCACAAGGTGAGTTCCTTTTGATTTCCTGCTTCTTCACACATACTCTCTCCAGTACAGGTTAGCTCTGAGTGTTAGCATGCTAATGTAAATACAGACCATATTACTTCCAGATCACGTCTCATTGTTTCTGACAGCAACGTTTCTGATTGGCCCGTGGGTGTAAAGCCCGCCCACATTTTAGTAATGTCGTCATGACGCAGCAAATCTGGATCAGCTCCGTTGTTCCCCCATTTTTAGAGATGTGGGTACGGAGGAGAAGAGAGAGGGGTTTATTTCCTGACACTTTGAGAGTCTCCTGACACACCGGAGACACACGGGGACACACCGGGGACACACCGGGGACACACCGGGGACACACGGGGGACACACCGGGGACACACCGGGGACACACCGGGGACACACCGGGGACACACCGGGGACACACCGGGGACACACCGGGGACACACCGGGGACACACGGGGGACACACCGGGGACACACCGGGGACACACCGGGGACACACCGGGGACACATGGTGATGTAGAGAAGACATCAGAAAGTGCATTCTGCATGATAGGTCCCCTTTAATGTCAGAGATGATGCAGAAACAATCCACTGATAATCTGGAACTTTAACTTTGATCAGATGTTTATCAACTCCTTCATCTCCCTCACAGATCATCAGTACTGACAGCATCTCCACTGACTCATGGAGCACAGAGTGAGTCTGTGGAAGCTCAAACTCTCTCCCTCACACATTCACCTTCTCTCTGTTACTCTGATCAATATGCAGTCATTAGCAAAAGTGGAACAAATAATTTAAATGTATTTGTTCAAATTCAGAAAATCATAAATACAAACAGATGAAGTTCATTCAGTGAACTGACCTGAGAGCCTCCAGTCTGCAGTTTGGACTCTTTAGTCCAGAGATCAGCAGCTCCACATCTGGATCCTTCAGAGGGTTGTTACTCAGGTCCAGATCTCTCAGATGGATGTTGGACTTCAGAGCTGAGGCCAGAGCAGAACAGCTGATCTCTGACAAACTGCATCTCCTCAGACTGAATAAAGAAAACATGATGAGGATACAAATCAGTTTATAATCAGATGTTACTCAACATTTAAATGAATGGGAACAAAAACAAAAAAAATGTCTTCTTCAGAAAGTAAACTTTATTAATGTAAAACTAATATTACTTCAGATGAACTTTATTCAGACGTTATCGTTTACTAACTATTAAAAACATAGATTTACTTTTTACAACTAACATCTATTCCAGTTCCTTCAAGAATCAGACAACATCTAAGTCTGCAGTTCTTACTTTAGTAGCTACAAATGAAAATATGAATAAAAGAACATTTACAACTGAATGGATGTAAGTTAATGATGTAGAAGAATCAGGATGAATATCTAATGAAACATGAGATCTCCAGCAGTAACAGAGAGTCAGTGAACTGACCTGAGGGTCTCCAGTCTGCAGTCTGGACTCTCCAGAAGATCTCTCAGCTTCACTCCTGAATCCTTCAGATCGTTGTCACTCAGGTCCAGATCTCTCAGATGGATGTTGGACTTCAGAGCTGAGATCAGAGCAGAACAGCTGATCTCTGACAAACTGCAGAGCATCAGTCTGAATAAAGAAAACATGATGAGGATACAAATCAGTTCATAATCAGATGTTACTCAACATTTAAATGAATGGGAACAACAACAAAATGTCTTCTTCAGAAAGTAAACTTTATTAATGTAAAACTAATATTACTTCAGATGAACTTTATTCAGACGTTATCGTTTACTAAATATTAAAAACATAGATTTACTTTTTACAACTAACATCTATTCCAGTTCCTTCAAGAATCAGACAACATCTAAGTCTGCAGTTCTTACTTTAGTAGCTACAAATGAAAATATGAATAAAACAACATTTACAACTGAATGGATGCAAGTTAATGATGTAGAAGAATCAGGATGAATATCTAATGAAACGTGAGATCTCCAGCAGTAACAGAGAGTCAGTGAACTGACTTGAGAGCCTGCAGTCAGTGGGTAACATCACTGATCTGTTTCCCCAGAGAGAGAAACACCTCCCTGTGGTTCATACAATACTGCTGAACCAGCAGAGACCCCTTACTGACCTGAGGGTCTCCAGTCTGCAGTCTGGACTCTCCAGAAGATCTCTCAGCTCCACTCCTGAATCCTTCAGATCGTTGTCACTCAGGTCCAGATCTCTCAGATGGATGTTGGACTTCAGAGCTGAGATCAGAGCAGAACAGCTGATCTCTGACAAACTGCAGAGCCTCAGACTGAATAAAGAAAACATGATGAGGATACAAATCAGTTTATAATCAGATGTTACTCAACATTTAAATGAATGGGAACAACAAAAACATGTCTTCTTCAGAAAGTAAACTTTATTAATGTAAAACTAATATTACTTCAGATGACCTTTATTCAGACGTTATTGTTTACTAATTATTAAAAACCTAGATTTACTTTTTACAACTAACATCTATTCCAGTTCCTTCAAGAATCAGACAACATCTAAGTCTGCAGTTCTTACTTTAGTAGCTACAAATGAAAATATGAATAAAAGAACATTTACAACTGAATGGATGCAAGTTAATGATGTAGAAGAATCAGGATGAATATCTAATGAAACATGAGATCTCCAGCAGTAACAGAGAGTCAGTGAACTGACCTGAGAGTCTCCAGTCTGCAGTCTGGGCTCTCCAGAAGATCTCTCAGCAGCTCCACATCTGAATCCTTCAGAGCGTTGTAACTCAGGTCCAGATCTCTCAGATGGAAGTTGGACTTCAGACCTGAGATCAGAGCAGAACAGCTGATCTCTGACAAACTGCAGCCACTCAGTCTGAATAAAGAAAACATGATGTAACTTTAGAAAACAATGTTCCTGTTTGAAATAACTCCAGGTTTAATAATCTGTTCAGAGTTAAACAGGGTTTCAAAGGTCTCCTATCTGCTATCTTTAGGCATATATTCTGGGTCTCAGATATATAACAATATATAAAAACATCTCTATGATGTGTTTTGCTCCAAATACCAAACAGATCCTGAATTTTAGAAATCCCTCATATCCCTCTGTTCCAGCTGTTAGAGAAGAGCAGGTTCGGGGTCCTTAGCTTGAAAAAAGAGGAGGGGGAGCAAATGCCTGATCAGAATTACCCGGCAGATACAGCTAAATGCTGCCGTGATTAAACACCATCATGTTCCAAACCACATCAAGGATTCTCTCTGAAACAGCATGGAGCTCAAACTCTTTCTCTCTCAGGTTTACCACAAGGTGAGTTCCTTTTGATTTCCTGCTTCTTCACACATACTCTCTCCAGTACAGGTTAGCTCTGAGTGTTAGCATGCTAATGTAAATACAGACCATATTACTTCCAGATCACGTCTCATTGTTTCTGACAGCAACGTTTCTGATTGGCCCGTGGGTGTAAAGCCCGCCCACATTTTAGTAATGTCGTCATGACGCAGCAAATCTGGATCAGCTCCGTTGTTCCCCCATTTTTAGAGATGTGGGTACGGAGGAGAAGAGAGAGGGGTTTATTTCCTGACACTTTGAGAGTCTCCTGACACACCGGAGACACACGGGGACACACCGGGGACACACCGGGGACACACCGGGGACACACGGGGGACACACCGGGGACACACCGGGGACACACCGGGGACACACCGGGGACACACCGGGGACACACCGGAGACACACCGGGGACACACCGGGGACACACGGGGGACACACCGGGGACACACCGGGGACACACCGGGGACACACCGGGGACACATGGTGATGTAGAGAAGACATCAGAAAGTGCATTCTGCATGATAGGTCCCCTTTAATGTCAGAGATGATGCAGAAACAATCCACTGATAATCTGGAACTTTAACTTTGATCAGATGTTTATCAACTCCTTCATCTCCCTCACAGATCATCAGTACTGACAGCATCTCCACTGACTCATGGAGCACAGAGTGAGTCTGTGGAAGCTCAAACTCTCTCCCTCACACATTCACCTTCTCTCTGTTACTCTGATCAATATGCAGTCATTAGCAAAAGTGGAACAAATAATTTAAATGTATTTGTTCAAATTCAGAAAATCATAAATACAAACAGATGAAGTTCATTCAGTGAACTGACCTGAGAGCCTCCAGTCTGCAGTTTGGACTCTTTAGTCCAGAGATCAGCAGCTCCACATCTGGATCCTTCAGAGGGTTGTTACTCAGGTCCAGATCTCTCAGATGGATGTTGGACTTCAGAGCTGAGGCCAGAGCAGAACAGCTGATCTCTGACAAACTGCATCTCCTCAGACTGAATAAAGAAAACATGATGAGGATACAAATCAGTTTATAATCAGATGTTACTCAACATTTAAATGAATGGGAACAAAAACAAAAAAAATGTCTTCTTCAGAAAGTAAACTTTATTAATGTAAAACTAATATTACTTCAGATGAACTTTATTCAGACGTTATCGTTTACTAACTATTAAAAACATAGATTTACTTTTTACAACTAACATCTATTCCAGTTCCTTCAAGAATCAGACAACATCTAAGTCTGCAGTTCTTACTTTAGTAGCTACAAATGAAAATATGAATAAAAGAACATTTACAACTGAATGGATGTAAGTTAATGATGTAGAAGAATCAGGATGAATATCTAATGAAACATGAGATCTCCAGCAGTAACAGAGAGTCAGTGAACTGACCTGAGGGTCTCCAGTCTGCAGTCTGGACTCTCCAGAAGATCTCTCAGCTTCACTCCTGAATCCTTCAGATCGTTGTCACTCAGGTCCAGATCTCTCAGATGGATGTTGGACTTCAGAGCTGAGATCAGAGCAGAACAGCTGATCTCTGACAAACTGCAGAGCATCAGTCTGAATAAAGAAAACATGATGAGGATACAAATCAGTTCATAATCAGATGTTACTCAACATTTAAATGAATGGGAACAACAACAAAATGTCTTCTTCAGAAAGTAAACTTTATTAATGTAAAACTAATATTACTTCAGATGAACTTTATTCAGACGTTATCGTTTACTAAATATTAAAAACATAGATTTACTTTTTACAACTAACATCTATTCCAGTTCCTTCAAGAATCAGACAACATCTAAGTCTGCAGTTCTTACTTTAGTAGCTACAAATGAAAATATGAATAAAACAACATTTACAACTGAATGGATGCAAGTTAATGATGTAGAAGAATCAGGATGAATATCTAATGAAACGTGAGATCTCCAGCAGTAACAGAGAGTCAGTGAACTGACTTGAGAGCCTGCAGTCAGTGGGTAACATCACTGATCTGTTTCCCCAGAGAGAGAAACACCTCCCTGTGGTTCATACAATACTGCTGAACCAGCAGAGACCCCTTACTGACCTGAGGGTCTCCAGTCTGCAGTCTGGACTCTCCAGAAGATCTCTCAGCTCCACTCCTGAATCCTTCAGATCGTTGTCACTCAGGTCCAGATCTCTCAGATGGATGTTGGACTTCAGAGCTGAGATCAGAGCAGAACAGCTGATCTCTGACAAACTGCAGAGCCTCAGACTGAATAAAGAAAACATGATGAGGATACAAATCAGTTTATAATCAGATGTTACTCAACATTTAAATGAATGGGAACAACAAAAACATGTCTTCTTCAGAAAGTAAACTTTATTAATGTAAAACTAATATTACTTCAGATGACCTTTATTCAGACGTTATTGTTTACTAATTATTAAAAACCTAGATTTACTTTTTACAACTAACATCTATTCCAGTTCCTTCAAGAATCAGACAACATCTAAGTCTGCAGTTCTTACTTTAGTAGCTACAAATGAAAATATGAATAAAAGAACATTTACAACTGAATGGATGCAAGTTAATGATGTAGAAGAATCAGGATGAATATCTAATGAAACATGAGATCTCCAGCAGTAACAGAGAGTCAGTGAACTGACCTGAGAGTCTCCAGTCTGCAGTCTGGGCTCTCCAGAAGATCTCTCAGCAGCTCCACATCTGAATCCTTCAGAGCGTTGTAACTCAGGTCCAGATCTCTCAGATGGAAGTTGGACTTCAGACCTGAGATCAGAGCAGAACAGCTGATCTCTGACAAACTGCAGCCACTCAGTCTGAATAAAGAAAACATGATGTAACTTTAGAAAACAATGTTCCTGTTTGAAATAACTCCAGGTTTAATAATCTGTTCAGAGTTAAACAGGGTTTTAATGTCAGAGATGATGCAGAAACAATCCACTGATAATCTGGAACTTTAACTTTGATCAGATGTTTATCAACTCCTTCATCTCCCTCACAGTTCATCAGTACTGACAGCATCTCCACTCACTCATGGAGCACAGAGTGAGTCTGTGGAAGCTCAAACACTCTCCCTCACACATTCACCTTCTCTCTGTTACTCTGATCAATATGCAGTCATTAGCAAAAGTGGAACAAATCATTTAAATGTATTTGTTCAAATTCAGAAAATCATAAACACAAACAGATGAAGTTCAGTCAGTGAACTGACCTGAGAGTCTCCAGTCTGCAGTTTGGACTCTTTAGTCCAGAGCTCAGCAGCTTCACTCCTGAATCCTTCATCTCTTTGTTCCAACTCAGGTCCAGATCTCTCAGATGGGAGGGGTCAGACTTCAGAGCTGAGGCCACGACTTCACAGTGAGTCTTTGAGAGTTCATAGCAAGCAAGTCTATAATAACACATAAATTACAACATGTGTTAAAAAGAGGAAACATAATAACCTCAAGCATTTGCTGAATAAATATTTGATATGTTCTGATTGAGATTTCCTGTTGGTCCATTTTATATATAATAATTAGGGCTGTCAGTCGATTAAAATATTTAATCGCGATTAATCGCATGATTGTCCATAGTTAATCGCGATTAATCGCAAATTAATCGCACATTTTTTATCTGTTCTAAATGTACCTTAGAGGGATATCTTTCAAGTTTTTAATACTCTTATCAACATATGAGTGGACAAATATGCTTTATATGTTTGTTTATTATCATTTGAACAATGACAAATATTCTCATGAATATTAAACACAACAACCTCTGAACATTACAAATATTCGCCTCAATTCAACCTGGAACCTCTCTCATACAATACTGTGTGTGTGTGTGTGTGTGTGTGTGTGTGTGTGTGTGTGTGTGTGTGTGTGTGTGTGTGTGTGTGTGTGTGTGTGTGTGTGTGTGTGTGTGTGTGTGTGTGTGTGTGTGTGTGTGTGTGTGTGTGTGTGTGTGTGTGTGTGTGTGTGTGGAGACACTGTGATGAAGCGTTGGAGCTATGTGCAGCTCAAGGCATATATGCTCGAATGGGAGCTGTCTGGACGCTGCAATCATGTTGCGCGTACGATCCGTGCTGAGTGTGCTGACTTTTCGTACAATGTCCCACTGTCTGGCTACCTGCATAAAGTCAAGTGCTCGGCGCAGTTGTCGGCAAAATGTCATTGAAACAGCTCCTTAAATCCGTTAGCGCAGCTAGCTAGCACCAGATGCTAACAACAACAACACGTAAGGTGTGCCTCGCTTGCGCGAGTCGCGCCACACATACACACTCCCTCCCGGTCCTCCCGATGGCCAGTCCGGGCCTGCCGGTGAGCGTGGAAGTGTGGTCTGCCACAAGCGGGCGGCAGGAGCGAGGCTGTCAGCATCAGCTTGTCTATGGTATTTTACACTCGATGCGCTCTGAAACTACGGCGGCGGAGGACAAAAAATACACATGCGTTAATCGCGTTAAAATAATTAGTGGCGTTAATTTTTTTTTGCGTTAACGCGTTATTAACGCGTTAACTTGACAGCCCTAATAATAATATATAATAACAGTGTAATGTGTTGTCAGTGTGATCTGATCACATGTCTGTGCTCCTGCTGTCACTGACTGTTACCAAAGAAACAGAAATTAAATAAATCACTTGACAATATGAGAGATGTACATATTTAAATGTTAATTAATATTTGGATGTGAATGATGGATGTTTTGTCTTCTCTGAGCATCTGGAAATGTACTGCGCACACAAACACAATTAACAAACCAATAAAGTTTCAATATTTTAAACTGAATACCATCAGATGTTCTCACTATATGAGCATTAAGACATAACTCTGTTATTGGTGGGATATTATATAGATCTGATTTTAAACTCTAACACATTGTGATCAAATTGTGTGTGTTTAATGATAAAGAAACTACTAGAAAGTAATAATAACTGATAACTGTAAGTCCTGCTGTGTGGTGTGATCACATGCTGAGGAACCTCTAAAGTCCTTCATGTGTTTGACATGTCGCCTCTCAGTATTTAAACAGCAGAAATGTTATCGTGTTTATTTGAATAATTAAACTCCTGATCCACATTAGTTTATAAAGTGAATCACATCTGGACTTACTTGGCCTTCCTGCAGTTCCTCACAGCTGGAATCAGTCTCCGTTTCCCCTCATCTGATGTGTTGTACTGACTCAGGTCCAACTCATCCAGAACCTCCTCTGACATCTGCAGCATGTAGGCCAGAGCAGAGCAGTGGATCACAGAGAGATTATTTGATCTGTTCCCTGACTTCAGGAACTCTGTGATCTCCTGATGCACTGAGTGGTCCTTCATCTCTGTCAGACAGTGGAAGATGTTGATGCTCCTTTCAGGAGAGCTTTTATCACTTCTCATCTCCTTCAGGTTGCTGATGGCTCTCTGGATGACTTCTGGTCTGGTGTCTGTGCGACCCAGCAGGCCTCCTAACAGTCTCTGGTTGGAATCCAGAGAGAGGCCGTGGAGAAAGCGGACAAACAGGTCCAGGTGGCCATTTCTACTTTTGAGGGATTTCTCCATGGCTCCTTTTAGAAAGACATCCAGGGATGGGTACTCCTGATCACTGCTGTTACTGTTCTCATCGGGCAAGTCTCTCTGCAGGAAGTCCTTCAGTACCTTTGTGTTCCTGTTGGTGTAACAGTGCAACATGTAGACTGCAGCCAGAAACTCCTGAACGCTCAGATGAACAAAGCAGTAGACTGTTTTCTGGAAGATCACTCTCTCTCTTTTGAAGATCTCTGTACAAACTCCTGAGTGCACCAAGGCCTCGGTGACACCAAGACCACAGCGCTGCAGGTCTTCTTGGTAGAACATGATGTCTCCTTTCTCCAGATGTTCAAACGCCAGCCTCCCCAGCTTCAGAAGAACCTCCCTGTCAGCCTCCGTCAGCTGCTGTGGACTCGTCTCATGTCCCTCTTCATACTTCTGCTTCTTCCTCTTGGTCTGGACCAGCAGGAAGTGTGAGTACATGTCAGTGAGGGTCTGGGGCAGCTCTCCTCTCTGGTCTGTAGTCAACATGTGGTCCAGAACTGCAGCAGTGATCCAGCAGAAGACTGGGATCAGACACATGATGTGGAGGCTCCTGGAGCTCTTGATGTGAGAGATGATTCTGCTGGACAGGTCTTCATCACTCGATCTCCTCCTGAAGTACTCCTCCTTCTGGGCGTCAGTGAAGCCTCGTACTTCTGTTACCCTGTCCACACACTCAGGAGGGATCTGATTGGCCGCTGCGGGTCTGGAAGTTATCCAGACGAGAGCCGAGGGAAGCAGCTTCCCCCTGATGAGGTTTGCCAGCAGCACGTTGACTGAGGACTGCTGAGAGACATCAGACACAACCTCATTATTTCTGAAGTCCAGAGAAAGTCTGCTTTCATCCAGGCCGTCAAAGATGAGCAGCACTTTGCAGACAGCCAGCTGCTCTGCTGTGACCTTCTGTAAGGTTGGATGGAAAACATGGAGCAGCCTGAGAAGACTGTACTGCTCACCTTTGATCAGGTTCAGCTCCCTGAAGGAGAGCGGGATCACCAGACTGACATCTTGGTTCTCCAAACCCTGGGCCCAGTCCAGAGTGAACTTCTGCACTGAGAAGGTTTTTCCAACTCCAGCGACTCCGTTGGTCAGGACCGCTCTGATGAGAGTCTGTTGGTCAGGTGAGGCTTTAAAGATGTCCTGGCACTTGATTGGAGTTTCATGGAGGGTCTCTTTCTTGGAAGCTGTCTCCAGCTGCCTCACCTCATGTTGGGTATTAACCTCTTCACTCTGGCCTTGTGTGATGTAGAGCTCAGTGTAGATCCTGTTGAGGAGGGTTTCACTTTGATCAGTTCCTTCAGTCACACGTTCACATCTCCTCCTCAGACTGAGCCTATGTTCATCTAAAACCTCCTGCAAACCACTCTCTGCTGAAAGAGAAGAAACAGGAGAGAATCAGGAAATGCTTTTGAGAATCTAACAATAAAACTAATGTTTAATAAACATTGTAATGTCTATGCTCTTCAACAGAATACCTAATAAATTAAAAAAAATGAACCAGGAAGAAGAATAAGACGCTGCATGAGTTCGGCCTCTTACCTCGTACAGAGCTGGTCTGACTGGCTGTCTGCAGGCCAGCTCTGGTTCTGGATCTTTCTCCACACTGGGGACAGGAGGGGTCTCCTGATGGAGGTCTCTGCTCCCAGTATGAGGTGATGCACTGTCTGCAGAACCAGTGTCCACAGCTGGTAGAGACTGGATCCTTCAGGACGTCCTGACACAGAGCACAGCTGGACAGCTGCTCCTCCACAGGAACACCACTCTTCCTCTTCCCTCTGTGGAGATGAACACATCCTTTATAGCACTTTACATTAGTGGAGCTGATTCTCACCAAAGGCACAACAAGGGGGAAGATTCTAGTTTGATATTTAAAAAAAGGTCTATATAATATACCCTTGTGATCAGGTAGATAGCTTACAGTTCACATGATCATAAAACCAGAGAGCATCCTGTCTGGATTCCTGACCCAGAGGAGCACATGTTCCCTGTATCTACACACAGCTGTATGAACCTGGTGCTTTATAAACCCAACATAGAATCTGCTGTGAATTCATAGCAATAAACATATGGAAAGGATGCCTAAATAACAACAGAATGATACTGATTTGTAAAAAGCCTGAGATAATGCTTTGTCAGGTCTGTCTCCAACACAATGAGCATACAAACATTTTAAAATGTTTTTTTCTAAAGAGATGGGTTTGATTAAAGCTAGGCTAACATTAGCTGCTCCATCCTCACTCAGAGTAACTTCATGAAGTCATAAGTACAGCAGTGTCTATATTGTTAGCAGCACAGACAGTCTCTGGTTTATACAGGAACATGAATAACCCTGATTGAATATGAGCTGCTGTAGAGCTCTGTTCTCCTCTCTGATTCCCCTCAGACCGTCAGAGACCACAGGAGCTCAATCTCAACTCTGACAGGTTTTTGTAACAGAGCGTCACGAGATAAGTTTGTGCCCCGATGGAAGGCTGACAGGCAAAAATGATTGGTCGTACTTTTTACAGTACTATGGCTTCCACAGATGACATTTCTTATGGATTTTTTTAAGATATTCATTGCTATCGGGATGTTAAGAGCATTCCATGGAATATAACAAAAAGTGTATCTCGAGCCGGTTTCTCAAACTTACCTACCCTACCTTTAAATAATGTTTTGGACGATATATTTCTTTTTTTAAATCAGAATTTATCAACATTCTTGCTCTTTAAAACCATTTTATACACAGATACAATGATAATATAATTGCATATTGAAATATCCTCAGATAATGTTAGCTTGCTGTACTCTGCTGCGTGTTCCCTTTACAAACTGCTCACATGATTTCATTAAAGAACAGTTTCATATATTAGATTATATAAAACTGAATCCTCTTCAAGTCAGGTTACAGTAGAAACTCTTACTTTGTGTCTGAGGGTCCAGGTTCATTACTGAAGGATATAGGAAGCCACATAGACCCGTCACTCTTCAGAGACAGACAGCTGGGGACTGGAGACCCTGCTCTCTGTCTGTGGAAACAACGGGGGGTTACGTATTGTAACCCTAGTTATATAAACACAGGCGGAGCCCTCTACTGGACTCTATGGGTACTACTCTCTATCATGCTGTGCCCCAATCAGGGCGAGCCTACCTGAATGTGCGCGCAGGCCCACAGTATATAAGGCGGCTACAGCCGCCGCCCCACTATCCTATACACTCTTCAGCGAGCGGACTAGGAAAGACAGGGCCTCCAGGTAGAGGGCTCCGCCTGTGTTTATATAACTAGGGTTACAATACGTAACCCCCCGTTATATCTCACACAGGCTCCGCCCTCTACTGGACTCTATGGGTACAGTGGGCGGAGCCCCGATGTATAAACGCCCTGTCGTCCAACAACATCGACCCACCACACCGTCCCTGACCGGCTTTTGGCTAACATCCACTGCATCCCCACTTCCTCCCATCCGGTTGTAACCGTGGAGAAGTCGGGGCCGCAACTTGGATAAGGCACACTCACACACGCTTACCTCGTGTAGAGTGTGCATGGAAAAAACTGTGCGGAGACTCCGTCTGGAGCCTACCGCGCACCATGTTCCCCAGGTCCCTCAGGAGCACGGGAAAACATAAGTGCACCACATCCCCCACACTCACACACGCTCCGTGTAGATTGGGCACGGACAATAGTGAGGAAGGCTCTCCAGCCCTGTTTGGGGCTGATTGCGCACCATGTCTCCCGAGTCCCTCAGGAGCATGGGAAAAACATAAGTGCTTTATGTCCAGGGGGGGGGGTCAGATACCTGCTGACCCACAGCCACCCCCCTCTCACCAGTCATGCGTTGCCTCGGCAAGCACCGACGACGAGAAGGAGCCAGACATGTCCAGGAGATAACATTTTATGAAGGGGCCTGGCGTAGACCAAGACGCCACCGTGCATATATCTTCTACACTCACGCCGCTGAATAAGGCTGTTGACACAGCCACAGCCCGTGTAGAATGTGCACGGAGCCCCAGTGGGGAGGGCTCTCCCCGCCCGTCCATAGGCATGTGTAATGCACCTGCATAGCCATCCTGTTAGGCGCTTCTTTGAGAGGGCTTTTCCAGCCACACCATCCCCAAAGCACACAAACAGTTGTTCAGTGCGCCTAATGGCAGCCGTGCGCTCTACATAGCATGCTAGCGCACGCTGTTTGTAGTGTGTTGGTCTTTTGTAGAGGTTTTTCATTGCCAGCTAAAATCTTGCCTAGGGCAGCAAACTGGTCAGAACCGGCCCTGGTGTCATCCCCACAGCACCCCCATTTCAAACACGTTCCCACGGCTATGTCAGATACCAACATACTGAATCCTCTTCAGGTCAGGTTACAGTAGAGACTCTTACTTTGTGTCTGAGGGTCCAGGTTCATTACTGAAGAGTGGAGGTCTCCACATAGACCAGTCACTGTTCAGAGACAGACAGCTGGGGACTGGAGACCCTGCTCTCTGTCTGTGGAAACAACATGTTTTAAACATCATTAGTTCATCTAAAGAGCAGCTTTTGATCTATGACTGTTCACCTGATTAAAGATTTGTAGAGTTTTTGAGTCGTGATTTTGGGTTTCTGTTTTTAAAATTCATTCAAGTCCAACATGTAGAGAGTGAGGATGATTTCACTAGTAGATTATTTACTATTGCTGATGATGACAAGAAGCAAGAGTTCAATTACCCTTTGTTAATGTTCTCTACTGGGTTTCATTAAACAACAAGATTAAAAGGAAATATAATACAAGAAAAAAACCAATGTTCAGCTTTGATGTAACAACATTCATAATTAATTAAAGATAGCACCCTTTTCCCCCCGGTTACATTTTCCATTCTCCCTGTACGATGGGCGCTGTAAGTGATGAAAGTGGGGGATGTTGGCTTATCAGGCGCCCGCAGCTCACAGGCAAAGAGAGAGAGAGAGAGAGGGCGCACCGGTACCGGCGGGGATTGTTGTTAGCTTCTGCTGCGCTAACGGATATAAGAAGCTGTTTCTACAATGATGTGGAGGGAGAGCTCTCCTGTCAGACTGAGGCTCAGTGAGGTGAAGGACTCTCAGTGTCAGATAGTTCACTTTAGTCTAAGTTATCTCAGTGGGTCTCAAACGGTTTGGTCACAATTTATGTAAACACATATTTCCAAGGCACTCCTTTATAATTATTGGGATAAATAAAAACAGGTTTGAAATCATTCCAGTGTATACTATAGGACAGTAAACCAGACATATCATTTAAAACTGGAGAGATTAACAAATATGCATGAATAAATGTTAACTGGTAAAATAAGATATCAATGAACCACAAAAATAAAATAAGTTCCATGTATTTGTTATTGGCTATGGTAGGTTATTGGTTATGTTCACATACTTATTTGATTATTAAAATGCAAACCGATCTTTTTCATATGGGTGTTTAGAGTTGTACCCCCTAGATCAGGTCTCTAGTGATTGGGCTCAAAGTGCAACAGATTGAAGCATTTTACTTTAAAATGTTTTTTTAAATCTTCCCGTCGGGGGGGCATAACACCGGACCCCCCTAGAGGATGTGACGTCCACCCCCCAATTAAAACATGTTCATACAATACTGAATACATTTGAAGCCTTTTTATATAAGCTGTCCACCATGTCAATAGGTTTCTCTGTTTGTAGTGTGTTGGTCTTTTGTAGAGGTTTTTCATTGCCAGCTCAAATCTTGCCTAGGGCAGCAAACTGGTCAGAACCGGCCCTGGTGTCATCCCCACAGCACCCCCATTTCAAACATGTTCCCACGGCTATGTCAGATACCAACATACTGAATCCTCTTCAGGTCAGGTTACAGTAGAGACTCTTACTTTGTGTCTGAGGGTCCAGGTTCATTACTGAAGTATTCTGGGGGCTGCTCCATAGACCAGTCACTCTTCAGAGACAGACAGCTGGGGACTGGAGACCCTGCTCTCTGTCTGTGGAAACAACAAGTTTTAAACATCATTAGTTCACAGGGGCGGATCTAGACAAATATTCATGGGGTGGCCAGAGGGTGGCAGGAGATTTTGAGGGGTGGCATCCCCTGGCAGAAGTATATGCTGATTTAATCGCAGTCATATCGATCAATGTTAACTTGGAAATCCACAATATTAATATTTTAACTCAATAACATTAGGTGACATTATTGTGGCACATCAGTAAAGCCTTACATATAAATATATAAGGTGGCAGACATCATTTAATGAATTTTAACTGAATGAGTTTGTTTCACTCTTAGACCAGCAGGGGTACCAAATCTATGCAGACTGCTGCAATAAGTACATTAATTAACTGTCCCATCGATGTTTGTCTGAATGAATATGATGATATTAACAATCATATTATTCCTATCAGCTGTCAATCACTGTTATGATTCACATATTCATTTATTATTGAATAAACTATATTTTTTGGAGGAGTTAATGATGAATGTTCCTCAAGATGCTTGCTCACCCTCCTTCAAATTTGAAGTATTGACTATCATATATCAAAATTCAAAAGAATCAGCAGTTTCAGCGCCCCACGACTTTACTACAAACAGTTACAACCTTGACTTTCCATCAGAAAGAACAAACATTAAAGGACACCTATCATGCTATATTTAAATGATATATTGTAGGGCCATACCTATATAAGGTATATTTATACGTTTCTGTTTTCAAAATACCAAACAGATCATGCATTTGAGCCATGCCTCATTTCGCTCTATGTGCCGTTCTCCAGCACTATTTTTGCAGGGGGCTGATTCTGTGAGCTGCAGCTGACCACGCCCCCCTGCAGGAGAGGGGAGCCGTGCTCTGATCAAGTCAAGAGGGGGAGAAAAAAGATCTCCGTCCTCCGTGTTTTATTATATAGAGTCGTTATTCATTTGTTTTAAAGCTCAATAAATAACAAAGAAGACCTTTGACCGGCACTTTTCTAATTTTGTCCGGAAGATTTAAACTTTAACGGACATCTTGACCGGCGAAAGAAACTGAAACTGAAACTCTGCCGCACGGTCCCCTCGTTCCTTGGAAGAGGCGGAGAGGTGGGTGTTTGTCATCTGCTGGTGGACTAACCGGAGAGAATTACAGTGCTTGCCTCGACGGGGAGGGATTGCATTGAATTAAAGCAGCGGGAGCAAACGCTTTCCTCGGGGAGGGAGAAAGAAAGCCACAGCGGAGAATAAACAGAAGGGTAACCATAGCAACCATGCGCGGGAAGTCTTCTTCGCTGCTTTTGTGGCAGACTACAGCGCCACTTACAGGCCTGGCATATGTACTACAGCGTCTCCAGCGCTTTCGAGCAGCAATGGCCGGCCGTGGCCCAACCCCACATTCCCCTGATAGGTGGAGAGTTGGCCCAATAGCCGTAGCGCCACTTCTGTGACGACATAGAAGTTTTCAAATCTGGATCAGTTTTTATCAGATCCGTTGCAGCCCCTTTTTTAGAGATTTGGGTATGGAGGAAAATAGAGAGGGTTGTGTTTTCTGACACTTGGTGAGTTCCCTGGAACACCGGGGACACATATTCATGTATAAAAGACGTACAAAAGTGCATTTTGCATGATAGGTCCCCTTTAAAGAAGTGACTAACTGCATCAGTTAGGGTTAAAAAACGTGTATTCAGCTAAAACATATACATCGCTGCAGTTATCATCCAGTGGAAAGCCCTTACCTACTGGCCTAGTTAAATCAAAGTGGTTACTTTTGTTTGGCTGGGCAGTGTAGTTTTACACACCGTCTCATTTGACTTTCTCAGGACTTAAAACTCTTTTTTGGGGGCAGACCCCCACAAAGAAAAAAAGATATACACACATACAAGATCATCATCTTAACAGTTGTGTATGCTCATCCGTGAGCAGAGCATCAAGTTGCCTATTACAGCTGAATGCGGCGATTACCATCTTGTTCAGCAAAACGCCTCTCAAACGTATTAAGATCCAAAGCTTTAGTGCGTTTTGATTCAATGCTGAGTACAGCCAAACTTGACAGTCTCTTCTCTGTCATTGTAGACCGCAAATACCTCATTCCTTCCATCTGCTTGGGTCCGAATCAAGCGGCAAACTCTGGGGAAGAGCCGGGACGCCAATACGGAAGAGCCACAAATTGCAGTTCATATATTGGCCGATAGGCGATGACTGCAGAAAGGAGCAATTTCCATAGACCCCCATGTTAAAATGCCCATTTTACAGCAGAAAAAAACATGTTTCTACCCCTGGATGCAATAAATATTATTATGGATATAGTTAGATTCCACCTTCATGATTATGAATCTGTGAGTGAATTGTTTTCCAACGCGACCCTTTTATTTATATTAGGTCTTAAAGTGTTTGCATAAATTAGGGCGTGGTCACTTTGATGGACAGGTACGTGCCTCACTGTCAGCTAACAGCAACTTGTTCACTCTGCTAGTCTACAACGTTAGTTAGTTGTAGTTACTGTACTTGACCCTTTAGCCGTGTTCGTGGTGATTGTGCCTTTTAGGGAATATTGTTACAAATACCAGACAATTAACATGTCGTGCTCTGCGGTTGAATGTACTAACAGAACTTCCAAGAAGTCTAAAATGATAATATTACACATGTTAACCCCGTTAGCAGGTGTTTGTGTGCTTGTTAGCTTAGCTTGTTATGTAGCTTATTAGCCAGCTAAGGACGTAACCCTTTATACATGTACACAACAGTATACAGTTTAGTTTATGATTCAGCCTTGGGTAAGACTTTTATAGTATATGGCTATGACGCCCATAATGCTAAACGGGAGCAAATGTTAAAAGGGGACCCAATTATCCCAGTGGTGGCCGCCGGAGCTAACGGAGCCGCAGGGGGCTAACTCCAGCCGGCGTCCAGCTCCAGCCGGCCTCCCGGAGCCCCCTGCGGCTCCGTTAGCTCCGGGCGGTGGAGTCCGGCGTTATAACTGGAGATCAAGGAATGCAGCGAAACGCGGACTTGGTTCGCCTGCAGCCCGCTGTAGTATTAGCTAAATAAATTATGTTGAACAAGGCTTATTAAGCTGAACATCGCCACAATTGTTCTGCTATGTATCGGTACTTATTTTATTTTATTAACGTGATGACAAGCATTAAGAATAACAAAAAATAGCTAATTCTCTTGCAGATTGTCTCGTTTGATTATGAATGTAACGTTTATATAGGGGAACTACACTGTTTTATCAAAACCAAAGTGCCACGCAGTAACTTGGTATGCATGTATTTCATGTTAGCTTAGCTTCTTAGCCTGAGCTAGCTCTGTTTACTTCCAGTTCGGAGGCAGCAGGTCCCGCCTCGGCTCCGCCTCTTTGCCCTTATTTGGAGCAGGCGGGAGTTAGACTCTGACGTCACTGTCGAGCCGTTAGTGGCCGACTCCGCCTACTAAGGGCTTCTCGGCAACTCTGCAGAATTCTATGGGTGACGTCACGGACCCTACGTCCATTTATATATACAGTCTATGGTCCGAATGCTTCTCGTTTTACGCCGTCCCGTTCAAATGAAATCACCGACAATCATATTTCCACGCTCGCGCCAGGGCCGGGGAGGGGTTACAAGGCTCGCGTCTTGTGCTGCATTCACTTGCACTCGGACATTAGAGACTTTCTCTCATAAATGTCCGATGAGCCAAAACTTTTCTTTCAAAACAAAGCGGGGGAGTTCATTCTAAACTGTTGAGTAAAACGTTTTACACGAACTATGGAGAAATGTCACCAACATTTATAATCAACATTTAAAAAAATATTATTAATAAATTAATTGCCTACATTTAGGGTGGCAAGGCATTTTTCTGA
>NW_022987704.1:0-202500 GCF_902827165.1 Trematomus bernacchii | reverse complement strand
AGCCCTATTTGTTTTTCTTTCCTCTTCTGCCTCACTGCTTATGAATTCTGAAGAAACCCTCGTGGTTGAATTCTCCTTCGTGAGAGAAACAAAGGTCGCTTTAAGTACAAGAGGAATTCCTCCCTGACGTCCCGGAGGCTAGTGAGCGATGCAGACATTTGTCAAACAATTCATTGAATGTATTTCACACACACTGTTCTGTACGAAATCATCAATTCACTTTCAAGAGTTCAGTGCTCATTGAAAAGGAAGTACTTTCAGGGACGATGAAGACGTTAACTTGGTTGTTTGGGAACAAAACCACTGTTCCTATGATAACACATATATGAAGGATTGTTTCTGGGTGTCTATAACCCCCAGACACCGTTACCGTTATAACATCAATGCAGCTTGGAAGCAGGAAGCCCATTAGTAGATGTTAACGTGTGGATGAAGCTTGTAATTCACTGTAATATCTAAATGTCACACCAACATCCATTAAAACTCCTGAGCTGAACACACTGCGTCACACACTGGGGTCAAAAACACCAGAGAAAAGGCAGAAAACAGCCACAGAAGCATCATCTTACTGTCTGTCCTTTAACTACAGCACATGATCTCCTCCTCTGAGTGAAGCATGTTGTTTTGAAGATAGAAGAAGCAGCTTCAGTCGAGGTACAGCTCGTCTGTAACGTGTGCAAGTAGCTTAGGAGCTGTTAGCATGTTGTAAAAGGTAATCAATGGCTTTTATGGCTGTTACTCAATAAGGTCACTGTGTGTTCATGTGTTCATTCTCTGAGAGGCTGGACTGAGGCTATTAGCTTTATGCTAACATGCTCACAATGCTATCATGCTCCTGTTTAGCTCCTATAATGTGTTTAACATACGAGTTCAGCATGCTAACATAGCTAATTCTTGCACTATTTCTATTCTATTTTATTTGTATTTACATTTTTGCTCATCTCAAAACATTATCTTGCACTATTTTATCTGTTTTATTTGTTCCATGTCCTATATATATTCATGTTGCTCTGTTGGAGAAGATCTTCATTGACATATCTACTCTGTAGCTGCTGTGCAAATGACAATAAAGCTTTGAAACTTGAATGTTGAATCTTGAAAATGTGTTTAACATACGAGTTCAGCATGCTAACACAGCTAATTAGCACTAGCATGTCCTTAATGAAGGGGCTAGAGGAGATGACTAATGAATCAAATGCAATGCAATCCATCCAATAGGTGTTGAGTTATTTAAATGTGGTTCTTAGTAGTAGACAGACTATTAGCATGGCTACAAACCAGGTTTATACTCTGATAGATTCCTGTGTATTTTCATAATAACCACTTCTAGGAACACCTACATCAATTGGAGAATTGACTCTGACCATCTGTAAATGTGAAGAGGCTGCAGTTAGCCTGTGTGTGTGTGTGTGTGTGTGTGTGTGTGTGTGTGTGTGTGTGTGTGTGTGTGTGTGTGTGTGTGTGTGTGTGTGTGTGTGTCATTAACGCTGTGTCTCGATCCCACTCCACTGAGAGGCATCATTTCATTTCACAGCAATCAATAAACACAAGGACCTTAAAAACAGAGAAGCTACAAGAGCTGGGGAGGTTCCAATTAAATGACTTTCGAAGGGGCGAGAGAGCGAGGGAACAAGGAGAAGATCACGTCTTTATCGCCCTCTGTTGGCAGCGGTAGTGGGAGGAAAGTAGAAAGTGTTTAAAGCAGAATGTGTCCTGTTTTTATTACAGAGCAAGGATGCACATGGAGGCACTGACAGACTCATTATCAGGTTGAGGGACCCTCCTTTCCCCTCCTTTTAACCCTAACCCAACTTCAGCAAGGAACACCCCCATGACTATTGTTGGAGTCGGGAGGCCTGTTCATTTATTCCGGCAATAACTCAGACCTACTAATTGACCTAACAGAAGCTATTGAGTCTAAGTTTACTGCTCGGCTCAGATCCATCGAGGTCAGCAAGGTCTCACCTCTATTAACTCCTGAAGAACCAGGTTCAATGAACTGCTGTTTCAGTTCAGACGACACGCTAAATCTGTTTAGGCGATCCAGAAGGATTTTGGTATCAGTAATAATGAGGTGTGGCCTTACCTAAGTGTGAGTGTGGCAGTGGTGCAATCTTACCTTTAAGCAGGAGAGGAGAGCGCAGATTTATTTTAAATTCTCCCAATCCAAAAAGGTGGGATGATTTTATTTGAAGAAAATGGTCCACACTTAAACAGGTTTTTACCTTCTCTCGTTACAATATGACAATCATACAAAACATATCATGCTGTGGTACTTTTCTAATATAAAAGCTCAATTCAGTTTTACATTTCTTACACTAAATTCTAACTTCAACTGCCCTCTTCAGTTGAAACATTAAAAGTCTAACCCGACAGAATCCAGAGGAATCTCCTCATAAATGGTCAGTGGTATCTAACACATTCAAACTTTCATTCAACAATTCACCAAATCAATCTGAGAGATCTTACCAAGTTGAGAGAACCTACCAAGGAGAGACCCCGCTCTGGAGCTTTCTCCCTCTCAGCCAGTGCTTTTATGCTGCACATAGGAACACAAAGAAAACCCAAAGACACCTCCTTTATACCCTGTGGGGAAAGGTCATGACCTCTGGTGTGCAGGACTGGACATCCAGACATATTCTCCTATGGTATGGCCTGAACACATTTTGGGGCTCCAGTACTTTTCCATTGAGTCAGGGGTACAGCCTGCGAGTGAAGACAACTGTCCCCCCTCTTTAAACAGTGACACCCATAAACTACAATAGGCCTTAAACTCAACTTAACAAACTACTTGTGTTTGTATATACTGGGATTATAGAACAATATGAAATATAATATTTTCATTGTGGGTTATACAAGATTATATTTGATTATATTAACTTTCGTTTTAATTATTCAACTTAATATGGAGACATCAACACTATGCAATTCTTAAGATGGCTCTAACTAACCTCTACCCGCTTGGGAAACCGAACTCTACAAGTGCCGCATGTTGGACCATCTTAAGGTCCCCTCTGCCAGACACATTGCATTAGCCTATGCACACGACCCACAACCCTTTACTAAGTCTTTAGCTGCTTTACACCTCCTTTGTCCTCCCCTTTCAGAAAGAGCAAGGCATCACCAGATCCAAGCGCCCCTCCAGTCCAGTGGACCCCCTTCCAGCAGCTCATGGACCGGGTCCTGCGTCCCACTCTCAGTATGCAGATATCCGGATGACTACATCGTTCAAAGTGAGATGTTGGGGCAGGTAAAGGCGGGGCTCCAAGCTAACCTGAAGAAGAGTGAGTTGGGGTATCTGGGGTCGATGGGGTCTCCTCTTTGGGGCCGGGATGGGTGGGAGGTGGTGGTAGGTAGCAGCAGGTGTATGTGCAACACATCTTTAAGAAAAGCTTTAAGTACAATGGATTGTTTTTGTTCAATATTGAGGAGAGCTAACAGGAAGTCTCTCATCAGCTGCAGTCTTCTTCTGTATTTTCCAAAATGCCTCCACGCTCCTCTGGACGTCTCAAACTCGCCCCGTGATGAATAAACTGAGAACAAATAAAACCTGAGCTTACAGATTTGTCTGGAACACCAGAAACACACTGAGCAATAACTACATTTTAATTATGGGTTGAAACCTCAATAAATAAAGTTCACTTGGTACGACCTCTCACCTTTCTGTGTGTCTTCACTTCCTGTCACCTGAGAGGAGAAGGAGAGAGAGAGAGAATGATGATGATGATAAAACATGGAGAAACATCCAGAATGATGAAGAGAGAAAGAAGAGTGTTGTTTTCCTCTGAGGTCATGCTCCATTAAAGAGTTTAGTATCTTGATGAATGGAGGATATGGTTTCAGTACTCACAGGTCTTCTGGATCGTGATCGGCTTATCCCATCTTCCGATCCTGTAGAGATGAACACAATCCAACAGCTTTAGATCCAGTTTAAATAAGTGTTAGTTCTTTGAGTCAGCTTCAGAGTCCTGATCTCATGCTTTACATCCCATCAGATCTTCTCTGCAAACACTACGACTGCCTGCCACAGCTCTCAGCTGCATGACAGGAAGTAACCAGTCATTGGTCTAGAACAGGGGGGTCCAAACTCTTTTCCCCGAGGGCCACATACAGAAAGATATATAAAGGTCTGGGCCGCTCTCTAGAGGTATGTTGCCTCATGAGTTCAGTTATAAGTCAGAAACCTCAGATGAAGGTAAAGGATGCTTGTTACTTGAAGATGCTTTCAGAAACAACAGCTCCCAGCTCTCCAGAGGGTTCACTTTATTCTGTCAGCAGCTCATTCCTTAAAGCAGGATCTTCAGATTGATTATAATCACAGGAAATATGAAGGGTCTATTTCACGCTTGTTATACAAATAAGTTATTGGGCTTTTTTCTTATCAAGTTAGATTTGTTAGAACATGTTTTCAGCTTTAATGACTGAATTTATTGTAAAAGTGGGATTATGAACACATGAATACTACTGAGTAATATATGTGTACATATATATTTAAGAAGTACAATATAAGACAAGCACAAGTTTCATTAGTGGGTCATATTTCATTATACTTTCAGAATTTGCTGAGGGCGGATTCAGAGGGCCGCATTTGGCCCCCGGGCCGCAGTTTGGACACCCCTGGTCTAGAAACTAAAAACATCCCATAAGAACAGACCACCTTTCCCACTCTTCTGTAAAACCCCGTCTGTTAGAGAGTGGATTACTAAAGTGTGGCTTTGCATGTTCAGCTGGCCTTCTATAGTTGATGGAAGAATGAGAGAGCCTGCAGTCAGTGGGTAACATCACTGATCTGTTTCCCCAGTGAGAGAAACACCTCCCTGTGTTTCATACAATACTGCTGAACCAGCAGAGACCCCTTACTGACCTGAGGGTCTCCAGTCTGCAGTCTGGACTCTCCAGAAGATCTCTCATCAGCTTCTCATCTGAAGCCTTCGGAGCGTTGTTACTCAGGTCCAGATCTCTCAGATGGATGTTGGACTTCAGAACAGAGGCCAGAGCAGAACAGCTGATCTTTGACAAACTGCAGCTCTCCAGTCTGAATAAAGAAAACATGATGAGGATACAAATCAGTTTATAATCAGATGTTACTCAACATTTAAATGAATGGGAACAAAAACAAAATGTCTTCTTCAGAAAGTAAACTTTATTAATGTAAAACTAATATTACTTCAGATGAACTTTATTCAGACGTTATTGTTTACTAAATATTAAAAACCTAGATTTACTTTTTACAACTAACATCTATTCCAGTTCCTTCAAGAATCAGACAACATCTAAGTCTGCAGTTCTTACTTTAGTAGCTACAAATGAAAATATGAATAAAAGAACATTTACAACTGAATGGATGTAAGTTAATGATGTAGAAGAATCAGGATGAATATCTAATGAAACATGAGATCTCCAGCAGTAACAGAGAGTCAGTGAACTGACCTGAGAGTCTCCAGTCTGCAGTCTGGACTCTCCAGAAGATCTCTCAGCAGCTTCTCTCCTGAATCCTGCAGAGCGTAGTTCCAACTCAGGTCCAGAACTCTCAGATGGATGTTGGACTTCAGAGCTGAGATCAGAGCAGACCAGCTGATCTCTGACAAACTGCAGTTCTCCAGTCTGAATAAAGAAAACATGACGTAAGTTTAGAAAACAAAGTTCCTGTTTGAAATAACTCCAGGTTTAATAATCTGTTCAGAGTTAAACAGGGTTTCAAAGGTCTCCTATCTGCTATCTTTAGGCATATATTCTGGGTCTCAGATATATAACAATATATAAAAACATCTCTATGATGTGTTTTGCTCCAAATACCAAACAGATCCTGCATTTTAGAAATCCCTCATATCCCTCTGTTCCAGCTGTTAGAGAAGAGCAGGTTCGGGTCCTTAGCTTGAAAAAAGAGGAGGGGGAGCTAATGCCTGATCAGAATTACCCGGCAGATTCAGCTAAATGCTGCCGTGATTAAACGCCATCATGTTCCAAACCACATCAAGGATTGTCTCTGAAACAGTATGGAGCTCAAACTCTTTCTCTCTCTCAGGTTTACCACAAGGTGAGTTCCTTTTGATTTCCTGCTTCTTCACACATACTCTCTCCAGCACAGGTTAGCTCTGAGTGTTAGCATGCTAATGTAAACGCAGACCATATTACTTCCAGAACACGTCTCATTGTTTCTGACAGCAACGTTTCTGATTGGTCCGTGGGTGTAAAGCCCGCCCACATTTTAGTAATGTCGTCATGACGCAGCAAATCTGGATCAGCTCCGTTGTTCCCCCGTTTTTAGAGATGTGGGTACGGAGGAAAAGAGAGAGGGGTTTATTTCCTGACACTTTGAGAGTCTCTTGACACACCGGGGACACACCGGGGACACACCGGGGACACACCGGGACACACCGGGTACACACCGGGGACACACCGGGACACACCGGGGACACACCGGGGACACACCGGGACACACCCGGGACACACCGGGGACACACCGGGGACACATGGTGATGTAGAGAAGACATCAGAAAGTGCATTCTGCATGATAGGTCCCCTTTAATGTCAGAGATGATGCAGAAACAATCCACTGATAATCTGGAACTTTAACTTTGATGTTTATCAACTCCTTCATCTCCCTCACAGCTCATCAGTACTGACAGCATCTCCACTGACTCATGGAGCACAGAGTGAGTCTGTGGAAGCTCAAACTCTCTCCCTCACACATTCACCTTCTCTCTGTTACTCTGATCAATATGCAGTCATTAGCAAAAGTGGAACAAATAATTTAAATGTATTTGTTCAAATTCAGAAAATCATAAATACAAACAGATGAAGTTCATTCAGTGAACTGACCTGAGAGTCTCCAGTCTGCAGTTTGGACTCTTTAGTCCAGAGATCAGCTCCACTCCTGAATCCTTCAGAGCGTTGAAACTCAGGTCCAGATCTCTCAGATGGGAGGGGTCAGACTTCAGAGCTGAGGCCAGAGCAGACCAGCTGATCTCTGACAAACTGCAGCGACTCAGTCTGAATAAAGAAAACATGATGAGGATACAAATCAGTTTATAATCAGATGTTACTCAACATTTAAATGATTGGGAACAAAAACATGTCTTCTTCAGAAAGTAAACTTTATTAATGTAAAACTAATATTACTTCAGATGAACTTTATTCAGACGTTATCGTTTACTAAATATTGAAAACATAGATTTACTTTTTACAATTAACATCTATTCCAGTTCCTTCAAGAATCAGACAACATCTAAGTCTGCAGTTCTTACTTTAGTAGCTACAAATGAAAATATGAATAAAAGAACATTAACAACTGAATGGATGCAAGTTAATGATGTAGAAGAATCAGGATGAATATCTAATGAAACATGAGATCTCCAGCAGTAACAGAGAGTCAGTGAACTGACTTGAGGGTCTCCAGTCTGCAGTCTGGACCCTCCAGAAGATCTCTCAGCTCCACTCCTGAATCCTTCAGAGCGTTCCAACCCAGGTCCAGATCTCTCAGATGGATGTTGGACTTCAGAGCTGAGATCAGAGCAGAACAGCTGATCTCTGACAAACTGCAGCTCCACAGTCTGAATAAAGAAAACATGATGTAAGTTTAGAAAACAAAGTTCCTGTTTGAAATAACTCCAGGTTTAATAATCTGTTCAGAGTTAAACAGGGTTTCAAAGGTCTCCTATCTGCTATCTTTAGGCATATGTTCTGGGTCTCAGATATATAACAATTAGGGCTGTCAGTCGATTAAAATATTTAATCGCGATTAATCGCATGATTGTCCATAGTTAATCGCAAATTAATCGCACATTTTTTATCTGTTCTAAATGTACCTTAGAGGGATATCTTTCACGTTTTTAATACTCTTATCAACATATGAGTGGACAAATATGCTTTATATGTTTGTTTATTATCATTTGAACAATGACAAATATTCTCATGAATATTAAACACAACAACCTGAACATTACAAATATTCGCCTCAATTCAACCTGGAACCTCCCTCATACAATAATACAGTGTGTGTGTGTGTGTGTGTGTGTGTGTGTGTGTGTGTGTGTGTGTGTGTGTGTGTGTGTGTGTGTGTGTGTGTGTGTGTGTGTGTGTGTGTGTGTGTGTGTGTGTGTGTGTGTGTGTGAGAATGTTGACACACTGTGATGGATCGTTGGAGCTATGTGCAGCTCAAGGCATATATGCTCCAATGGGAGCTGCCTGGACGCTGCAATCATGTTCCTATCCGTGCTGAGTGTGCTGACTTTTCGTACAATGTCCCACTGTCTGGCTACCTGCATAAAGTCAAGTGCTCGGCGCAGTTGTCGGCGAAATGTCATTGAAACAGCTCCTTATATCCGTTAGCGCAGCTAGCTAGCACCAGATGCTAACAACAACAACACGTAAGGTGTGCCTCGCTCGCGCGAGTCGCGCCACACATACACACTCCCTCCCGGTCCTCCCGATGGCCAGTCCGGGCCTGCCGGTGGGCGTGGAAGTGTGGTCTGCCACAAGCGGGCGGCAGGAGTAGGGCTGTCAGCATCAGCTTGTCGATGGTATTTTAAACTCGATGCGCTCTGAAACTACGGGGCGGCCGAGGACAAAAAATACACATGCGTTAATCGCGTTAAAATAATTAGTGGCGTTAATTTTGTTTTTCGTTAACGCGTCATTAACGCGTTAACTTGACAGCCCTAATAACAATATATAAAAACATCTCTATGATGTGTTTTGCTCCAAATACCAAACAGATCCTGCATTTTAGAAATCCCTCATATCCCTCTGTTCCAGCTGTTAGAGAAGAGCAGGTTCGGGTCCTTAGCTTAAAAAGAGAGGAGGGGGAGCTAATGCCTGATCAGAATTACCCGGCAGATTCAGCTAAATGCTGCCGTGATTAAACGCCATCATGTTCCAAACCACATCAAGGATTCTCTCTGAAACAGTATGGAGCTCAAACTCTTTCTCTCTCTCAGGTTTACCTCAAGGTGAGTTCCTGCATATAGATTCTTATTGCACTATTTCACTATTTTAAACTATTTTTCTTTTTGTATTTACTATTTATTATTTTCTTGCACTATATTTTTCTGTTTATCTGTGTTATTGTGTTGCACTGTTGGAGAAACCTGTGACCTAAGATTTACAACGGCATAACTTCACTGTAGCTATGTTCGTTTGACAAAATAAAGAACCTTGAACCTTTTGATTTCCTGCTTCTTCACACATGCTCTCTCCAGTACAGGTTAGCTCTGAGTGTTAGCATGCTAATGTAAACACAGACCATATTACTTCCAGAACACGTCTCACGGGGTGTTTCTCAATCGCGAGTAAAGCTGCTTCAGAGCCACTATTTCAAGCATACTACGTCATCGAGTGCCGCCGAAGTACTGTTCCAATCTCCAGCATACTTGGAAATCTACCGAGCCCGGCGTACTCCGTTTGGAGAAATATCGAGGCTGCACATGAGTAGACTCCGTGGTCTTAAAATCCCCACAATGCTTTGCGCACGGACCAATTTCAAAAATCTGTGGCGGAAAATGTAAGACGGGGCCTCTCATATGACGCACACCTGCACACTTGCTAGCCTGTTCCACTCTTTGTTTTCCGAATGCCAGGAAGTATTATTGACTCGCTTCTGAAGCAAGATGCTCAGCAGACATGTGCTACCAAGCAAGCGTACTCGACATTGAGAAACACCCATTGTTTCTGACAGCAACGTTTCTGATTGGCCCGTGGGTGTAAAGCCCGCCCACATTTTAGTAATGTCGTCATGACGCAGCAAATCTGGATCAGCTCCGTTGTTCCCCCGTTTTTAGAGATGTGGGTACGGAGGAAAAGAGAGAGGGGTTTATTTCCTGACACTTTGAGAGTCTCCTGACACACCGGGGACACACCGGGGACACACCGGGGACACACACCGGGGACACACACCGGGGACACACACCGGGGACACACGGGGGACACACCGGGGACACACCGGGGACACACCAGGGACACATGGTGATGTAGAGAAGACATCAGAAAGTGCATTCTGCATGATAGGTCCCCTTTAATGTCAGAGATGATGCAGAAACAATCCACTGATAATCTGGATCTTTAACTTTGATCAGATGTTTATCAACTCCTTCATCTCCCTCACAGCTCATCAGTACTGACAGCATCTCCACTGACTCATGGAGCACAGAGTGAGTCTGTGGAAGCTCAAACTCTCTCCCTCACACATTCACCTTCTCTTTGTTACTCTGATCAATATGCAGTCATTAGCAAAAGTGGAACAAATAATTTAAATGTATTTGTTCAAATTCAGAAAATCATAAATACAAACAGATGAAGTTCAGTCAGTGAACTGACCTGAGAGTCTCCAGTCTGCAGTTTGGACTCTTTAGTCCAGAGATCAGCAGCTCCACTCCTGGATCCTTCAGATCGTTCTGACTCAGGTCCAGATCTCTCAGATGGATGTTGGACTTCAGAACTGAGGTCAGAGCAGACCAGCTGATCTCTGACAAACTGCAGCTCCTCAGTCTGAATAAAGAAAACATGATGAGGATACAAATCAGTTTATAATCAGATGTTACTCAACATTTAAATGAATGGGAACAAAAACAAAATGTCTTCTTCAGAAAGTAAACTTTATTAATGTAAAACTAATATTACTTCAGATGAACTTTATTCAGACATTATCGTTTACTAAATATTAAAAACATAGATTTACTTTTTACAACTAACATCTATTCCAGTTCCTTCAAGAATCAGACAACATCTAAGTCTGCAGTTCTTACTTTAGTAGCTACAAATGAAAATATGAACAAAACAACATTTACAACTGAATGGATGCAAGTTAATGATGTAGAAGAATCAGGATGAATATCTAATGAAACATGAGATCTCCAGCAGTAACAGAGAGTCAGTGAACTGACCTGAGAGTCTCCAGTCTGCAGTCTGGACTCTCCAGAAGATCTCTCAGCTCCACTCCTAAATCCTTCAGATCGTAGTTGTAACTCAGGTCCAGAACTCTCAGATGGATGTTGGACTTCAGAGCTGAGATCAGAGCAGAACAGCTGATCTCTGACAAACTGCAGCTCCACAGTCTGAATAAAGAAAACATGATGTGAGTTTAGAAAACAATGTTCCTGTTTGAAATAACTCCAGGTTTAATAATCTGTTCAGAGTTAAACAGGGTTTCAAAGGTCTCCTATCTGCTATCTTTAGGCATATGTTCTGGGTCTCAGATATATAACAATATATAAAAACATGTCTATGATGTGTTTTGCTCCAAATACCAAACAGATCCTGCATTTTAGAAATCCCTCATATCCCTCTGTTCCAGCTGTTAGAGAAGAGCAGGTTCTGGTCCTTAGCTTAAAAGAGAGGAGGGGGAGCTAATGCCTGATCAGAATTACCCGGCAGATACTGTCTAAATGCTGCCGTGATTAAACTCCATCATGTTCCAAACCACATCAAGGATTCTCTCTGAAACAGTATGGAGCTCAAACTCTTTCTCTCTCTCAGGTTTACCACAAGGTGAGTTCCTTTTGATTTCCTGCTTCTTCACACATACTCTCTCCAGTACAGGTTAGCTCTGAGTGTTAGCATGCTAATGTAAACACAGACCATATTACTTCCAGAACACCTCTCATTGTTTCTGACAGCAACGTTTCTGATTGGCCCGTGGGTGTAAAGCCCGCCCACATTTGAGTCATGTCGTCATGACGCAGCAAATCTGGATCAGCTCCGTTGTTCCCCCGTTTTTAGAGATGTGGGTACGGAGGAAAAGAGAGAGGGGTTTATTTCCTGACACTTTGTGAGTCTCCTGACACACCGGGGACACACCGGGGACACATAGGGACACACCGGGGACACACCGGGGACACACCGGGGACACACCGGGGACACACCGGACACACGGGGACACACAGGGGACACACCGGGGACACACACCGGGGACACATGGTGATGTAGAGAAGACATCAGAAAGTGCATTCTGCATGATAGGTCCCCTTTAATGTCAGAGATGATGCAGAAACAATCCACTGATAATCTGGAACTTTAACTTTGATCAGATGTTTATCAACTCCTTCATCTCCCTCACAGCTCATCAGTACTGACAGCATCTCCACTGACTCATGGAGCACAGAGTGAGTCTGTGGAAGCTCAAACTCTCTCCCTCACACATTCACCTTCTCTCTGTTACTCTGATCAATATGCAGTCATTAGCAAAAGTGGAACAAATAATTTAAATGTATTTGTTCAAATTCAGAAAATCATAAATACAAACAGATGAAGTTCATTCAGTGAACTGACCTGAGAGTCTCCAGTCTGCAGTTTGGACTCTTTAGTCCAGAGATCAGCAGCTCCACTCCTGAATCCTTCAGAGCGTTCTCACTCAGGTCCAGATCTCTCAGATGGGAGGAGTCAGACTTCAGAGCTGAGGCCACGACTTCACAGTGAGCCTCTGAGAGTTTACAGCCAGTCAGTCTATAATAACACATATATTACAACATGTGTTAAAAAGAGGAAACATATTAACCTGAAGTATTTGATGAAAAAAATATTTTACATATGTTCTGATTGAGATTTGCTGTTTTTCCATTTTATATATAATAATATATGATAATAGAGTGTAATGAGTTGTCAGTGTGATCTGATCACATGTCTGTGCTCCTGCTGTCACTGACTGTTACCAAAGAAACAGAAATGTAATAAATCACTTGACAATATTAGAGATGTACATATTTAAATGTTAATTAATATTTAGATGTGAATGATGGATGTTTTGTCTTCTCTGAGCATCTGGAAATGTACTGCGCACACAAACACAGTTAACAAACCAATAAAGTTTCAATATTTTAAACTGAATACCATCAGATGTTCTCACTATATGAGCATTAAGTCATAACTCTGTTATTGGTGGGAGATTATATAGATCTGATTTTAAACTCTAACACATTGTGATCAAATCGTGTGTGTTTAATGATAAAGAAACTACTAGAAAGTAATAATAACTGATAACAGTAAGTCCTGCTGTGTGGTGTGATCACATGCTGAGGAACCTCTAAAGTCCTTCATGTGTTTGACATGTCGCCTCTCAGTATTTAAACAGCAGAAATGTTATCGTGTTTATTTGAATAATTAAACTCCTGATCCACATTAGTTTATAAAGTGAATCACATCTGGACTTACTTGGCCTTCCTGCAGTTCCTCACAGCTGGAATCAGTCTCCGTTTCCCCTCATCTGATGTTTTGTACTGACTCAGGTCCAACTCATCCAGAACCTCCTCTGACATCTGCAGCATGTAGGCCAGAGCAGAGCAGTGGATCACAGAGAGTTCCTTCTCTGATCTGTTCTCTGACTTCAGGAACTCTGTGATCTCCTGATGCACTGAGTGGTCCTTCATCTCTGTCAGACAGTGGAAGATGTTGATGCTCCTTTCAGGAGAGCTTTTATCACTTCTCATCTCCTTCAGGTGGCTGATGGCTCTCTGGATGACTTCTGGTCTGGTGTCTGTGCGACCCAGCAGGCCTCCTAACAGTCTCTGGTTGGACTCCAGAGAGAGGCCGTGGAGAAAGCGGACAAACAGGTCCAGGTGGCCATTTCTACTTTCTAGGGATTTCGCCATGGCTCCTTTTAGAAAGACATCCAGGGATGGGTACTCCTGAGAACTGACTTTACTGTTCTCATTGTGCCAGTCTCTCTTCAGGAAGTCCTTCAGTACCTTTGTCTTCCTGTTGCTGTAACAGTGCAACATGTAGACTGCAGCCAGAAACTCCTGAATGCTCAGATGAACAAAGCAGTAGACTGTTTTCTGGAAGATCAAACTCTCTCTTTTGAAGATCTCTGTACAAACTCCTGAGTGCACCAAGGCCTCGGTGACACCAAGACCACAGCGCTGCAGGTCTTCTTGGTAGAACATGATGTCTCCTTTCTCCAGATGTTCAAACGCCAGCCTCCCCAGCTTCAGAAGAACCTCCCTGTCAGCCTCCGTCAGCTGCTGTGGACTCGTCTTCATCTTCTTCTTCTTCTTCAGCTGCTGTGGACTCGTCTCATGTCCCTCTTCATACTTCTGCTTCTTCCTCTTGGTCTGGACCAGCAGGAAGTGTGAGTACATGTCAGTGAGGGTCTGGGGCAGCTCTCCTCTCTGGTCTGTAGTCAACATGTGGTCCAGAACTGCAGCAGTGATCCAGCAGAAGACTGGGATCAGACACATGATGTGGAGGCTCCTGGAGCTCTTGATGTGAGAGATGATTCTGCTGGACAGGTCTTCATCACTCGATCTCCTCCTGAAGTACTCCTCCTTCTGGGCGTCAGTGAAGCCTCGTACTTCTGTTACCCTGTCCACACACTCAGGAGGGATCTGATTGGCCGCTGCAGGTCTGGAAGTTATCCAGACGAGAGCCGAGGGAAGCAGCTTCCCCCTGATGAGGTTTGTCAGCAGCACGTTGACTGAGGACTTCTGTGAGACATCAGACACAACCTCATTGTTTCTGAAGTCCAGAGAAAGTCTGCTTTCATCCAGGCCGTCAAAGATGAGCAGCACTTTACAGACAGCCAGCTGCTCTGCTGTGACCTTCTGTAAGGTTGGATGGAAAACATGGAGCAGCCTGAGAAGACTGTACTGCTCACCTTTGATCAGGTTCAGCTCCCTGAAGGAGAGCGGGATCACCAGACTGACATCTTGGTTCTCCAAACCCTCGGCCCAGTCCAGAGTGAACTTCTGCACTGAGAAGGTTTTTCCAACTCCAGCGACTCCGTTGGTCAGGACCGCTCTGATGAGAGTCTGCTGGTCAGGTAAGGCTTTAAAGATGTCCTGGCACTTGATTGGAGTTTCATGGAGGGTCTCTTTCTTGGAAGCTGTCTCCAGCTGCCTCACCTCATGTTGGGTATTAACCTCTTCACTCAGGCCTTGTGTAATGTAGAGCTCAGTGAAGATCCTGTTGAGGAGGGTTTGACTTTGATCAGTTCCTTCAGTCACACGTTCACATCTCCTCCTCAGACTGAGCCTATGTTCATCTAAAACCTCCTGCAGACCACTATCTGCTGACAGAGAAGAAACACGAGAGAATCAGGAAATGCTTTTGAGAATCTAACAATAAAACTAATTTAAAGAAAGTTTAAATGTTTAATAAACATTGTAATGTCTATGCTCTACAACAGAATACCTAATAAAAAGAACAAATGAACCAGGAAGAAGAATAAGACGCTGCATGAGTTCGGCCTCTTACCTCGTACAGAGCTGGTCTGACTGGCTGTCTGCAGGCCAGCTCTGGTTCTGGATCTTTCTCCACACTGAGGACAGGAGGGGTCTCCTGATGGAGGTCTCTGCTCCCAGTATGAGGTGATGCACTGTCTGCAGAAGCAGTGTCCACAGCTGGTAGAGACTGGATCCTTCAGGACGTCCTGACACAGAGCACAGCTGGACAGCTGCTGCTCCACAGGAACACCACTCTTCCTCTTCCCTCTGTGGAGATGAACACATCCTTTATAGCACTTTACATTAGTGGAGCTGATTCTCACCAAAGGTACAACAAGGGGGAACATTCTGGTTTGATATTTAAAAAAAGGTCTATATAATATACCCTTGTGATCAGGTAGATAGCTTACAGTTCACATGATCATAAAACCAGAGAGCATCCTGTCTGGATTCCTGACCCAGAGGAGCACATGTTCTATTTCGTCCCTACTGACCGCCAGAGGCGGTGCTTTTAGCACTGGATATGTCCATCGTGCGCATGCGCAGTACGAGTACCAATATCAACAAAGTCACCTGTGACCCACGTGACACCGGCTATATCAGCCCGTGTCATCAGAGGATCTGTTCCTTTCATCTTCTCGCTGCGCGAGAGTACCGTGGCTACACTATTGTAGCCTACAGCGTTCAGTTGGAACGTTTGGATTTAAGGATTTCTCTGCATCCAGCTGGCTTCGCGACTGATCCAGTCGGAGCCGCGGGATTACCCGTCCTCCAGGAGCTGCGGCCGGCTGCACAGAAAACTTCAACGGACAGGTTGGTGTCGGCTTGGTCGGTGACGGCAGTGTTTCCACTCCCTCTCCCAGCTAGGTTGTCCTGATTTCTGTCTTGGTTGCTACCTGGCTTGAACTTTCTGGTGACGGTAGCGTTTCCGCCCCCTCTCCCAGGAGTTGCCCTTGTTGCGCTCTCTGTACTTTTCTGATAGCGCGGCGTTGCGCCAAGCTATCATTAGCATCCTGAGTTCCAGCTTGTGTTGTGTCCTCTTGTTTAGCTAGTTAGCTCAGCCTAACTGTGTCCTGCCTGGTCAGCCACTTTGGCTGACGCTTGAGGTAAGCACCGGATTACCCGTGCTGTTTTTTCTTTAGAAGCAGTTTCCTTAGCTTGTTTCGCTATTTTACTCAACCAGTGAAGGCAGTGTTTTCACCCCCGCTCCTGGTAAGAGTGTTCTTTGACTGTGAGCAGCAGCCGGCTGGCTAGCTGCCCTGTTAAGCTTCCTTATTTGGTAGCTCTGTGCTTCGTTTACTTAGCTAGGTGAAGGCAGTGCTCTCGCTCCCCGCTCCCTCTGCTAGTAGCTTCGCGCTTTCGTTTACTCAGCTAGGTGAAGGCAGTGCTCTCGCTCCCCGCTTCCTCTGCTGGTAGCTCCGTGCTTCGTTTACTCAGCTAGGTGAAGGCAGTGCTCTCGCTCCCCGCTCCCTCTGCTAGTAGCTTTGCACTTTCATTTACTTAGCTAGGTGAAGGCAGTGCTCTCGCTCCCCGCTCCCTCTGCTAAGTAACGCGGGTGTACCCCATTACACCCCTCTCGTGTTCGGCGAGTAGGAGCAGGGCTCTACTCCTTCCGTTCAGCAGGTAACTGGTGAAGGCTGTGTTCTCGCACCCCGCTCCCGGTTACGCTGCATCCGGCTACCTACATGATGGCTCATCCATGTAGCGCCTGTATGGCTTCTCTCGAGCCCGAGGATGGCCACGACTGCTGCCCCTCTTGCCTTGGTCTCGAGCATTTGAGGGAGGGTCTCACGCAGGACGCCTGCATGAACTGTAGCTGCATGCCTTGGGCGCTTAGAGCGGCCAGAGTCGCAGAGGTGGAGCGTCTGGCAGAAGCCAACGGACACCTCTCTTTGTCGCATCTTCCCCTAGGTCAGTTTGGCCGTTCCCGGCGACCCGAGGGAGCGATGGCTACGGGTTCGCCCCCTAACAGGCTGTCCTCTAAGGTGGATCGGTTAGCCGCCGACATGGACATGATGAAGTCGCTCCTCTTAGCCCTTCAACCAGGGGCCGGTATAGGGGCTGCTGGCTTGCCGCCTGCCCCTCCTTCGGTTGCCGCACCTCTGCATGAGGATGCCATGTCACTAGCGGCCTCGGCTAACCTCTTCAACGAAGAGGTGGAGGACGAGGCCCCGCTCACTCCCGGGGAGGCTTCCCACTCCTCTGCTCAGGGCTCTCTGCAGGGCGTGGAGGACGCCTCCATGGCGGCCATTATTCGTGCGGCCCTGGCACACTTGCAGCTTCCTGTTCCGCAGGCCGACGCGGCTCAGGCTAGCGCCTTCTTCAGGCGTAGCCCTACCCCTGTCCCCCTCTCTGTTCCTCCTTCAGAGGAGTACCTGAGGGAGCTCCATGCATGCTGGAGAGACACCAAGGCCCTCTCCCGCTTCAGCTCTGATGGCCGGACCCTGGCTGCCATGCAGGATCCGGCGAGGGTGGGGCTGGGTCGCATGCCACCCATCGAGCCTGCCATCGCCTCCCTGATTCTGGCTCCTGATGAGGCCCTAAGGCCTGATGCCAGGTGCCCTCTGCCTCAGTCCAGGGTCACTGACGAACTGCTCTGTAAGGCCTACGACGCAGCGGCACGCATGGGTCGTATCGGGAACTCTCTCTCCCATCTAATGCTGGCCGCCTCCGCCTCTCTGCAGCAGGCTCCGGCTGAGCCTTCTTTGCTGGGCCTCAGTGACGCTTCACTGCAGGCCTTTGCCCTAATGACTAGGGAATTGCGACGAGTTATGTCCCTACTGGTGCAGACTCGACGCCAGGTTTGGCTGGCTCAGTCACCACTAACGGAGACATGTAGGAGTGTCCTCCGCGGCGTGCCGGTCGAACCAGGGGAGCTGTTTGGAGCAGCTGCCCTGGCGGCACTAGAGCGTGCTGCCCAAGCTAGACAGACCAGGCAGCAGCTCTCGGGTCTACGTAGGCCTGTGCCTACTCCCAGCAGGCCCAGGGGCCCCTCTAGCAGCCGCACTCTGCCACTGGCTTTCAGTGGTGGTCTGCGGAGGTCCCAGCGGTCTACTCAACCGCCTCCTAATGACTTTCGTGCCCCCGGTCGCCAGCCCTCTAGGCAGCCCCAGGCCCCACAGCCTTACCGCCGCCCCCCAAGGGGTCGGGGGGCTAGGCCCTGAAGTCCCTGGGCCGGTCGTCGGCTGCTTTTCCCAGCAGCAGCTCAGCTACTGGGCTGCCTGTACTACCGACCCTTGGGTGGTTTCCACCCTAACCCAGGGATACGAATTGCAGTTTCGACGCCGGCCCCTAGCCTTCGGCCGGGTCAAGATGACAGTTGTCAGCGACCTGGCGAAGGCCTTAGCTCTGGCCCAAGAGCTGTCCGTCCTCTTGGCCAAGGGCGCAATCGAGCCAGTGGACCCCCTGCTTCAGTCCGGGGGGTTCTACTCGGCGTACTTTCTGGTGAGCAAGAAAGTCGGCGGATTTCGTCCAGTACTGGACCTCAGAGGAATCAACAGATTCCTGAGGGTGCTGCCCTTCCACATGCTGACCAGAGCAGACACCCTCCGTGTTGTTGCACAGGGGGAGTGGTTCACAACCGTGGACTTAAAGGACGCCTACTTCCACGTGCCGATTGCGTCCCACCACCGGAAGTTCCTGAGGTTTGCCTTTCAGGACCAGCATTATCAGTTCCGGGTGCTTCCCTTCGGTCTCTCCCTCTCTCCAAGGGTGTTTACCAGGGTCGTGGCGGCAGCCCTCGCACCCCTGCAGGCACAGGGCATGAAGGTCCTGCCGTACCTAGACGACTGGCTGGTTTGTGCGCCGTCCCGGTCCCAAGTGGCCCAGGATACGGCGCGCCTCTTATGTCACGTAGCCCGGTTGGGCCTGACAGTAAACTCCGGGAAGAGCTGCCTGGTCCCCTCCCAACGGGTCACTTACCTGGGGTTGGTCCTAGACTCGGTCGCCATGAGGGCTTGCCTAACACCTCGTCGTGTGGACGACATTTCCCACCTTCTCCCCATCTTCAGGCTGGGCAAGAGTGTGCCTTACATTCAGTTCCTCCGGCTCTTGGGCAGACTGACGGCTGCCTCAGCCGTTGTGCCCTTAGGTCTGCTGTCGCTGCGCCCTATGCAGATATGGCTGAACAGCCTTCACTTGGACGCCAAGTGGCACAGGCACAGGAGGGTCAGGGTGTCGCGCCAGTGCCTTCACTCTGTCACGCTGGAGAAACAGGGCCTATCTTCTGATGGGAGCGCCCATGGGCGCCATCCCATCCCGCCGGGAGACTGTCACTGTAGATGCATGTCTCTCAGGGTGGGGTGCTGTGTGGCAGGGCAGGACTGTTCAGGGTCTGTGGTCCGCCCAGGAAGGTGCATATCACATCAACGTGCTAGAGCTTCGCGCTGTGCTGCTTGCGCTCAGGCACTTTTTACCCCAACTGACGGACAGGCATGTGCTTGTTCGTTCGGACAACATGTCCGCAGTTTCCCAGATCAACCACCAGGGGGGCACCAGGTCCGCACAGCTGCTCCGGGTTTCACAGAGCCTCTTGTCTTGGGCGTCTCCCCGCTTGGCCAGCCTGCGGGCAGTCTTTCTACCAGGGGACCAAAATCAGGTGGCAGATTTCCTCTCTCGGCACAAACCTCCACCAGGGGAGTGGAGGCTTCACCCAGAAGTGGTGGAGACAATCTGGAGCCTTTTCGGCAGGGCCGAGGTGGACCTCTTTGCCTCAGAGGAGTCGAGGCACTGCCCCCTCTGGTTCTCCTGGGCAGAGGTGACCAGCCCAATGGGGCAGGATGCTCTGGCACATGACTGGCCAGACAGTCTCCTGTATGCCTTCCCGCCGCAGCCGCTGTTATTACAGACGCTTCAGAGGGTCCTTACTCAGGGGCACAGGCTCCTTCTGGTCGCCCCCCGCTGGCCGGGGAGAGTTTGGTTCCCGCTGCTACGCAGTCTCTGCTGCGGCCCACCATGGCGCCTCCCCGACAGGAAGGACCTTCTGTCACAGCTCAGGGGTCAGATCTGGCATCCCGACCCTCACCGCCTCCAGCTCTGGGCTTGGCCTCTGCGGGGCCCAACCCACTGTTGAGCGCTTTTTCGGCATCGGTCAGGGAAACTATCCTGAATGCCAGAGCACCATCCACTCGAGCACAGTACGAGTGCAAATGGAAGCTCTTCTCCCACTGGTGTTTGGGTAAGGCTGAGAATCCGGGGCATTGCTCTGTGGCCACCATTCTGGAGTTCCTGCAGTCCCTTCTGGATAGTGGACGTTCTCACTCCACTTTGAAGGTATATACGGCTGCTATCTCTGCCCAACATGTCGGGGTCGACGGCGCCACGGTGGGGCGCCACAGGTCGGTGTCCCTCTTCCTGAGAGGGGCCTTACGGCATCGTCCCCCTAGTACCCCGAGGGCTCCGGCTTGGGACCTGCCCCTAGTGCTAGATGCCCTATCATCTCCTCCCTTCGAGCCCCTGGCCCAGGTGGGGCTTAAGTGGCTGTCCTTGAAGGCAGCATTTCTGCTTGCCATAACCTCAGGGAAGCGAGTTGGGGAGTTGCATGCCCTCTCCGTGAGCGATACATGCCTGAGGTGGAACTCCGATGGCTCGGGTGTTGCCCTCTGGCCGAATGTGGCGTTCCTGCCCAAGGTGCTTCCACTTGCCCACTCCAATCGGCCCATCCAGCTGGCACGCTTTAACGTCCCACAGGAGAGCCGCACGCCCGAGTTGCTGTGCCCTGTGCGTGCCCTGAGAGCGTATGTCGATGCTACGGCCTGTGTACGGCAGTCAGAGCAGCTCTTCGTTTGCCATGGCGGCATTAGGAAGGGTTGTGCTCTCTCCAAGCAGCGGCTGTCCCACTGGGTTGTCGATACAATCGCACATGCCTATGGGGCCAGTGGCCGCCCCCTGCCATCAGGGGTGAGATGCCACTCTACAAGGAGCGTCTCAACGTCTTGGGCCGCCCTGAGAGGAGTGCCCCTGCAGTGGAGTGCACCAGCTGGGCGTAAAAAAGTAGGTCTTAACTCTAACGTCGGGCTTAGCTACGTCCGACTTAGTGATTAGAATTTACACCGAGTGCACCAAACCTGACTAGTCTCGGTCTTAGCTGCGCCTGGTCTTAAGATGCGCGTCCACGGGAATACACGCGAAACAGTAATTGTTGCCAAGCAACACACGTCTATATAATTTTGGACCGCAGAGAAGAGGGAATTCCCACACCCACAGCGTCAGCGATGACTCAAGAGGAATCCCAAATGGCCACACCCCGAAAGAGAAAGAGGGATTTGTCAGAGCTACAGCGGGAACTGACGGAGAAAGAAATCGTTCGTGTGGAGGTGGAGACCGTAAAATTGAGAGCGGAACACGAGAAAAATGAGCTGGAGAAGGAGAAATTGAGACTCCAAATTATAATTCTTAATAATCAAATGATCACTGAAGAAGACAATGTGTTCACCATTCTGTAATCATATCTGTTGTACTTGTTTTTTTATCTCAATTTCATGTTAACAGTTCTCCAAAATGTTGTTATTTAATGTTCTTGTGTGTGTTCTTTGAATAAAATAGACCTAATGAAAATATGTGGTCACAATGGGAGCTTATTGAAATGCAATTGCAAAAAAACAGCGTTCATATTACAAATATATAGGTCTATAGGTTGTTTATTATATGATTGCGGGTAAGTCGTCCACCGATATCTTCACGGATGCCAGCAGGAGCCACAGGGTTCTCATCCGCCTCCAGTACCAAGTCTCCTTGCATCGGAAGGGGGATTCTCTTTTTCACACAGATGTTGTGCAGCACCGCAGTGGCAGCAATGATCACGCAGACGCGCTCAGGGTGCATTCGCATTTCACTGTGGAGGCAGTGAAACCTACACAAAAAAGCAAAAAACAATTTAGCCTATATCTACATTAAAAGGCTGGCCTTTTATATATTATAAAAATGACTTACTAACCTACGTTTGAGCACTCCAATGCAGCGCTCTACAATGTTCCTCGTTTGTGTATGCTTCTCGTTATAACGGCGCTCTTGTGCAGTTCTCTCTGCGATGACAGGTGTCATTAGCCAGCGCTTCAGAGGGTATCCACTGTCTCCGAGAAGAAGACCATTCACTCTCCCTGCCTCAAATTCCCGTTGAAGGGCGCTCTCTCTCAGGATGCGAGCATCATGGGTCGACCCAGGCCATCTTGCAACGAGGTCGACAATGCCCATGTCCGAGTTGCACACAATTTGAACATTTATAGAATGGTAACCCTTTCTGTTAACATACAAATACTCATGTTCAGAGGGGGCCTGAATGCGAACATGAGTACCGTCGATGCATCCGACAATACCAGGTAGGCTATACCTGATTTTAACAAAAAATCTTGCCTGCATTTCGCTGATTCTTCTTGTGTGGGTAGGTGAATATAGTTCCTAAGGCGGCGCTGGAGGGCCAATGAAACTTGTCTTATAGCCCGACATGCAGTTGTGCGATGAACATTAATCATGTCTCCCACAGTATTTTGAAAGGCCCCGTTCGCGTAGAATCTGAGCGCTATCAGCACCTGCAAGGTTGGGGAGAGCGCAGCGTTTCGGTCTGATCCGTGCTGGAGTTGAGGGGAGATCTCCTCGATTAAATCAAAAAGGGCTTGTCTGCCGAAACGAAACCTCTCTATCAGTTCACTGTCTGAATAGATGTCCAGTGGGTTTGTTCGATCACGGACGACTCTTTCTCTTCTTAATGCCCTTTCATTGTTAAACCTGTAAACAAGACGCCCTGCCATCATTAATATCCTTCTTGCCTGTTTTACGTTACTATGGATACTAGTCTGTCTTTCTGATTTACGCCTGCTCCATACTAGGCGTAAAAGTTACGCCCGGGCGCAACGCACACAGGGCTTAAGTCTAAGTGGTGCACTAGTCATAACTTTAGTTTGGTCTTAACCTTCGGTTCTACGTCGGACGTAGAGTTACGACCAGCTTACGCCCAGCTGGTGCACTCCACTCCTGGAGACCATCTGCGCCGCGGCGTCTTGGGCGTCTTCTGGCACATTCTCCAGGTTCTACCGGGTCAATGTCGCCACTCCCCATCCTTTGGGCGTGGTCCTGTTGCCAAGCTCCGCTGCTTCCAGCTAGGTGAGTATTTGGTTTCTTCATGACATGGTTGGTATAAGTCATCCAGTGCTAAAAGCACCGCCTCTGGCGGTCAGTAGGGACAAAATAGAACGATAGTTACGTCTGTAACTACGGTTCTATGAGTCCCGGATGACCGCCAGAGTTTCCTGTCACTCAGAATTCTTGTGTGCTCGCGAGAAGATTCTGGGAACAGATCCTCTGATGACACGGGCTGATATAGCCGGTGTCACGTGGGTCACAGGTGACTTTGTTGATATTGGTACTCGTACTGCGCATGCGCACGATGGACATATCCAGTGCTAAAAGCACCGCCTCTGGCGGTCATCCGGGACTCATAGAACCGTAGTTACAGACGTAACTATCGTTCCCTGTATCTACACACAGCTGTATTAACCTGGTGCTTTATAAACCCAACATAGAATCTGCTGTGAATTCATAGCAATAAACATATGGAAAGGATGCCTAAATAACAACAGAATGAAACTGATTTGTAAAAAGCCTGAGTTAATGCTTTGTCAGGTCTGTCTCCAACACAATGAGCATAAACACATTTTAAAATGTTTTTTTCTAAAGAGATGGGTTTGATTAAAGCTAGGCTAACATTAGCTGCTCCATCCTCACTCAGAGTAACTTCATGTAGTCATAAGTACAGCAGTGTCTATATTGTTACCACCACAGACAGTCTCTGGTTTATACAGGAACATGAATAACCCTGATTGAATATGAGCTGCTGTAGAGCTCTGTTCTCCTCTCTGATTCCCCTCAGACCGTCAGAGACCCCAGGAGCTCAATCTCAACTCTGACAGGTTTTTGTAACAGAGCGTCACAAACTTTACACTCAAGTTGAGATGTTTCACGCTGCACGAATACGCAGGTGATATGAATTTAACATCTTCACTTCCTTCCTGTTGCCAGGCACAGATCTGGGTCTTTGTATTGACTCTACATGTTACGGTGGCCCGGAAGTGCAAGACACCACAGCATTTCACAAAACACCACAGCATTTCACATTGGACGGAAAGGGTATTCCTTTAGGGAGAACACTTCTTGTTTGTGATTGGACAGAGCCAGCCAGAGAAGCACTGCTGTGATTGGTTGTTTTTGCTGCCAGTCAAGAAATGACGCTTCGTGATTGGTCAGCACCCGAGCGCAACATGTCCCAACACATCAACCGTTAGCTGTTAGCACTCAGAGCTCACAGCTCCTCATATCTGTTCAGAAACTGGCAGAGGTGGGAGTAAGTCCTACATGTGCAAGTCATGAGCAAGTCTCAAGTCTTGACCTACAAGTATCAAGCAAGTCCCAAGTCACTGTGGTGAGAGTCAAGCAAGTCAAGTCAAGTCATTGCTCAGGTCAAGCAAGTCAAGTCAAGTCATGCGAAATTCTGATGAATAAGCCCAGTTTCCGCATTTAAATCAGTTAAAAGACAGTGGTTATGAAAATGGATTTAACCCACACTATGATCTTCATTACATACACAGTTAATCATTTGAAATCTAATTTAGACCGATGACAATCATATTAGATTCATATTAACCCTAGAACTGCAGCCAATATAGCTAGGACTCAATATAGCTAGGACTCAATATAGCTAGGACTCAATATAGCTAGGACTCAATATAGCTAGGACTCAATATAGCTAGGACTCAATATAGCTAGGACTCAATATAGCTAGGACTCAATATAGCTAGGACTCAATATAGCTAGGACTCAATATAGCTAGGACTCAGTATAGCTAGGACTCAGTATAGCTAGGACTCAGTATAGCTAGGACTCAGTATAGCTAGGACTCAGTATAGCTAGGACTCAGTATAGCTAGGACTCAGTATAGCTAGGACTCAGTATAGCTAGGACTCAGTATAGCTAGGACTCAATATAGCTAGGACTCAATATAGCTAGGACTCAGTCAAAAAGTCTGTTCAAAAAGGCAGAATTCCAGGTAAGAAAATCATATATGGAATTTGCCATTACACATATTTAATTAAAATGTCTGTTAACACTAGAACCGCCAACAGCGTCAGCACCTACATAGATATCATTTTCAAATCATTTAATTTGTTCCTCTTCATAATTTCCTTATAAACTAAGTAGGACGATTTAAAACTCAGTTAATTGGGTTAATTTAGAAATTGCTTCAGTTTATCATCAGAACAGATCAAAGAGTTCAGATTCATTTTACAATAAATCAAGGAATGATGCACTTCTACAAACAAAAACAACATAATTAAAACATTTAAACAAACTACTAAAAGTAGATGAACTACACATTATTCAACAGTTTACAGTAACTTCTGATAATAACACAGGGGAAATAAACGAGGCATCTCTTTCCCTCTCTCTCTCTCTCCCTCTCCTGACAGCCCGTCAGTATCGGGGTTAGTCAAAATGAATCCCTTGGAGGTTCTAGTGTTCATTTACCGTTTTGTCTTCTCTTTGCAATGCTTAATCGATTTGAAACCAAGTCTAACGTAGCTTAAACTTAACGTTAGCTTTCTAGCTAACACTTTCTCTGTGGGGTTTTTTGTAGTGACGAATGAAGTTGGATGTTTTGGTGGTCATGTCACTGATCTTTATGCTGCAGACCCTGCATACCGCTGTTCTCTTCTTATTAGCGTCATCAACATAATCCTTGAATCCAAACTTCACTATTTGTGGAGTAACGCTAGCCGCTGCCATGTTAACTGACGCTCCTGCCGTCTAGTGGGTTGCCAGGTTTGCGCGCATGGCGCTATAATAACCCAATCACGTTTTTCGAAAAAACTAAACGTAATATCTCACTACAAAAACAAACGCAAATATTTAATTTTAAACAGACAAGTCCTTTCAAGTCATCTGTCTCAAGCTTAAGTCAAGTCTCAAGTCATCAATACCAAGTCAAAGTCAAGTCAAGTCTTTTATCAATGTTAGTCAAGCAAGTCTCAAGTCAAAAAATATGCGACTCGAGTCTGACTCGAGTCAAGTCATGTGACTCGAGTCTGACTCGAGTCAAGTCATGTGACTCGAGTCCCCACCTCTGGAAACTGGACAAAAGTTAAACATGTACAAACCACAGACTGTCTATGTCATGGCGAATACAGTCGCTGCTTTATTTATGTCTGTATGACGTTGTTGTGAGTGTGGACGGAGCAGCTTCAGGTTAGTTTAGCCTGATGGATCCGATTCCATTCAGAAAACACGCATTTTAAAAGATTTTCGCCTGCCGTCTTGTCTGCAGACTTGTCAAAGCATTAATTCATGGTTTTTACTAACCGGTATCAGTATGTAGTTACTTCGGCATCACTTTGAAACGTGTATTACAATTAAATCACGGTCAATATGTTCATTTTGTTGTAGTTGGTATCTCCCATAGGATTTACATGGAGATACGCCCCGCCCCCTCTCCAGCGCGTCTTGTTTGAATGACAGGAGCAAACACAGCTGACAGGAGCGGTGAAACTCGAGCGATTAGAGCGATGCGAATATTGGGTAGTCTACCATAGTATTTACATGGAGATAAGCCCCTTAAAAACCATGAATTAATAAAGCATTAATTTATGTTTTTTTCGCATCGCTCTAATCGCTCGAGTTTCACCGCAGCTGTCAGTGTTTACTCCTGTCATTCAAACAAGAAGTGCTGGAGAGGGGGCGGATCGATCAGGCTAAACTAACCTGTAGCTGCTCCGTCCACACTCACAACAGCGTCATACAGACATAAATAAAGCAGCGACTGTATTCGCCATGACATAGACAGTCTGTGGTTTGTACTTGTTTAACTTTTGTCCAGTTTCTGAACAGATATGAGGAGCTGTGAGCTCTGAGTGTGTGCTAACAGCTAACGGTTGATGTGTTGGGACATGTTGCGCTGTCGGGTGCTGACCAATCACAAAGCGTCATTTCTTGACTGGCAGCAAAAATAACCAATCACAGCAGTGCTTCTCTGGCTGGCTCTGTCCAATCACAAACAAGAAGTGTTCTCCCTAAAGGAATACCCTTTCCGTCCAATGTGAAATGCTGTGGTGTTTTGTGAAATGCTGTAGTGTCTTGCACTTCCGGGCCACCGTAACATGTGATATCACAAAACACTGTTATATCTGCTAATGCTAAACACAACCAGCTCACCAGGTTATCACTATTATTAATAATCATCTTAAAAAGACATATCATAGATATGCCCAAGTAGTTCAATAATGTTTTGGACGATATCATTCTTTTTGTAAATCAGAATTTATCAACATTCTTGCTCTTTAAAACCATTTTATACACAGATACAATGATAATATAATTGCATATTGAAATATCCTCAAATAATGTTAGCTTGCTGTACTCTGCTGCGTGTTCCCTTTACAAACTGCTCACATGATTTCATTAAAGAACAGTTTCATATATTAGATTATAAAAACTGAATCCTCTTCAGGTCAGGTTACAGTAGAAACTCTTACTTTGTGTCTGAGGGTCCAGGTTCATTACTGAAGAGTGGAGGGTCCCACATAGACCAGTCACTCTTCAGAGACAGACAGCTGGGGACTGGAGACCCTGCTCTCTGTCTGTGGAAACAACAAGTTTTAAACATCATTAGTTCATCTAAAGAGCAGCTTTTGATCTATGACTGTTCACCTGATTAAAGATTTGTAGAGTTCTTGAGTCGTGATTTTGGGTTTCTGTTTTTAAAATTCATTCAAGTCCAACATGTAGAGAGTGAGGATGATCTCACTAGTAGATTATTTACTATCTCTGATGATGACAAGAAGCAAGAGTTCAATTACCCTTTGTTAATGTTCTCTACTGGGTTTCATTAAACAACAAGATTAAATGGAAATATAATACAAAAAACACGAATTTTCAGCTTTGATGTAACAACATTCATAATTAATTAAAGATAGCACCCTTTTCCCCCCGGTTACATTTTCCATTCTCCCTGTACAATGGGCGCTGTAAGTGATGAAAGTGGGGCTTTGTTGGCTTATCAGGCGCCCGCAGCTCGTGGGGGCGCGCTCATGTGATTGGCTTAGAATTGAGGAGACATCTGATTGGCTATAGATAGAAAAAATTACAAGTACGAATCGGTTCACCGTCAGGGGAGTCTCAAAAAACCCACACACGAATGCACAGCGATCCATGCACAGAAAGCGGTTTGTGTTTGCAGGTGCAGCGGTTTTAAACGGAAAACAAATATGTGAGGATCAAAAATACATATGTAAAACTTTTTTCTGTATTTGGATTTTATTTACATGAATATGAAACGGAACACATTTGTGTTTGCATTGAAAAACACAAGTGTGGATCCGGAAATACAAGTGTGAATCCTTCTGTGTGCATGTGTGTATTATGAGACTGTTCTGAGCCCATATTTTACACACCGTCTTATTTGACTTTCTCAGGACTTAAAACTCTTTTTTGGGGGCAGACCCCCACAAAGAAAAAAAGATATACACACATACTGGTCATCATCTTAACAGTTGTGTATGCTCATCCGTGAGCAGAGCATCAAGTTGCCTATTACAGCTGAATGCGGCGATTACCATGTTGTTCAGCAAAACGCCTCTCAAACGTATTAAGATCCAAAGCTTTAGTGCGTTTTGATTCAATGCTGAGTACAGCCAAACTTGACAGTCTCTTCTCTGTCATTGTAGACCGCACCTCATTCCTTCCGTCTGCTTGGGTCCGAATCAAGCGGCAAACTCTGGGGAAGAGCCGGGACGCCAATACGGAAGTGCCACAAATTGCAGTTCATATATTGGCCGATAGGCGATGACTGCAGAAAGGAGCAATTTCCATAGACCCCCATGTTAAAATGCCCAATTTTACAGCAGAAAAAAACATGTTTCTACCCCTGGATGCAATAAATATTATTATGGATATAGTTAGATTCCACCTTCATGATTATGAATCTGTGAGTGAATTGTTTTTCAACGCGACCCTTTTATTTATATTAGGTCTTAAAGTGTTTGCATAAATTAGGGCGTGGTCACTTTGATGGACAGGTACGTGCCTCACTGTCAGCTAACAGCAACTTGTCCACTCTGCTAGGCTACAACGTTAGTTAGTTGTAGTTATTGTACTTGACCCTTTAGCCGTGTTCGTGGTGATTGTGCCCCTTAGGGAATATTGTTACAAATACCAGACAATTAAAATGTGGTGCTGTGCGGTTGAATGTACTAACAGAACTTCCAAGAAGTCTAAAATGATAATATTATACATGTTAACCCCATTAGCAGGTGTTTGTGTGCTTGTTAGCTTAGCTTTTTATGTAGCTTATTAGCCAGCTAAGGACATAACCCTTTATACATGTGCACAACAGTATACAGTTTAGTTTATGATTCAGCCTTGGGTAAGACTTTTATAGTATATGGCTATGACGCCCATAATGCTAAACGGGAGCAAATGTTAAAAGGGGACCCAATTATTCCAGTGGTGGCCGCCGGAGCTAACGGAGCCGCAGGGGGCTAGCTCCAGCCGGCGTCCAGCTCCAGCCGGCCTCCCGGAGCCCCCTGCGGCTCCGTTAGCTCCGGGCGGTGGAGTCCAGCGTTATAACTGGAGATCAAGGAATGCACCGAAACGCGGACTTGGTTCGCCTGCAGCCCGCTGTAGTATTAGCTAAATAAATTATGTTGAACAAGGCTTATTAAGCTGAACATCGCCACAATTGTTCTGCTATGTATCGGTACTTATTTTATTTTATTAACGTGATGACAAGCATTAAGAATAACAAAAAATAGCTAATTCTCTTGCAGATTGTCTCGTTTGATTATGAATGTAACGTTTATATAGGGGAACTACACTGTTTTATCAAAACCAAAGTGCCACGCAGTAACTTGGTATGCATGTATTTCATGTTAGCTTAGCTTCTTAGCCTGAGCTAGCTCTGTTTACTTCCAGTTCGGAGGCAGCAGGTCCCGCCTCGGCTCCGCCTCTTTGCCCTTATTTGGAGCAGGCTGGAGCAGGCGGGAGTTAGACTCTGACGTCACTGTCGAGCCGTTAGTGGCCGACTCCGCCTACTAAGGGCTTCTCGGCAACTCTGCAGAATCCTATGGGTGACGTCACGGACCCTACGTCCATTTATATATACAGTCTATGGTCCGAATGCTTCTCGTTTTGCGCCGTCCCGTTCAAATGAAATCACCGACAATCATATTTCCATGCTCGCGCCAGGGCCGGGGAGGGGTTACAAGGCTCGCGTCTTGTGCTGCATTCACTTGCACTCGGACATTAGAGACTTTCTCTCATAAATGTCCGATGAGCCAAAACTTTTCTTTCAAAACAAAGCGGGGGAGTTCATTCTAAACTGTTGAGTAAAACGTTTTACACGAACTATGGAGAAATGTCACCAACATATATAATCAATATTTAAAAAAATATTATTAATAAATGAATTGCCTACATTTAGGGTGGCAAGGCATTTTTCTGAGGTGGCAGCTGCCACCCCGTGCCACCCCGTAGAACCGCCACTGTTAGTTCATCTAAAGAGCAGCTTTTGACCTATGACTGTTCACCTGATCACCGGTACCGGCGGGGATTGTTGTTAGCTTCTGCTGCGCTAACGGATATAAGAAGCTGTTTCTACAATGATGTGGAGGGAGAGCTCTCCTGTCAGACTGAGGCTCAGTGAGGTGAAGGACTCTCAGTGTCAGATAGTTCACTTTAGTCTAAGTTATCTCAGTGGCTCTCAAACGGTTTGATCACAATTTATGTAAACACATATTTCCAAGGCACTCCTTTATAATTATTGGGATAAATAAAAACAGGTTTGAAATCATTCCAGTGTATACTATAGGACAGGAAACCAGACATATCATTTAAAACTGGAGAGATTAACAAATATGCATAAATAAATGTTAACTGGTAAAATAAGATATAAATGAACCACAACAATAAAATAAGTTCCATGTATTTGTTATTGGCTATGGTAGGTTATTGGTTATGTTCACATACTTATTTGATTATTAAAATGCAAACCAATCTTTTTCATATGGGTGTTTAGAGTTGTACCCCCTAGATCAGGTCTCTGTAATTGTGTGCTCAAAGTGCAACAGATTGAAGCATTTTACATACTCCCGGACCCCCCTAGAGGATGTGACGTCCACCCCCCAATTAAAACATGTTCATACAATAATGAATACATTTGAAGCCTTTTTATATAAGCTGTCCACCATGTCAATAGGTTTCTCTGTTTGTAGTGTGTTGGTCTTTTGTAGAGGTTTTTCATTGCCAGCTGAAATCTTGCCTAGGGCAGCAAACTGGTCAGAACCGGCCCTGGTGTCATCCCCACAGCACCCCCATTTCAAACATGTTCCCACGGCTATGTCAGATACCAACATACTGAATCCTCTTCAGGTCAGGTTACAGTAGAGACTCTTACTTTGTGTCTGAGGGTCCAGGTTCATTACTGAAGTCTGGAGGATTCCCCATAGACCAGTCACTCTTCAGAGATAGACAGCTGGGGACTGGAGTATTGTCCCCTTCCTCATCTTTTAAATCACTCATCTTCTCCAGTACACACACACACACAACACACACACACACACACACACACACACACACACACACACACACACACACACACACACACACACACACACACACACACACACACACACACACACACACACACACACACACACACACACACACACACACACACACACACACACACACACACACACACACACACACCTTAATAATAAACTTGGTTCAAATACATGAAATCAGTCAGACTTCAGGCCGCTCTCCATTTTGTCTGCGCTGGGCTGTCACATGTTATGTAACTCTGATGACTCAGGAAAATAGGAAATAATCAAAGTGTACAACACTTGCAGAAGTCTCAATGGACTCTAGGACGCTGATTGTTAACCAAGAAGTTATTTTCTGACATCCAGTAAAACATAGTGAATAATGAATGTGTTAGAAAGCAGATCCTGGTGTTAACACTCACCCTGTTCTCCTCCTGCTCCGAGCTGTAAAATGGCGTCTGGCAGTCTGACAGTCTGACTTCATACTTTCACTTCCTACTTTTCCAACATTTCGTCCCACCAGCTCAGCCCTATTTGTTTTTCTTTCCTCTTCTGCCTCACTGCTTATGAATTCTGAAGAAACCCTCGTGGTTGAATTCTCCTTCGTGAGAGAAACAAAGGTCGCTTTAAGTACAAGAGGAATTCCTCCCTGACGTCCCGGAGGCTAGTGAGCGATGCAGACATTTGTCAAACAATTCATTGAATGTATTTCACACACACTGTTCTGTACACATTAAAACAGAGATGATAAATATGGATGGAGCAGTGTGCTAACTACACATCATAGGAAGTTGTACTTTAAGGCAAAATCATCAATTCACTTTCAAGTGTTCAGTGCTCATTGAAAAGGAAGTACTTTCAGGGACGATGAAGACGTTAACTTGGTTGTTTGGGAACAAAACCACTGTTCCTATGATAACACATATATGAAGGATTGTTTCTGGGTGTCTATAACCCCCAGACACCGTTACCGTTATAACATCAATGCAGCTTGGAAGCAGGAAGCCCATTAGTAGATGTTAACGTGTGGATGAAGCTTGTAATTCACTGTAATATCTAAATGTCACACCAACATCCATTAAAAGGGCGTGATGCGATTAAAAAAGTATGTTATTGAATAAATCCTGAGAAAAAGGTAAGAAATGTGTCTTTAACAGAACAAGGGAGTTCCAGATACTGCATTAGTGTTCATGAACTCTCCTCCACAGAGACTGCATCTGGATGTCAGTTCCCATGATGTGTGTGCACCGTGTCATCGTGACTTCCTGTATGCTAAGGAGCTATACTGGGGGTGTGTTTTATGGACGTTAGGCGGCTGCTGGGGAAATGCTAATGAAGCTGCAGAATATATAGGAAGACAAGCTTTATGTGACGCTTATATGACAGAGACAATGTCCTGAGAGTGGAACACATCGAGGACATTGAGTTTGTGAATGAATTAGCCGTTATCTCAGTCAAGGGAAGGACAGCATTAATGGGAATGAAGGAGAGTTTCCAGATGCAGAATGTATGAGATATGACCCAGTGAGTGGACGAGAGGCTTCAATCTCACGTTTAGATTTCTTGTTTTTCTTTGGCTCAAATATCACAAGAACAAAAAGAGGTGTTCTCTGTCTTCTTGCAGATTGCCAGAGGCGTCAATCTGCAGTCTGCTGAACATGTGGTGTTCATTTCACCAATTCTTCAGTTCAACAAATCAGATTGGTCTCAATTCAGTTTGAACAGACTGGCCTTCGTGAAGAGAGGGAGAGACGCCCAGAACACGTGTTAATAAGCCGTCCATTTAACCGTCTAACCGTAAGAACAACAAGCGATATGTGCAGGACATATTTCAAATAGACGGCATGGAGAGAAGTCAGTTAAACAACTATTTAAAGCTAACATTCATCTGGAGATTTGGTCGTTTTCTTTCCTTTTTAATTTGTAAAACAACAACAATAGATACTGAAGTAAACCTTAGAGACCATGCCATGATGAAAGTCTACAGAAGACCCTCTCACATCTCATACGGTGCTTTAATATGATGATTGAAGTGGTGCTTATTAAACTGCTTCATATCAGACACAGAAGTAATGAGATCTCTGCAGGTCACCTGAAAGCATAGCAGTCATAAATCAACTAAAAGCATGTTTATTTGTGTTGTTTGTATTAATAGCAGCTGTTTACCTGCGTGTGCTCTTTATCAAAGAAGTCCTTTAGTCTCTAATAAAGAAAAAGTCATTGCGTTCACAAACAAAACATCAATTATAGCTGAGAGGGAAATGTTAAGCTTGAGTGAGCAGCGAAGAATTAGACTTCCAGGCGTGAAATAAATCAAATGACTGACGTAGAATTCATCGTCACAATCAGACCCAAAGAAAACACTTCTAAGGTCATTTTATATATATTTAAATAACACAATAATAACTGGAGATGTTCTTTGTGGTATAGTGTACTTTGTGTTGCTAGGCAGAGAAGCCAGCTTTAATGATCCTCTGGCGCCATCTAGTGGTTCATCTCATTATTGCAGGACACTAAATTAGGACTCACCTAAAGTGCAAATATCAAACCCCTTTGTCCAGTGGAGGGTCAGGGTGAGTATATATACTAAAGTACACATTATTTGAGAGTCTATTTGAGAGCGTTAGTTATAAGTGAGGAAACAGAGAGACTTTTCTGCATGTTATGAAATGTAATTTGGGAAACACTTTATATTAAAGTGCACGTTCAGCATCAACGAGTTGTTCATTAACATGTTAGCAGTTTCTAGGCTCTTTATTAGTCACTATAAAACTCTTAGTAATGCCTTATTCTACAAGTACTAGGCCATTAGTTAAGAGTCCTCGTCTCCTCTCTCGTGTCCTCGTGTCCTCTCTCCTCTCTCGTGTCCTCATCTCTCTCGTGTCCTCGTCTCTCCTCTCTCGTGTCCTCGTCTCCTCTCTTATGTCCTCGTCTCTCCTCTCTCGTGTCCTTGTTTCCTCTCTCGTGTCCTCGTCTCTCCTCTCTCGTGTCCTCGTCTCCTCTCTTGTGTCCTCGTCTCTCCTCTCTCGTGTCCTCGTCTCCTCTCTCGTGTCCTCGTCTCTCCTCTCTCGTGTCCTCGTCTCCTCTCTTATGTCCTTGTCTCTCCTCTCTCGTGTTCTCGTCTCCTCTCTCATGTCCTCGTCTCTCGTGTCCTTGTCTCCTCTCTTATGTCCTTGTCTCTGCTCTCTCGTGTCCTCGTCTCCTCTCTTATGTCCTCGTCTCTCCTCTCTCGTGTCCTCGTCTCTCGTGTCCTTGTCTCCTCTCTTATGTCCTTGTCTCTCCTCTCTCGTGTCCTCGTCTCCTCTCTCATGTCCTCGTCTCTCGTGTCCTTGTCTCCTCTCTTATGTCCTTGTCTCTCCTCTCTCGTGTCCTCGTCTCCTCTCTTATGTCCTCGTCTCTCCTCTCTCGTGTCCTCGTCTCCTCTCTTGTGTCCTCGTCTCTCCTCTCTCGTGTCCTCGTCTCTCCTCTCTCGTGTCCTCGTCTCCTCTCTTGTGTCCTCGTCTCTCCTCTCTCGTGTCCTCGTCTCTCCTCTCTCGTGTCCTCTCTTATGTCCTAGTCTTTCCACTCTCGAGTCCTTGTTTCCTCTCTCGTGTCCTCGTCTCTACTCTCTCATGTCCTTGTTTTCTCTCTTATGTCCTCGTCTCTCCTCTCTCGTGTCCTCGTCTCCTCTCTTGTGTCCTCGTCTCTGCTCTCTCGTGTCCTCGTCTCCTCTCTTATGTCCTCGTCTCTGCTCTCTCGTGTCCTTGTCTCCTCTCTTATGTCCTCGTCTCTCTTGTGTCCTAGTCTCCTCTTATGTCCTTGTCTCTCCTCTCTCGTGTCCTCGTCTCCTCTCTTATGTCCTCGTCTCTCCTCTCTCGTGTCCTCGTCTCCTCTCTTATGTCCTTGTCTCTCCTCTCTCGTGTCCTCGTCTCCTCTCTTATGTCCTTGTCTCTCCTCTCTCGTGTTCTCGTCTCCTCTCTTATGTCCTCGTCTCTCCTCTCTCGTGTCCTCGTCTCCTCTCTTATGTCCTCGTCTGTCCTCTCTCGTGTTCTCGTCTCCTCTCTTGTGTCCTCGTCTCTGCTCTCTCGTCTCCTCTCTTATGTCCTCGTCTCCTCTCTTATGTCCTCGTCTCTCCTCTCTCGTGTCCTCGTCTCCTCTCTTATGTCCTCGTCTCTCCTCTTTCGTGTCCTCTTCTCTCCTCTCTCGTGTCCTCGTCTCCTCTCTTATGTCCTCGTCTCTCCTCTCTCGTGTCCTCGTCTCCTCTCTTATGTCCTCGTCTCTCCTCTCTCGTGTCCTCGTCTCTCCTCTCTCGTGTCCTCGTCTCTCCTCTCTCGTGTCCTCGTCTCCTCTCTTGTGTCCTCGTCTCTCCTCTCTCGTGTCCTCGTCTCTCCTCTCTCGTGTCCTCGTCTCTCCTCTCTCGTGTCCTCGTCTCTCCTCTCTCGTGTCCTCGTCTCTGCTCTCTCGTGTCCTCGTCTCCTCTCTTATGTCCTCGTCTCTCCTCTCTCGGGTCCTCGTCTCTCCTCTCTCGTGTCCTCGTCTCCTCTCTCGTGTCCTCGTCTCTGCTCTCTCGTGTCCTCGTCTCCTCTCTTGTGTCCTCGTCTCTCCTCTCTTGTGTCCTCATCTCCTCTCTTGTGTCCTCGTCTCTGCTCTCTCGTGTCCTCGTCTCCTCTCTCGTGTCCTCGTCTCTGCTCTCTCGTGTCCTCGTCTCCTCTCTTGTGTCCTCGTCTCTCCTCTCTCGTGTCCTCATCTCCTCTCTTGTGTCCTCGTCTCTCCTCTCTCGTGTTCTCGTCTCCTCTCTCGTGTCCTCGTCTCTGCTCTCTCGTGTCCTCGTCTCTCCTCTCTCGTGTCCTCGTCTCCTCTCTCGTGTCCTCGTCTCTGCTCTCTCGTGTCCTCGTCTCCTCTCTCGTGTCCTCGTCTCTGCTCTCTCGTGTCCTCGTCTCCTCTCTTGTGTCCTCGTCTCTCCTCTCTTGTGTCCTCATCTCCTCTCTTGTGTCCTCGTCTCTGCTCTCTCGTGTCCTCGTCTCCTCTCTCGTGTCCTCGTCTCTGCTCTCTCGTGTCCTCGTCTCCTCTCTTGTGTCCTCGTCTCTCCTCTCTCGTGTCCTCATCTCCTCTCTTGTGTCCTCGTCTCTCCTCTCTCGTGTTCTCGTCTCCTCTCTTATGTCCTCGTCTCTCCTCTCTCGGGTCCTCGTCTCTCCTCTCTCGTGTCCTCGTCTCCTCTCTCGTGTCCTCGTCTCTGCTCTCTCGTGTCCTCGTCTCCTCTCTTGTGTCCTCGTCTCTCCTCTCTTGTGTCTTCATCTCCTCTCTTGTGTCCTCATCTCTGCTCTCTCGTGTCCTCGTCTCCTCTCTCGTGTCCTCGTCTCTGCTCTCTCGTGTCCTCGTCTCTCCTCTCTCGTGTCCTCGTCTCCTCTCTCGTGTCCTCGTCTCTGCTCTCTCGTGTCCTCGTCTCCTCTCTCGTGTCCTCGTCTCTCCTCTCTTGTGTCCTCATCTCCTCTCTTGTGTCCTCGTCTCTGCTCTCTCGTGTCCTCGTCTCCTCTCTCGTGTCCTCGTCTCTGCTCTCTCGTGTCCTCGTCTCTCCTCTCTTGTGTCCTCGTCTCTCCTCTCTCGTGTCCTCATCTCCTCTCTTGTGTCCTCGTCTCTCCTCTCTCGTGTCCTCGTCTCCTCTCTTGTGTCCTCGTCTCTCCTCTCTCGTGTCCTCGTCTCTCCTCTCTCGTGTCCTCGTCTCCTCTCTCATGTCCTCGTCTCTCCTCTCTCGTGTCCTCGTCTCCTCTCTTGTGTCCTCGTCTCTCCTCTCTCGTGTCCTCTCTTATGTCCTAGTCTTTCCACTCTCGAGTCCTCGTCTCCTCTCTCGTGTCCTCGTCTCATCTCTCGTGTCCTCGTCTCTGCTCTCTCGTGTCCTCGTCTCCTCTCTCGTGTCCTCGTCTCTGCTCTCTCGAGTCCTCTCTCGTGTCCTCGTCTCTCCTCTCTCATGTCCTCGTCTCTGCTCTCTCGTGTCCTCGTCTCTCCTCTCTCGTGTCCTCGTCTCTCCTCTCTCGTGTCCTCTTCTCTCCTCTCTCGTGTCCTCGTCTCCTCTCTCGTGTCCTCGTCTCTCCTCTCTCGTGTCCTCGTCTCTCCTCTCTCGTGTCCTCGTCTCCTCTCTTATGTCCTTGTCTCTCCTCTCTCGTGTCCTCGTCTCTCCTCTCTCGTGTCCTCGTCACCTCTCTTATGTCCTCGTCTCCTCTCTTGTGTCCTCGTCTCTCCTCTCTCGTGTCCTCGTCTCCTCTCTTATGTCCTCGTCTCTCCTCTCTCGTGTCCTCATCTCCTCTCTTACATTATGTCCTCGTCTCTCCTCTCTCGTGTCCTCGTCTCCTCTCTTATGTCCTCGTCTCTCCTCTCTCGTGTCCTCGTCTCTCCTCTCTCGTGTCCTCGTCTCCTCTCTTGTGTCCTCGTCTCTCCTCTCTCGTGTCCTCGTCTCCTCTCTTATGTCCTCGTCTCTCCTCTCTCGTGTCCTCGTCTCCTCTCTCGTTCTTTAGTGGGAATGCTGTGTCAGCATTCCCACTAAAGTAACATTTCTCCTGTGCTTTAATGTTCAAACAGATGTTATTTGAGGGTCTCTCAGCTGGCAGGTTTCAGTGGGCAGGAAGAAAGGACTGATCAGGTCTGCAGAGGTTCTGGTTCCAGGTGAAAGGGACAGGAAGTGAGCTGAAAGAGAGGGAGACGTGGATTTGAAAACTATGGAGTGGTCTTAACAAAACTCTCTCAAGTGATGACTGTCATCAAACATTCAAATCAAGAGTCAGAAAAAATGTGTTAGCAGACTACTCCAACGAACCAAACAATGGGTACACCTAGCTGCTGTAAGGATAATAATAATAAATACTATAACAAGTACAAAGACTATTATCATAATTATCTTAATTATCAGTTTACATCAAAATAGGATGAGAAATGAAACCGTCTTGTTTTCTGAACGTGGACTTGTAGGAATTTATTTATTATTTGTTTGACTTTATCATTTGATTGTCACCCTGGAAATGGGTGTATGTACGTATATGTGTACATATGTATGTGTATGTATATATAGAATGTTGTTTATCTGTGTGCGTATTTAATTACAGAATGATCTTTTCTTTTCTTTATCCTGCTGGATGACTAACGGAGGGATACCTCTGGATACACTCTGCTTTCTGCCTCCTGCTTCTACTCATCATGTTTGTTTCTTGGATGTATAAACTGTCTAATTGTTGAAACAGTAGAATAAATAATAAAACATACAATTAAAAAAAGATCTGCAGAAGTATAAGGTACATGTGTTGAGTTTAAAATAGATGTCTAGTGTCCCTAATGTCCCACCTGATGTGTTTGAGTGGTCGTGTTTGAGTCCAGGAGCCTCGGTAGTTCTGATCCATCTGGACTCTGAGCTCTGCATCAAGTCACAGAATCCATCTTCAAAACCACACCTCTTATATCCAGAGCCTACAACCAGAAAGAAGACATGCTTCAGCCTCTTTGAGTTTAGCTTTTCAAACTGCAGGGTTTCTCGTCTACGGCCTCTTTATGCTATCTCTCTACCTCTGAATGAGTCAAAGTGTTACATTTCCATGCAATATCTGATCAAATTGACATTCCAGTCCGCTGCAAAACACCTGCCTATACAATAACTAACCTAATGACATGCTCCAGATTACAGATTCTGTAAATAAAGCATCATATCAGGCAGGGATTTTAGCCTTTACAGACCATTTACATGCACTAAAACACACTACAGGAGAGAGAACACCCCAACAAACATAATACGGCCGCTTTAAGATGTGGTTTCTGCACACAATAAAGTAACATCATCTCATCAGAGCATTATAAGCGTTAATCCTGGACTTCACTGCCAAACATGAAACAGAAGACTGAAAAGAATTAGGGATGAAACTGAATGTGAGTTGGTATGCAAGGCAGGATTATCAATGATGCACCACAGAAGAAGAACCAGGATCTTATACTGAAGTTAAAGTAATAATACAGATAGGTTTACCTCAACAAATCTACTTCAATAAATGTATTTAGTTCATTTCCACCACTGCAAAGAATGAAATGTATATTAATTCATATTTTAAGATATATCACGCATTGAATATCCTCACAGACGCATGTTGTAATGAATGCATTTCAGTATACACACAGTACATAAGTATAACATGTACTTTAGGTATCAAAAGTAAAAGTACTAATACTATTATCATGTTCTTTTTTACATGTAAGAGCCTTTTAGCATTGTGGTTTGACTACATTTAGATACTTGAAATACTGTTTTTAATAGTATTTCAGTACTCTGTTACACCATATCAGCAAATCATGTGTTTTTATATGAACAAAAGGTGCTTTTTGCCTCTGAAATATAGTAGAACGACACTGGTTTTTGCTATATATACGTTGATAATGCAATTTATTACTAAATCTTGACTTGTGTATCACATTGTTCACTCTGAATATATATGGATATGTGAAGTTATAGGTGTACGAGGTACTTTAAAACACCTGTTGAAAGGTAATCCAGTCTCAAAGTCAGAGAAAATCTGACAAAATCAATATTTACTCACAGTTTTCCTCATCGCTGTAATCTCCACAGTCGTCAGTGAAGTCACACACACTTCCCTCGGACACACACAGATCCTGAGAGCAGCTGAACTCCTGAGCTGAACACACTGCGTCACACACTGGGGTCAAAAACACCAGAGAAAAGGCAGAAAACAGCCACAGAAGCATCATCTTACTGTCTGTCCTTTAACTACAGCACATGATCTCCTCCTCTGAGTGAAGCATGTTGTTTTGAAGATAGAAGCAGCAGCTTCAGTCGAGGTACAGCTCGTCTGTAACGTGTGCAAGTAGCTTAGGAGCTGTTAGCATGTTGTAAAAGGTAATCAATGGCTTTTATGGCTGTTACTCAATAAGGTCACTGTGTGTTCATGTGTTCATTCTCTGAGAGGCTGGACTGAGGCTATTAGCTTTATGCTAACATGCTCACAATGCTATCAAGCTCCTGTTTAGCTCCTATAATGTGTTTAACATACGAGTTCAGCATGCTAACACAGCTAATTAGCACTAGCATGTCCTTAATGAAGGGGCTAGAGGAGATGACTAATGAATCAAATGCAATGCAATCCATCCAATAGGTGTTGAGTTATTTAAATGTGGTTCTTAGTAGTAGACAGACTATTAGCATGGCTACAAACCAGGTTTATACTCTGATAGATTCCTGTGTATTTTCATAATAACCACTTCTAGGAACACCTACATCAATTGGAGAACTCTGAGTATCTGTAAATGTGAAGAGGCTGCAGTTAGCCTGTGTGTGTGTGTGTGTGTGTGTGTGTGTGTGTGTGTGTGTGTGTGTGTGTGTGTGTGTGTGTGTGTGTGTGTGGGTGTGGGTGTGTGTGTGTGTAATTAACGCTGTGTCTCAATCCCACTCCACTGAGAGGCATCATTTCATTTCACAGCAATCAATAAACACAAGGACCTTAAAAACAGAGAAGCTACAAGAGCTGGGGAGGTTCCAATTAAATGACTTTCGAAGGGGCGAGAGAGCGAGGGAACAAGGAGAAGATCACGTCTGTATCGCCCTCTGTTGGCAGCGGCAGTGGGAGGAAAGTAGAAAGTGTTTAAAGCAGAATGTGTCCTGTTTTTATTACAGAGCAAGGATGCACATGGAGGCACTGACAGACTCATTATTCCAATTAACATGTGAGAGGAATTCATACTGTAATAGCAAGCGTCTCATTACCAACAAGCCAATGTGGAAGTTATTAGCTCACAATGCTAACATGCTAAAGCTACTGTCCCACAACTCTCAGGTTGAGGGGCCCTCCTTTCCCAACTTCAGCAAGGAACACCCCCATGACTATTGTTGGAGTCGGGAGGCCTGTTCATTTATTCCGGCAATAACTCAGACCTACTAATTGACCTAACAGAAGCTATTGATTCTAAGTTTACTGCTCAGCTCAGATCCATCGAGGTCAGCAAGGTCTCACCTATTAACTCCTGAAGAACCAGGTTCAATTAACTGCTGTTTCAGTTCAGACGACACGCTAAATCTGTTTAAGCGATCCAGAAGGATTCTGGTATCAGTAATAATGAGGTGTGGCCTTACCTAAGTGTGAGTGTGGCAGTGGTGCAATCTTACCTTTAAGCAGGAGAGGAGAGCGCAGATTTATTTTAAGTTCTCCCAATCCAAAAAGGTGGGATCATTTTTTATTTGAAGAAAATGGTCCACACTTAAACAGGTTTTTACCTTCTCTCGTTACAATATGACAATCATACAAAACATATCATGCTGTGGTACTTTTCTAATATAAAAGCTCAATTCAGTTTTACATTTCTTACACTAAATTCTAACTTCAACTGCCCTCTTCAGTTGAAACATTAAAAGTCTAACCCGACAGAATCCAGAGGAATCTCCTCATAAATGGTCAGTGGTATCTAACACATTCAAGCTTTCATTCAACAATTCACCAATCAATCTGAGAGATCTTACCAAGTTGAGAGAACCTACCAAGGAGAGACCCCGCTCTGGAGCTTTCTCCCTCTCAGCCAGTGCTTTTATGCTGCACATAGGAACACAAAGAAAACCCAAAGACACCTCCTTTATACCCTGTGGGGAAAGGTCATGACCTCTGGTGTGCAGGACTGGACATCCAGACATATTCTCCTATGGTATGGCCTGAACACATTTTGGGGCTCCAGTACTTTTCCATTGAGTCAGGGGCCCAAGCTAACCTGAAGAAGAGTGAGTTGGGGTATCTGGGGTCGATGGGGTCTCCTCTTTGGTGCCGGGATGGGTGGGAGGTGGTGGTAGGTAGCGGCACGTGTATGTGCAACACATCTTTAAGAAAAGCTTTAAGTACAATGGATTGTTTTTGTTCATTTCATATTGAGGAGAGCTAACAGGAAGTCTCTCATCAGCTGCAGTCTTCTTCTGTATTCTCCAAAATGCCTCCACGCTCCTCTGGACGTCTCAAACTCGCCCCGTGATGAATAAACTGAGAACAAATAAAACCTGAGCTTACAGATTTGTCTGGAACACCAGAAACACACTGAGCAATAACTACATTTTAATTAAGTGTTGAAACCTCAATAAATAAAGTTCACTTGGTACAACCTCTCACCTTTCTGTGTGTCTTCACTTCCTGTCACCTGAGAGGAGAAGGAGAGAGAGAGAGAATGATGATGATGATAAAACTAAGAGAAACAGCCAGAATGATGAAGAGAGAAAGAAGAGTGTTGTTTTCCTCTGAGGTCATGCTCCATTCAAGAGTTTAGTATCTTGATGAATGGAGGATATGGTTATATCTCACACAGGCTCCGCCCTCTACTGGACTCTATGGGTACTACTCTCTATCATGCTGAATGATACGTAAACTGAATTTACGTAAACGTAGCCGGCCAATCGGGGCGAGCCTACCTGAATGCGCGCGCAGGCCCACAGTATATAAGGCGGCTACAGCCGCCGCCCCACTATCCTTTTTCTCTTCAGACGGGCTGACAACCGAAGAGTTAAATAAACGTACGAAGATTAGAAGAAACGAAAAATTGACTCACCATTACTGGAATCTCGGCCATGCCCCACCTGCCTTGGTTTGATCGCGGGAACCGATCTCCGCCACCTCTGTTAGAGTGTTTGGGGGACCAGGATATGGCCGAGGCGGTGCCATTCACGTTCGCCATTCCAGCGGGGCGGATGGCTCCGTTTGCCGTTGTCGGGCACTTCCGGGTTCGGTCCATGGAGGTCCACCGCCCTAGGTGATGACCATGGCGGCGGAGCACAGCTGCTCCCAGCGGGCAGCAGGCTGGGCAGGGAGCTGAAAATAGCTCTGCCACGCTACCGCGTGACAGGGCGACTGCAGATAAACACGGGTGTGTTGGGCATCTCGCTCATTGCTGGAGATGCCCCCACCTCGCCAGATCAGCGCGATTATTTGTAGCTTGATCGTGGCCGCTGCCGTTGTCTGCCGTGTGGTATCCCGGTGTTGGATCACGCCGCATGGCACTTTTCAAAAAGGACCGTGTTGATCTCCTGGGAGCCCCCGTGTTTACGGAAGGGCTCTTTGGATCGGAAAGAACACTGTCCCACACTCCCCGCCCCCCTCTGTAAACTCCAGTATAGGAGCCAGCAGGTGGGCGCGTGCACGTGAGTGGAATAAACCGTAGTGCTGTCAAAGCACTGTGCGGGTTCAAGAGAGTGATGTGTGTGTGAGAAATGCATTCAGTGAAAACGATTGCATTTATCCCAGAGTAAGAGTCATCTCTCTCCACATTTCCACTTTTCACCATAAATGTCCGTTTCAAAGAGATGTCATTTGACAGAGCCGCGGCCCCACGGGAGCTGCCGCGGTGCGTTCAAGAACCTCGGTAGAAAATCGGCCCTTTTTCTGTGTCAGCCCCCATGCCAGAACTCCCTTTTATGGAAGGTTTGGCAGCGGAGTAGGCCACCAGAGAATACTACAGCTTCATAGATGTGGCTCCAAAGTCGAAAAGAGGCCCTGTTGCAAGAACGGTGGGTTACGTATATAGTAACCCTAGTTCTAGAGTGATGTGTGTGTGAAAAATGCATTTAGTAAAAACGATTGCATTTAAGAGTGAGTAAGAGTCATCTCTCTCCACATTCCACATTTCCCCATAATGTCCGTTTCAAGGAGACGGCATTATGACGACGCGCGGCCCCCCCCCCCCGTGAGAGTGGCCGCGGTGCGTTCAGGGACCTCCGCAGAAGAACAGTGGGTTACGTAGTGTAACTCTAGTTCTAGAGTGATATGTGTGTGTAAAATGCATTCAGTAAAAACGATTGCATTTATCCCAGAGTAAGAGTCATCTCTCTCCACATTCCACATTTTCCACATGTCCGTTTCAAGAGACGGCATTATGAAGACGCGCGGCCCCCCCCCCGAGAGCGGGCCGCGGTGCGTTCATGGACAGAAGAAGCTCCGATTAATGCTTATTTCTCTCTAAGAGAAAACAGCATTATGGTGGAGCGCGCGCTCTCACGGGAGCATGCCGTGGTGCGTTCAGGGACCTCAGTTAAAAATCGTTTTTTTCTCTGAGTGGAAACTACATTATAGAAAAACGGCCCTTTCTGTGTCAGCCCCCCATGGGTCAAACTTCCTTTTATGGAGGGTTTGACGGCGGAGTGGGCCACCAGAGAGTACCACAGCTTCATAGCTGCGGCTCCGCAGCTGATTGCACATCCCCTAACACAATGTTATGGGGAATGGAAAATCAGTGGTGTATTAACAGAGCGCATGGACAGGACACTGAGACTGGGTTATTCACTCCAGTTTTGCAGCATCCCTCCTCCGTTCAGAGGCAGGAGAGAAGCACATCTGTCATCCCAGGAGGAGGTTTCCTCTCAGCATGTGCACTCTCAAGTCAGAGAGAAGGGGCATTATTCCCTGTACTTCCTGGTTCCCAAGAAGACAGGAGAATTCAGGCCCATTCTGGATCTTCAATGCCTGAACCAGCACATTGCATGCAAGAAGTTCCATATGTTAACTATGAAACAGTTACTGAGACTGGTGCAGCCAGGCGATTGGTTCACAACCATCGACCTGAAGAACGCTTACTTTCATGGCGAAATTGCTCCAAGAGCACAGAAAGTATTTGCGTTTTGCCTTCCAGGGGGTAGCCTACGAGTACAACAGACTGCCGTTCGGCTACTTCCTATCCCCACGCACGTTCAGCCACGACGCTGCAACCGCTGCGGGACCATGGCATGAGGGACGACCTCATAGTTATGGCCAGGTCCAGGGAATGGGCAATACTGCACACAGCCCAATTGATCCTACACCTAACCAAGTTGGGTTGAAAAAGAAGTTGCGGTCAATTGGAAGAAGAGCTCCCCCATACCTCACCAGCAGGTAGAATATCTGGGGGTGATGCTCGATGCAGGCAGACTACGTGTCACCCTGACAGAAAGCAGACAGGCATCCCTGCTGCGGGCAGTCTGCAGGCTGCGTCAGGGGGCGACGGTGACAGCTTTGATCATCATGCAGACTTTGGGTCTCATGACGGCTGCTCACTCCGTAGTGCCACTCGGACTGCTGCATGCACGTCACATGCAGATGTGATTTACCGGCCTTCGTTTAGATCTTAAGACACAAACGACGTCTGGTGGCCATCCCTCCCCTCAGTAGAGAGCAACCTCCGATTCTGGGGGTCCCCAGAGAATCTGCGGAGGGGAGCTCCACTGGGGCAGGTAACCTCCTATATCACAGTCTTCACAGACGCTTCAAAGAAAAAGAAAGTGACAGGATGGGGGGGGGACGTGTCTAGAAAGGGCTGTGGGTGGTTGCTGGCCTCTGGCGGCACAGCAACCTCCTGGAGCTGCAAGCAGTGATGTTGGTCCTACAGCACTGCAAACCCTTAATACAGGGCAAACATGTGCTAGTAAGGAGCGACAACCGCACCACAGTGGCGTACATCAACAGGCAGGGCGGAGTCCGCTCAATAGCCTGGTTGACCGCAGCAGAGAACCTGTGGCTGTGGGTTTCACAGATTGTGTTGTCTCTAAGGGCTCTTCACATCCCGGGACGGGAGAACAGGGGGGCCGACCTCATGTCAAGAGGCGGACCCCTGCCAGACGAGTGGAGGCTTCACCCGGAGGTGGTGAAGCAGGTCTGGACTCAGTTCGGTAGAGCAGAGGTGGACCTGTTCGCCAATCGGCGCAACAGCCACTGTGCCCTGTGGTTCTCCCTGGCTCGGTGGGACAACCCGCCCTTGGGGGTCGACACATTTGCACAGGAGCCATGGCCAAGAAAGCTGCTTCACGCCTTTCCACCGCTGCACCTTATCCCCCCCCCTCCTGGAGAGGGTGAGGCGGGAACAGCTGTCAATCATCCTGGTGGCCCCAGATCGCCGCCTGGCGCCGTGGTAACGCGGGGGTAACACAGATGATGGTGGGCCAGGTCTGGGCGATTCCTCAGGTCTGGGGAGCGCTGTCTCAGGAAGCAGGTGCAATAGGGGCGTTACCCACTCTGGGCCAACCTCTCCAGGCTTGGCTCCTGAGAGGGACAGGCTGAGACAGGTGGGGCTGTCTGATAACGTTATTCAGACTATCCAAGCAGCAAGAGCAGAATCCACCACAGCTTGTTACAGGCCAAAGTGGGCGGGATTCTGGCGATGGTGTGAAGGAAGGAGTCTAGAGCCTCTGTTGTGCACGCTGGGCTCTATTCTTACCTACTTACAGATACTGGTGGACAGGGGGCTGGCTCATTCCACAATTAAGGTGTATGCAGCAGCCATTTCGTCCTGCCATGAGGGATTTGGAGGCAGGTCAGCCTTCAGTCAGCCGCTTATGGCGCGGTTTTTGCAGGGGGTCAGGAGGCAGCGCCCAGTAGTGCACACATCCGCCCCGCAGTGGGACCTGCCGTTGGTGCTCGAGGCTCTGATCACAGAACCATTTGAGCCTCTGGAGCTCTCCTACCTGAAAGCACTGTCATGGAAGACAGCATTGCTACTTGCCTTGACTTCGGCTAAAAGAGTGTCCGAGCTGACCGCTCTGTCGGTACACCCAAGTTGTCTTTTGATCCGGGGTGACCGTAGCGGGGCGACACTCAGGCCGAACCCCTCCTTTACTCCTAAGAGTATCAGAAGTTCATTCAGATCAAGGGCTATTCAGTTAGGTGGCTTTAATCTTCCACCCCATATTGGGGCCAGGGAGGCTAAATTGCACCTCCTCTGCCCAGTGCGTGCGCTAGCATGCTATGTAGAGCACACGGCTGCCATTAGGCGCTCTGAACAACTGTTTGTGTGCTTTGGGGATGGTGTGGCTGGAAAAGCCCTCTCAAAGAAGCGCCTAACAGGATGGCTAAGCAGGTGCATTACACATGCCTATGGATGGGCGGGGAGAGCCCTCCCCACTGGGGTCCGTGCACATTCTACATGGGCTGTGGCTGTGTCAACAGCCTTATTCAGCGGCGTGAGTGTAAAAGATATACAGATGGAGCCTCTTATTTTGGACCCCAGCATACAGCTTCCTGCCGACTGCCAGCCAGTTGCCTGCCAAAGACCAGTATTCAGGAATGTTAGGCCCTCCCACTATTCTCCAATTTCAGGGTTTAACCAGGAGATGGCGCTATATATTAAATAACTAAGACTTAGTTTTTCACAATAGAAAATGCAGATATTATATAAAAAACTAAAGTTAAAATCTTGTTTTTAATGCCCCAAGAGCAATAACATCTTGTCACAAGCTTTTTGGAAGAAAAAGACTGACCCAAGAGACCTGTAGTTGACTAATTACAGGCCTCAATAAAGTTCTGCCATTGGTTGTGAAAAACAACGGTGGACATAGTGGAAAGTGAAATTGAGTGAGTGATATCTCTTTGTATCACTCCATAAATCAGAAAATACTGTCAACAGCCCTAACATATCAATTTTCACCATGTTTTTAGGTATAAAATGTTATATAATTCAGGCTATGAATTATATATGACCAAACCCTTCTGTAAAAGCCTTCATAATATTGATAGGAATATAACTGGAAGGTTTGGTGTATGTAACTGCTGAGTGATTCTACAATTTAGGGTACATTCCATGTCCATTGATGTCCATTGATGATAATTATAATTATTCTAACTATTTTCTTCAAAAATATCATATTTTGCCTATTATTGGAAAGCATGTTATAATATCACACAAACATTATGTGCATCCTATGCTTTATTTAGCTTGAAATGTGTCATGATGTTCTTAAATTGTCAGTTTTTGCTATGTCCGTTTTTCAGTTGAGGGTGTCTTGGTTTCAAAATAATGAATAAAACCATTAAAGTAAATTTAAAAAATGATTCATTTATTTCAAAAGTCTAAATACTAAAGAATAATAACATATTTTTAATTGATTTCCCCCTTTAAATAATTTAAATATCTTAATATATGAATGTCCGCAAAAGTTCTGTCAACTATGTTACTAACAGAACTTCCCCCTTTAACTCAAAAATTGTTTGTCCCAATACCATGTCACCAGCATCACATGATGCCATGTTCCTCTTTGGCAGACATTTTGAACACACTGTGGTGATTGTCCTCTACATTTTTACAATATTTTATGTATAATAGCACATGGTCAATTAATATACTCATTGACAATCAACAATGTTACGTACATTGTTATGGTTTACAATTGTTTAATGATTTTAATTCAATTATATGTTCAAATGTGATGTTAACCTGTTCAAGAAAAGGACATGTGGTCATCCAGGCAAGGCCTACCATTGAAATGATGGGTCAAAATAGGGAAATTGTCAACTAGGTTACCTGTCAACTGAGTTACCCAGTACTGTAATAACTGTAGTAACTTAGTTGACAGGTAACCTAGTTGACAATTTGTACGACATGTAGACGTCATTACACATCATTATCAATGGAATTTTGCACTTCTGCCTTGAAATTAACATAGTGCTGACTCAAGAGCCTTTCAAATTTGATTTTACTTGAAGTGCAGGACTTAATCAAATGATTGTAATGACATCAAGTTTGTCCGTAACATAGTTGACAAACTGAGTAGTGAAAACATCCTTTCCCTTAAAATAAAAAAATATATAAAAATGTTTAAGCTTTGCAACTAGTGGATATGTTACACTGAGGAATATACTAACTTGAACCACTGATTGTTCTATCTATACATTTTATTTGGCATTAGTAAATAATTATGCACATTTACAGATATTTTACATGATATGAGTGATAACACGTGTTATAAGGGCTATTTCGCACAATAGGTGTGCCTTGAGATTTTTACTTGTCCTTTGGTGTGCCTTGGGCACAAAAAGTTTGGGAACCACTGCTGTAGAGAAATGTAAACGTTCACCATCCCCCACCCGCCTACTGTATGTTGCTTTTTGACATGTAAATGGGTAACTACCCCCCTCTGAGTGAATACCTGTTGTACCTGTCCGGGGCTAAGCCCATAGGACGATGCTCTGATGTCATCACCCTCGCACATTGGTCATATGTTTACAAAAAACGATGTTAACACTTTCTCGTTCTTAATATATGCTATATTTAGGGTCGATATGTGTTGAATTTACTTTAAAATAGCAGATCACTGTGATTCACTTCTCCGCGGCTCCTCCGTGCAGAGAGGCCCCCCCCCCGTTGACAATTCACGAGCGTCTAACTCTCTCCCCCCTGTGAAGAGATATCACAGGGGGGGGTTGGGACACACACATTCCGATGGCCAATTCGTTTTAAACAAAGAGTGGGGTGGGGGCTGGTGAACGGTATGGTCAATGTTTGTAAACACTGTGACATTTTGACTTTATTTGATCATTTCAGTTAAAAACTAACGTTCATATTTCATATTACTGTTTTTGCCTGGCTGGACCTGTAATTTACAGGAAAGGAGTGCACGCTACTAAAGAGACACGCTACCATGGAAACCAAACAATGGTGTTGCTGTATTGAAGTCCGAGTGGAAACAGTCATATTTGGAGCGTTATGTTAGAATGAAACAGCGAGGTCGTGACTCACAAAAAAAAAGTGTTACTTCACTAACTGTAAGCTTGTCACTCAGAGTAACCTACAGTTAACTTAACTGTTGGAAAAGAAAGATCAGAGTTAGGAGTGTGAACACACAGCTGAGAGCTGCCGTTTCATTCTGACTGTTTAAAAAACGGTAACAACGGACTATTTTTCTTAGCGGATGCATGTAAATTTAAATCAATACATAGAACTATGTTTTTAAATCAATAAAAATATTTTCTAAATCCATAAAAGCATTTTAATTAATATTGGGAGTCATGTCGTTACTTTGTTGAGAATGTGGCCATGTAATAAGCGGGATAATTTGCAGCGACTTGGTCATTATGGGGAAAAATAACACCCAGGGATCAAGATCCCTCCGCGACGCGGAGGGATCAGTAATTTTTAGTGAATTACTGAGTTTAGGCACGTTAATAACATTTTAATGAAGTTGAATACAGTATATTCATATTTGTCAGTGATTTCATGTCAATTCGGCGAACATAAACGATTAAATTAGGATTAAAAATCGAGAGCCGGCTGCTGTTCGTTACGGTAACCCAACTAGGACACTTGACACAGTGGCTTTTGGCAAAGCACACAAAGAAAACAAAAAAAACCGAGAGAGATGAGTTATTGTTATTACAACGTGACTTCACTATTATTTAACAACTATTTTTATTGGGTTCTTTTATTTGGGGTTAAGTACATTGTCAGAATAAGTGAGAAATGGATTTAACTTCTGTTAGACAGCTATCATACTGAATAAATATTTATGCAAAAATGTATGGCATTAATAATGTATATCTAATTACATTTAAAAATGTATGGCATTAATAATGTATATCTAATTACATTAACTGTGAATGTCTTTCATTTTATTTAAAATGAAATAAAATTACATAAAACATTTTCCATAAAAAAGTTGATTCAAGAACAAATCAGTACTTTTCTTATATGACTATTATTGCTAAATTTGAAAGGTCTTTACCAGCTTTGGAATTATATATATATATATATATATATAGCACCTTCTGCCATCCCATCTCTACTGACATATGGATCTTAACAAAGATCCGCTATACATTAGTACCAGATATACTGTACACGGACATTTTAGTGAACCAGACCAGCTGTTTCCGCCGGGTCTTCGCTTCCCGGGCATCACGTTGTTTACAAGTGTGTTCAGATGCTAAATAAAAGTTTAGCTTGTACTTTTGATACCCCGCCTCTCGGCACCACAACATCCAGTTTACTGTATTTCACATGAGCGATGTCGAACATTGAAAAGTCCTTATAAAATCTCTGTTATTAGATCAGTACTTTTCTTATATGACTATTATTGACTTGAACACTGAGAATGTATTTATTAACTTCAGACATTTGAAATATTTGAAATCAGATGAAAACAAACTGTAACGGAGCCTGCCGTGTTATCTATGATTACTATGCCTTACTGTACATTCATAATTTCAGCCGGAGGTAGGCGTTGCGGAGGAGCAGATTGCGAGTGAGGTGCCTGTTCTAAACGAACTATTCCAGCTGTTATAAAGCATTAAATAAAAAGTAAGCAAGGAATACAGAATGTTTCGTTACGTAACTTTGTTGAGAATGTGGCCATGTACATGTAATACATGGGATCATTTGCAGCGACTTGGTCATTGTGGGGAAAAATAACACCCATCCTGATCGTTTCAATGAAGTTGAATACAGAATATTCATATTTGTCAGTGATTTCATGTCAATTCGGCGAACATAAACATCAATGATGATGATTAAATTAGGATTAAAAATCGGGAGAGCCGGCTCGTTCGTTTTTTCCGACTAAACAACATCTATTATTTAGAAGTTGATTTCACATGACTCCAGTGTGGAACCCCACTGCACCCCCTGGTGGATCAATGATCCATTGCAGCTGGCTTCACAATAATTAAATGTATTTATCATGGGGGCGGTATCAAGTCTGACTGGGGGCCGGCCGGCCATCACGGAACGTGCATGAACCGATCACGACCCTCGCACTTTAAACTGTCCAAAATAAGACGCTTCATCTGTAACTGTTGGAAAAGAAAGATCAGAGTTAGGAGTGTGAACACACAGCTGAGAGCTGCCGTTTCATTCTGACTGTTTAAAAAACGGTAACAACGGACTATTTTTCTTAGCGGATGCATGTAAATTTAAATCAATACATAGAACTATGTTTTAAATCAATACAAATATTTTCTAAATCCATAAAAGCATTTTAATTAATATTGGGAGTCATGTCGTACTTTGTTGAGAATGTGGCCATGTAATAAGCGGGATAATTTGCAGCGACTTGGTCATTATGGGGAAAAATAACACCCAGGGATCAGTAATTTTTAGTGAATTACTGAGTTTAGGCACGTTAATAACATTTTAATGAAGTTGAATACAGTATATTCATATTTGTCAGTGATTTCATGTCAATTCGGCGAACATAAACGATTAAATTAGGATTAAAAATCGAGAGCCGGCTGCTGTTCGTTACGGTAACCCAACTAGGACACTTGACACAGTGGCTTTTGGCAAAGCACACAAAGAAAACAAAAAAAAACCGAGAGAGATGAGTTATTGTTATTACAACGTGACTTCACTATTATTTAACAACTATTTTTATTGGGTTCTTTTATTTGGGGTTAAGTACATTGTCAGAATAAGTGAGAAATGGATTTAACTTCTGTTAGACAGCTATCATACTGAATAAATATTTATGCAAAAATGTATGGCATTAATAATGTATATCTAATTACATTTAAAAATGTATGGCATTAATAATGTATATCTAATTACATTAACTGTGAATGTCTTTCATTTTATTTAAAATGAAATAAAATTACATAAAACATTTTCCATAAAAAAGTTGATTCAAGAACAAATCAGTACTTTTCTTATATGACTATTATTGCTAAATTTGAAAGGTCTTTACCAGCTTTGGAATTATATATATATATATATATAGCACCTTCTGCCATCCCATCTCTACTGACATATGGATCTTAACAAAGATCCGCTATACATTAGTACCAGATATACTGTACACGGACATTTTAGTGAACCAGACCAGCTGTTTCCGCCGGGTCTTCGCTTCCCGGGCATCACGTTGTTTACAAGTGTGTTCAGATGCTAAATAAAAGTTTAGCTTGTACTTTTGATACCCCGCCTCTCGGCACCACAACATCCAGTTTACTGTATTTCACATGAGCGATGTCGAACATTGAAAAGTCCTTATAAAATCTCTGTTATTAGATCAGTACTTTTCTTATATGACTATTATTGACTTGAACACTGAGAATGTATTTATTAACTTCAGACATTTGAAATATTTGAAATCAGATGAAAACAAACTGTAACGGAGCCTGCCGTGTTATCTATGATTACTATGCCTTACTGTACATTCATAATTTCAGCCGGAGGTAGGTGGTAGGCGTTGCGGAGGAGCAGATTGCGAGTGAGGTGCCTGTTCTAAACGAACTATTCCAGCTGTTATAAAGCATTAAATAAAAAGTAAGCAAGGAATACAGAATGTTTCGTTACGTAACTTTGTTGAGAATGTGGCCATGTACATGTAATACATGGGATCATTTGCAGCGACTTGGTCATTGTGGGGAAAAATAACACCCATCCTGATCGTTTCAATGAAGTTGAATACAGAATATTCATATTTGTCAGTGATTTCATGTCAATTCGGCGAACATAAACATCAATGATGATGATTAAATTAGGATTAAAAATCGGGAGAGCCGGCTCGTTCGTTTTTTCCGACTAAACAACATTATTAACAACAGAGAAGTTGATTTCACATGACTCCAGTGTGGAACCCCACTGCACCCCCTGGTGGATCAATGATCCATTGCAGCTGGCTTCACAATAATTAAATGTATTTATCATGGGGGCGGTATCAACTCTGACTGGGGGCCGGCCGGCCATCACGGAACGTGCACAAACCGATCACGACCCTCGCATTTTAAACTGTCCAAAATAAGACGCTTCATCTGTATGCACGGCGGCGTCTTGGTCTACGCCAGGCCCCTTCATAAAATGTTATCTCCTGGACATGTCTGGCTCCTTCTCGTCGTCGGTGCTTGCCGAGGCAACGCATGACTGGTGAGAGGGGGGTGGCTGTGGGTCAGCAGGTATCTGACCCCCCCCCCCTGGACATAAAGCACTTGTGTTTTTCCCATGCTCCTGAGGGACTCGGGAGACATGGTGCGCAATCAGCCCCATACAGGGCTGGAGGACTCTGTTAAGAGCCTTCCTCACTATTGCCCATGCCCACTCTACACGGAGCGTGTGTGAGTGGGGGATGTGGTGCACTTATGTTTTCCCATGCTCCTGAGGGACCTGGGGAACATGGTGCGCGGTAGGCTCCAGACGGAGTCTCCGCACAGTTTTTTCCATGCACACTCTACACGAGGTAAGCGTGTGTGAGTGTGCCTTATCCAAGTTGCGGCCCCGACTTCTCCACGGTTACAACCGGATGGGAGGAAGTGGGGATGCAGTGGATGTTAGCCAAAAGCCGGTCAGGGACGGTGTGGTGGGTCGATGTTGTTGGACAACAGGGCGTTTATACATCGGGGCTCCGCCCACTGTAACCATAGAGTCCAGTAGAGGGCGGAGCCTGTGTGAGATATAACGGGGGGTTACGTATTGTAACCCTAGTTATATAAACACAGGCGGAGCCCTCTACCTGGAGGCCCTGTCTTTCCTAGTCCGCTCGCTGAAGAGTGTATAGGATAGTGGGGTGGGGGCTGTAGCCGCCTTATATACTGTGGGCCTGCGCGCGCATTCAGGTAGGCTCACCCCGATTGGCCGGCTACGTTTACGTAAATTCAGTAGGTGAAAGCACGCACAGCATGATAGAGAGTAGTACCCATAGAGTCCAGTAGAGGGCTCCGCCTGTGTTTATATAACTAGGGTTACAATACGTAACCCCCCGTTTCAGTACTCACAGATCTTCTGGATCTTGGCTGTGAACGTCCCATAACTGGTCCTGTAGAGATGAACACAATCCAACAGCTTTAGAATTTATTTAAAAAGTGGGATTATGAACACATGAATACTACTGAGTAATATATGTGTACATATATATTTAAGAAGTACAATATAAGACAAGCACAAGTTTCATGTGTGGGTCATATTTCATTATACTTTCAGAATTTGCTGAGGGCGGATTCAGAGGGCCGCATTTGGCCCCCGGGCCGTAGTTTGGACACCCCTGGTCTAGAAACTAAAAACATCCCATAAGAACAGACCACCTTTCCCACTCTTCTGTAAAACCCCGTCTGTTAGAGAGTGGATTACTAAAGTGTGGCTTTGCATGTTCAGCTGGCCTTCTATAGTTGATGGAAGAATGAGAGAGCCTGCAGTCAGTGGGTAACATCACTGATCTGTTTCCCCAGTGAGAGAAACACCTCCCTGTGGTTCATACAATACTGCTGAACCAGCAGAGACCCCTTACTGACCTGAGGGTCTCCAGTCTGCAGTCTGGACTCTCCAGAAGATCTCTCAGCAGCTTCTGTGAATCCTTCAGATCATTGTTACTCAGGTTCAGATCTCTCAGATGGATGTTGGACTTCAGAGCTGAGGCCAGAGCAGAACAGCTGATCTTTGACAAACTGCAGTCCCTCAGTCTGAATAAAGAAAACATGATGAGGATACAAATCAGTTTATAATCAGATGTTACTCAACATTTAAATGAATGGGAACAACAACAAAATGTCTTCTTCAGAAAGTAAACTTTATTAATGTAAAACTAATATTACTTCAAATGATCTTTATTCAGACGTTATTGTTTACTAAATATTAAAAACATAGATTTACTTTTTACAACTAACATCTATTCCAGTTCCTTCAAGAATCAGACAACATCTAAGTCTGCAGTTCTTACTTTAGTAGCTACAAATGAAAATATGAATAAAAGAACATTTACAACTGAATGGATGTAAGTTAATGATGTAGAAGAATCAGGATGAATATCTAATGAAACATGAGATCTCCAGCAGTAACAGAGAGTCAGTGAACTGACCTGAGAGTCTGCAGTCTGCAGTCTGGACTCTCCAGAAGATCTCTCAGCTTCACTCCTGAATCCTTCAGAGCGTTGTGACTCAGGTTCAGATCTCTCAGATGGATGTTGGACTTCAGAGCTGAGATCAGAGCAGAACAGCTGATCTCTGACAAACTGCAGTCCCTCAGTCTGAATAAAGAAAACATGATGTAAGTTTAGAAAACAAAGTTCCTGTTTGAAATAACTCCAGGTTTAATAATCTGCTCAGAGTTAAACAGGGTTTCAAAGGTCTCCTATCTGCTATCTTTAGGCATATATTCTGGGTCTCAGATATATAACAATATATAAAAACATCTCTATGATGTGTTTTGCTCCAAATACCAAACAGATCCTGCATTTTAGAAATCCCTCATATCCCTCAGTTCCAGCTGTTAGAGAAGAGCAGGTTCGGGTCCTTAGCTTAAAAAAAGAGGAGGGGGAGCTAATGCCTGATCAGAATTACCCGGCAGATTCAGCTAAATGCTGCCGTGATTAAACTCCATCATGTTCCAAACCACATCAAGGATTCTCTCTGAAACAGTATGGAGCTCAAACTCTTTCTCTCTCTCAGGTTTACCACAAGGTGAGTTCCTTTGGATTTCCTGCTTCTTCACACATACTCTCTCCAGTACAGGTTAGCTCTGAGTGTTAGCATGCTAATGTAAACACAGACCATATTACTTCCAGAACACGTCTCATTGTTTCTGACAGCAACGTTTCTGATTGGCCCGTGGGTGTAAAGCCCGCCCACATTTTAGTAATGTCGTCATGACGCAGCAAATCTGGATCAGCTCCGTTGTTCCCCCGTTTTTAGAGATGTGGGTACGGAGGAAAAGAGAGAGGGGTTTATTTCCTGACACTTTGTGAGTCTCCTGACACACCGGGGACACCGGGGACACACCGGGGACACACCGGGGACACACCAGGGACACACCGGGGACACACGGGGGGACACACGGGGGACACACCGGGGGACACACTGGGGACACACCGGGGACACACGGGGGACACACCGGGGACACACCGGGGGACACACGGGGGACACACCGGGGGACACACTGGGGACACACCGGGGACACACCGGGGACACATGGTGATGTAGAGAAGACATCAGAAAGGGCATTCTGCATGATAGGTCCCCTTTAATGTCAGAGATGATGCAGAAACAATCCACTGATAATCTGGAACTTTAACTTTGATCAGATGTTTATCAACTCCTTCATCTCCCTCACAGCTCATCAGTACTGACAGCATCTCCACTGACTCATGGAGCACAGAGTGAGTCTGTGGAAGCTCAAACACTCTCCCTCACACATTCACCTTCTCTTTGTTACTCTGATCAATATGCAGTCATTAGCAAAAGTGGAACAAATAATTTAAATGTATTTGTTCAAATTCAGAAAATGATAAATACAAACAGATGAAGTTCAGTCAGTGAACTGACCTGAGAGCCTCCAGTCTGCAGTTTGGACTCTTTAGTCCAGAGATCAGCAGCTCCACTCCTGAATCCTTCAGAGCGTTCTCACTCAGGTCCAGATCTCTCAGATGGGAGGAGTCAGACTTCAGAGCTGAGGCCAGAGCAGAACAGCTGATCTTTGACAAACTGCAGCCCCTCAGTCTGAATAAAGAAAACATGATGAGGATACAAATCAGTTTATAATCAGATGTTACTCAACATTTAAATGAATGGGAACAAAAACAAAATGTCTTCTTCAGAAAGTAAACTTTATTAATGTAAAACTAATATTACTTCAGATGAACTTTATTCAGACGTTATCGTTTACTAAATATTAAAAACATAGATTTACTTTTTACAACTAACATCTATTCCAGTTCCTTCAAGAATCAGACAACATCTAAGTCTGCAGTTCTTACTTTAGTAGCTACAAATGAAAATATGAATAAAAGAACATTTACAACTGAATGGATGCAAGTTAATGATGTAGAAGAATCAGGATGAATATCTAATGAAACATGAGATCTCCAGCAGTAACAGAGAGTCAGTGAACTGACCTGAGGGTCTCCAGTCTGCAGTCTGGACTCTCCAGAAGATCTCTCAGCAGCTTCACTCCTGAATCCTTCAGAGCGTTGAGACTCAGGTCCAGATCTCTCAGATGGATGTTGGACTTCAGAGCTGAGATCAGAGCAGAACAGCTGATCTCTGACAACCTGCAGCTCCTCAGTCTGAATAAAGAAAACATGATGTAAGTTTAGAAAACAATGTTCCTGTTTGAAATAACTCCAGGTTTAATAATCTGTTCCAACACAGTCTCACGGCATTTCGTGTTATAGTCACGAAATTAATCTATTGATTCGTGTTCACCAACACGATTTCGCCATTTTTTTCGTGTCACACAGAACGATTTTAAAAGCAATGTAAATAATAACAAATTAGAAGGAAAAACACATTTAAAAAAATACAGATTTAAGTATTCTGACACAGAACGATTTTAGAAGCAATGTATTTATATTGGTAGTATGTTTTGTGCCTGCACCAAATAATAACAAATTAGAAGGAAAAAAATATGACATAAAATACAGATGTCAGTATTCTGAGGCTCTGAGACATTTCTTTTCCTCACTGACGGCAAAAAAACTCAGACATTATACAATTTAAAATAAAAGGGATAGGGTTAGGCTTAGGGTAAGATATTGAGTAAGAACATGTTTTTATGAACCACACAGCTTCTGGTCTTCCAAGACCCGACCGGACAAAAACACGTGTTGCAGGCACGAAACATACTACCAATAGAAATACATTGCTTTTAAAATCGTTCTGTGTGACACGAAAAAAAGGTGAAAATCGTGTTGGTGAACACGAATCAATAGATTAAATTAATTTCGTGACAAATAACACGAAATGCCGTGAGACTGGGTTGTCTGTTCAGAGTTAAACAGGGTTTCAAAGGTCTCCTATCTGCTATCTTTAGGCATATATTCTGGGTCTCAGATATATAACAATATATAAAAACATCTCTATGATGTGTTTTGCTCCAAATACCAAACAGATCCTGCATTTTAGAAATCCCTCATATCCCTCTGTTCCAGCTGTTAGAGAAGAGCAGGTTCGGGTCCTTAGCTTGAAAAAAGAGGAAGGGGAACTAATGCATGATCAGAATTACCCGGCAGATTCAGCTAAATGCTGCCGTGATTAAACGCCATCATGTTCCAAACTGCATCAAGGATTCTCTCTGAAACAGTATGGAGCTCAAACTCTTTCTCTCTCTCAGGTTTACCACAAGGTGAGTTCCTTTTGATTTCCTGCTTCTTCACACATACTCTCTCCAGTACAGGTTAGCTCTGAGTGTTAGCATGCTAATGTAAACACAGACCATATTACTTCCAGAACACGTCTCATTGTTTCTGACAGCAACGTTTCTGATTGGCCCGTGGGTGTAAAGCCCGCCCACATTTTAGTAATGTCGTCATGACGCAGCAAATCTGGATCAGCTCCGTTGTTCCCCCGTTTTAGAGATGTGGGTACGGAGGAAAAGAGAGAGGGGTTTATTTCCTGACACTTTGTGAGTCTCCTGACACACCGGGGACACACCGGAGACACACCGCGGACACACAGGGGACACACCGGGGACACACCGGGGACACACCGGGGACACACCGGGGACACACGGGGGACACACCGGGGACACACCGGAGACAGACCGGGGACACACGGGGGACACACCGGGGACACACCGGGGACACACCGGGGACACACGGGGACACACCGGGGGACACACCGGGGACACACCGGGGACACACGGGGGACACACCGGGGACACACCGGGGGACACACCGGGGACACACCGGGGACACACGGGGGCCACACCGGGGACACACCGGGGACACACGGGGGACACACCGGGGACACACCGGGGACACACCGGAGACAGACCGGGGACACACCGGGGACACACCGGGGACACACCGGGGACACACCGGGGACACACCGGGGACACACGGGGGACACACCGGGGACACACCGGAGACCAGACCGGACACATGGGGACACACCGGGGACACACCGGGGACACACCGGGGACACACCGGGGGACACACGGGGACACACCGGGGACACACCGGGGACACACGGGGGACACACCGGGGACACACCGGGGGACACACCGGGGACACACCGGGACACACACCGGGACACACCGGGGACACACCGGGGACACATGGTGATGTAGAGAAGACATCAGAAAGTGCATTCTGCATGATAGGTCCCCTTTAATGTCAGAGATGATGCAGAAACAATCCACTGATAATCTGGAACTTTAACTTTGATCAGATGTTTATCAACTCCTTCATCTCCCTCACAGCTCATCAGTACTGACAGCATCTCCACTGACTCATGGAGCACAGAGTGAGTCTGTGGAAGCTCAAACACTCTCCCTCACACATTCACCTTCTCTCTGTTACTCTGATCAATATGCAGTCATTAGCCAAAGTGGAACAAATAATTTAAATGTATTTGTTCAAATTCAGAAAATCATAAATACAAACAGATGAAGTTCATTCAGTGAACTGACCTGAGAGTCTCCAGTCTGCAGTTTGGACTCTTTAGTCCAGAGCTCAGCAGCTTCACTCCTGGATCCTTCAGAGGGTTCCCACTCAGGTCCAGATCTCTCAGATGGGAGGAGTCAGACTTCAGAGCTGAGGCCACGACTTCACAGTGAGTCTCTGAGAGCCAACAGCCAGTAAGTCTATAATAACACATATATTACAACATGTGTTAAAAAGAGGAAACATATTAACCTGAAGTATTTGACGAAATAAATATTTGACATATATTCTGATTGAGATTTGCTGTTTTTCCATTTTATATATAATAATATATAATAACAGAGTGTAATGTGTTGTCAGTGTGATCTGATCACATGTCTGGGCTCCTGCTGTCACTGACTGTTACCAAAGAAACAGAAATTAAATAAATCACTTGACAATATGAGAGATGTACATATTTAAAGGTGGGGTAGGTAATTTTGGAGAAACCGGCTCGAGTGCGTCAGAATTTGAAAATACACAACCTGAAAAAATCTGCCACTTCCTTACAGAGCCCCTCCTCCAACACACACGAACGCGCACATGACCAATGAGGGCACGGGATAAGTTTGTGCACAGATGGAAGGCTGACAGGCAGGTAGGCCATCCAGTTATTTTAGCCGGGCCGGCTCAGATGATTGGTCGTGCTTTTTACAGTACTACGGCTTCCACAGATGATATTTCTTTATGGATTTTTTGTCAAAGCACTTCAGATATTCATTGCTATCGGGATGTTAAGAGCATTCCATGGAATATAACAAAAAGTGTATCTCGAGCCGGTTTCTCAAACTTACCTACCCCACCTTTAAATGTTAATTAATATTTAGATGTGAATGATGAATGTTTTGTCTTCTCTGAGCATCTGGAAATGTACTGCGCACACAAACACAGTTAACAAACCAATAAAGTTTCAATATTTTAAACTGAATACCATCAGATGTTCTCACTATATGAGCATTAAGTCATAACTCTGTTATTGGTGGGAGATTATATAGATCTGATTTTAAACTCTAACACATTGTGATCAAATCGTGTGTTTTTAATGATAAAGAAACTACTAGAAAGTAATAATAACTGATAACTGTAAGTCCTGCTGTGTGGTGTGATCACATGCTGAGGAACCTCTAAAGTCCTTCATGTGTTTGACATGTCGCCTCTCAGTATTTAAACAGCAGAAATGTTATCGTGTTTATTGAATAATTAAACTCCTGATCCACATTAGTTTATAAAGTGAATCACATCTGGACTTACTTGGCTTTCCTGCAGTTCCTCACAGCTGGAATCAGTCTCTGTTTCCCCTCCAATGATGTTTTGTACTGACTCAGGTCAAACTCATCCAGAACCTCCTCTGACATCTGCAGCATGTAGGCCAGAGCAGAGCAGTGGATCACAGAGAGTTTCTCTGATCTGTTCCCTGACTTCAGGAACTCTGTGATCTCCTGATGTACTGAGTGGTCCTTCATCTCTGTCAGACAGTGGAAGATGTTGATGCTCCTTTCAGGAGAGATTTCACCACTGCTCATCTCCTTCAGGTTGCTGATGGCTCTCTGGATGACTTCTGGTCTGGTGTCTGTGCGACCCAGCAGGCCTCCTAACAGTCTCTGGTTGGACTCCAGAGAGAGGCCGTGGAGAAAGCGGACAAACAGGTCCAGGTGGCCATTTTTATTTCTGAGGGATTTCGCCATGGCTCCTTTTAGAAAGACATCCAGGGATGGGTACTCCTGAGAACTGATTTTACTGTTCTTATAGGGCCAGTCTTTCTCCAGGAAGTCCTTCAGTACCTCTGTGTTCCTGTTGGTGTAACAGTGCAACATGTAGACTGCAGCCAGAAACTCCTGAATGCTCAGATGAACAAAGCAGTAGACTGTTTTCTTGAAGATCACTCTCTCTCTTTTGAAGATCTCTGTACAAACTCCTGAGTGCACCAAGGCCTCGGTAACACCAAGACCACAGCGCTCCAGGTCTTTTTGGTAGAACATGATGTCTCCTTTCTCCAGATGTTCAAACGCCAGCCTCCCCAGCTTCAGAAGAACCTCCCTGTCAGCCTCCGTCAGCTGCTGTGGACTCGTCTCATGTCCCTCTTCATACTTCTGCTTCTTCCTCTTGGTCTGGACCAGCAGGAAGTGTGAGTACATGTCAGTGAGGGTCTGGGGCAGCTCTCCTCTCTGGTCTGTAGTCAACATGTGGTCCAGAACTGCAGCAGTGATCCAGCAGAAGACTGGGATCAGACACATGATGTGGAGGCTCCTGGAGCTCTTGATGTGAGAGATGATTCTGCTGGACAGGTCTTCATCACTCGATCTCCTCCTGAAGTACTGCTCCTTCTGGGCGTCAGTGAAGCCTCGTACTTCTGTTACCCTGTCCACACACTCAGGAGGGATCTGATTGGCCGCTGCAGGTCTGGAAGTTATCCAGACGAGAGCCGAGGGAAGCAGCTTCCCCCTGATGAGGTTTGTCAGCAGCACGTTGACTGAGGACTGCTGAGAGACATCAGACACAACCTTCTTCTTTCTGAAGTCCAGAGAAAGTCTGCTTTCATCCAGGCCGTCAAAGATGAGCAGCACTTTACAGACAGCCAGCTGCTCTGCTGTGACCTTCTGTAAGGTTGGATGGAAAACATGGAGCAGCCTGAGAAGACTGTACTGCTCACCTTTGATCAGGTTCAGCTCCCTGAAGGAGAGCGGGATCACCAGACTGACATCTTGGTTCTCCAAACCCTCGGCCCAGTCCAGAGTGAACTTCTGCACTGAGAAGGTTTTTCCAACTCCAGCGACTCCGTTGGTCAGGACCACTCTGATGTGAGTCTGTTGGTCAGGTAAGGCTTTAAAGATGTCCTGGCACTTGATTGGAGTTTCATGGAGGGTCTCTTTCTTGGAAGCTGTCTCCAGCTGCCTCACCTCATGTTGGGTATTAACCTCTTCACTGAGGCCTTGTGTGATGTAGAGGTCAGTGAAGATCCTGTTGAGGAGGGTTTCACTTTGATCAGTTCCTTCAGTCACACGTTCACATCTCCTCCTCAGACTGAGCCTATGTTCATCTAAAACCTCCTGCAGACCACTATCTGCTGAAAGAGAAGAAACAGGAGAGAATCAGGAAATGCTTTTGAGAATCTAACAATAAAACTAATGTTTAATAAACATTGTAATGTCTATGCTCTTCAACAGAATACCTAATAAAAGAAACAAAGGAACCAGGAAGAAGAATCAGACGCTGCATGAGTTCGGCCTCTTACCTCGTACAGAGCTGGTCTGACTGGCTGTCTGCAGGCCAGCTCTGGTTCTGGATCTTTCTCCACACTGGGGACAGGAGGGGTCTCCTGATGGAGGTCTCTGCTCCCAGTATGAGGTGATGCACTGTCTGCAGAACCAGTGTCCACAGCTGGTAGAGACTGGATCCTTCAGGACGTCCTGACACAGAGCACAGCTGGACAGTTGCTCCTCCACAGGAACACCACTCTTCCTCTTCCCTCTGTGGAGATGAACACATCCTTTATAGCACTTTACTTTAGTGGAGCTGATTCTCACCAAAGGCACAACAAGGGGGAAAATTCTAGTTTGATATTTAAAAAAAGGTCTATACAATATACCCTCGTGATCAGGTAGATAGCTTACAGTTCACATGATCATAAAACCAGAGAGCATCCTGTCTGGATTCCTGACCCAGAGGAGCACATGTTCCCTGTATCTGATTAAAGCTAGGCTAACATTAGCTGCTCCATCCTCACTCAGAGTAACTTCATGAAGTCATAAGTACAGCAGTGTCTATATTGTTAGCACCACAGACAGTCTCTGGTTTATACAGGAACATGAATAACCCTGATTGAATATGAGCTGCTGTAGAGCTCTGTTCTCCTCTCTGATTCCCCTCAGACCGTCAGAGACCACAGGAGCTCAATCTCAACTCTGACAGGTTTTTGTAACAGAGCGTCACTAACTTTACACTCAAGTTGAAATGTTTCACGCTGCACGAATACGCAGGTGATATGAATTTAACATCTTCACTTCCTTCCTGTTGCCAGGCACAGATCTGGGTCTTTGTATTGACTCTACATGTGATATCACAAAACACTGTTCTATGTCTCTGGCCCTCTGGCCCACAGACAGCGGAGAGCGTCTCGCTGCTGCGGCCGAGGATGATTGGCTAGTCCAGGAGTCTTACTCTGTGGATCAAGCCCTTGATTTATTGGATCCGAGTGGCGGGCAGCAGTCAGGTGACTCCTTCCCCTCCATTCACGGATCACCATGTGGTTCCCCCGGCCCCATCCTCCCTCTCCTCCGGACGGGGGAGACAGGGCGGGGCCCGGTGTCAGCCCGGCAGCCGAGCCTATGGGTTCGGCTGCTGGGCTGACACTGGGTCACCGGGTCCCTCTATCCGCCATCTCGGCTCTGTCGTATAGGCGGTATTCTCCAGGAACTCCCGGAGATCATCGGAAAGGCAGCCGCCTAATGAGATCTCCCCGTTCCCCCGGTTCAGGAGAGCTCTCCTCCGGATGACATAAAAAAGCTGTATAAGCGGCTGCCTCATAGCCTGTCGGTTATTAGGCAGCAGGGCTCGCGGCACAAACCGGCTGTCTTTAAAACCTGTCGGTTGATTAGACAGCACGGGCTTGTTTCCTATGTCACAGATATGCCTCTACACACCTCTGCTCATTCCTCAAGCGGGTTTGAGCGTGAACGCGCCTCAATGTCCGGTTTACGAGCCTTCTCTTAACCGGCGACATGATGAGAGCCGCTGTGCAATACAGCGTGTGGAGGTGCATAAGCCAGCTGTGGTTAACCTGTCAGTTAGCAGGCAGCAGGGCTTGACGTTTAAACCTGATGCTCCTAACCTGTCGGTTATTAGGCAGCATGGATTTTTCCTCTGTCTCAGACGTACCTCCTACCCACGGTCGTAATGAGCCCACGCCCCCCAGGTGTCATGCTCAATGTACCCGTCTCCCTCTGGCCCTCAAACAGCAGAGAGCAGACGCTCTCGCTGCTGCTGCTGCGGTCGAGGATGATTGGGCAGTCCAGGAGGTTTACTCCGTGGACGAAGCCCTGGATTCCTGGGTCCGAGTGGAGGGCACAAGTCGGATGACTACGCCCCCTCCATTCATGGATCAAAGGGGCCATTATTACGCCTCGTGGGGACAGCACTGCAAACACCTCCGCTCATCCCTTAGTGGTGTTGAGCGTGAACGCACGGTTTACGAGACTTCTCCTAAAACGGCGACATAATGAGAGCCTGTGTGAAATGCAGTGTGTGGAGGGCTCTGGCGTGGTTTGCCACCAACCACAGCACATCCAGAGAATGTACACCCGGCGCTATCAGAGTATTACTCAGGGTGGCGGCGTGTGTGTCTGATGGACAGATGGATGAGCAGGCGGATGGGCAGAGGGTAGTCTCTGCAGTTCGCCTCTCCCCCCCGCAGTTCTACGGGATACAGGGAACCCTGTCATCCCAGGAACAGTGTCTCGCGCTCCGTGCAGAGCGGCAGGAACTCTTGTTAAAGAAAGCCTTTTTCCAGGGTTCCTCAAGGGGAAGAAAATCAGGGGTTATTTTCTGGTCCCGAAGGAGACGGGGCGGGGGGAATGAGACCCATCCTCGATCTGTCAGTGTCCAACAAAAGGGAATGGCCTTTTCCCCATGCTGAGGATCAATCAGGTGCTGGAGTGTGTTCACCAGGGAGACTGGTTCACAGCCATAATCCCGAAATAGCAAATTCCTGCGTTTCTCATTCCTGGCTCCACGCACTTTTTCAAAGTGGGTGGAGACGGCTGGAACAGCACAGAATGGGGATGAGAGTGTTATTTTACCTGGACGACCGGCTGTGGCTGGCTCGCTCCAGGGAGGAAGCGGCTTTACAGACGATACAGCTCGTATCTCATCTGTCAAGCCTGGGTTTCATTATCAACTGGAAGAAGAGCTGTCCTCTTCCCTCCCAGGTTATCATTTAACTGGGAGTGGAATTGGACTCAGCCCGCATGAGAGCGCGACTCTCACAGCGGAGAGGGGAGAAAGTGACAGCTCTCCTCCGGCGCGTCACACCCCGCGGGGCGGTGACAGCCCTCTCCGTGATACAGCTGTTAGACATGATGTCAGCTGGTCACGTGGTGATCCCCTTGGGTCTCCTTCACTTGAGGAGACTCCAGAGGTGGTTTATTCGCCTGTGCATCGACCCCGTGCGTCAGAGGAGACGCATGGTGTACATTCCTCCTTCCGTGGGTTTGGTTTTAAGCTATTGGAAAAATCTCCAGTAGGTCAGTGAGGGTGCCCCTGGGCAGAGTGACGTCACACACCGCAGTGTTCACAGACGCATCTCTCGCAGGCTGAGGAACGTGCATGTCGCAGGCAGGGGGGGGACAGTGGCCGGTTCACATGTCTCTCCATATAAACGTGCTGGAATTATTCTCCGTATGGAGAGTAATCCAGCATTTTTTCGCCCCGTTGCTGTACAGTCAACATGTGTTGATTCGAACAGACAACAAAGCAGCGGCGGCCTACATAAATCGCCATGGAGTTGTACGATCAGCGCATCTGCTGAACACACCAGAGCATCCTACACAGCCAAATGGACAGCGTTCCGTTTGACATGTAGGGAAAAGCCTGGACCCCGTTACGGTCACCCTGCCTCACGTGCTGTCGTTCCTCCAGCTGTTGCTGGACAGGAATTGGCTTATAGCACGGTCAAAACATACGCTGCTGCCATTTCATCTTGCCACATAGGTTTTGGTGTCAGCACGGTGTTTAGTCACCCTCTGACAAAACGTTTTCTACGGGGAGTACAGAGACTCAGACCTGTGTCACGCGCTGTGGCGCCTCAATGGGATTTGGCTTCAGTGTTACGCGCACTGAGAAAAGCTCCATTTGAACCTTTAGATCAGGTCCCCCTAAAAGTTCTTGTCAGCCAAAGTAGCTCTGCTCTTGGCTCTGACATCAGCTAAAAGGGGTGAGTGATTTGTCTGCTCTCTCTGTGGCTCCGTCATGTCTCCAGATCCAAGGAGATGGCAGCTCAGCTGTTTTGCGCCCAAGCCCGGCTTCCTTTTTAATGACTGATTTTAAATGCCATTTTTAAAATGTCTTCCATTTTTGTAAAGCACTTTGAATTACCTTGTGTTGAAAGGTGCTATATAAATAAACTTGCCTTGCCTTGCCTTGCCTTATGTCAAAAATTATCACAGGCTCTTTTTTAGATCGAGAGTGATAACTTTGGATGGGTTTTTTTCCTCCTCCTCACACATCAGAGGAGGAAGCCACATCTCCTCCGTCCCGTGTGCGCGCTGTCATGCTATACGGCACGCGCGGCTGCGTTGCACAGTTCCCAGTGTCTGTTTGTGCATTACAGAGAGCGCTCAATAGGGCAGCCTCTGTCTGCACAACACCTGTCACACTGGCTGTGTGAGGCTGTGTCACAGGCGTATGTCTCCTCTGGGGGTGGATCCCCCGGGGAACATCAAGCGCACGGCACCAGAGGAATCTTCAACCTCTACGGCTTTGCACGGAGGAATGACAGTGGAAGACATTTGCACTGCTGCTTCTTGGTCTTCCCCCTGTTCTTTTATTCGTTTTTATTTGAGGGATGTCTCCCATTCCTCTCTGACACACTCAGTACTGAATGTCCTGTCAGAGTGAGTAATGTCGGGGACTCAACTGTGTGCCCTCTCTCCTGCCTGTCGGCACTCAGAGAGCTGCCCTTTTCCCCCTCTTTTTTCGTTGTAACAAGTGGGACTTTGGTCTCTACTTTTTATAACGACAGGTATTCACCTTCATTCCCTCATGGAGAATATTCATTTTAAATGCTACATTTCCAGGGACTGTGATGCTCCATTACGCATGGCGCAATGGACATGGGTTATTAATTGAGTAGATGTGTTTTTGTACTTCTGGTAACGGACGGACCAGTGGGGCGTGAACTACATCCTGCTTCACCCTTAACCCAATAGCGATAGCCTTAGAGGGCGAAGCCTTATATGATATAGAACTGGGGTTACGTATTGTAACCCAGCTTCTATGAGTATAGGCGCAGCCCTCTAAGGTTCGGGCCCCACTGGCTCCGCGAATAGCTGAAGAAAAGCTGTTTGCGTGGGAGCAGATGTTCGGGCCTACTTCCTATTTATACGGAAGTGAGACCGTAGGTGGGGCCCATGTCATAGGTGGGCGTGGATTAAGTCTGTCAGTGCTGCACACGTGCAGTGGGATTACCCAATAGCGATAGCCTTAGAGGGCTGCGCCTATACTCATAGAAGCTGGGTTACAGTACGTAACCCCAGTTTTATCTGCTAATGCTAAACACAACCAGCTCACCAGGTGTTTACTATTATTAATAAACATCTTAAAAAGACATATCATAGACATGCCCAAGTAGTTAAAGGTAGGGTAGGTAAGTTTGAGAAACCAGCTCGAGATCGCTAGAATTTGAAAATACACAACCGGAGAAAATCTGCCACTTCCTCACAGAGCCCCTCCTCCAACACACACGAACGCGCACATGACCAATGAGGGCACGAGATAAGTCTGTGCACAGATGGAAGGCTGACAGGCAGGTAGGCCATCCAGTTATTTTAGCCGGGCCGGCTCAGATGATTGGTCGTGCTTTTTACAGTACTACGGCTTCCACAGATGATATTTTTTTATGGATTTTTTGTCAAAGCACTTCAGATATTCATTGCTATCGGGATGTTAAGAGCATTCCATGGAATATAACAACAAGTGTATCTCGAGCCGGTTTCTCAAACTTACCTACCCCACCTTTAAATAATGTTTTGGACGATATCATTCTTTTTTTAAATCAGAATTTATCAACATTCTTGCTCTTTAAAACCATTTTATACACAGATACAATGATAACATAATTGCATATTGAAATATCCTCAAATAATGTTAGCTTGCTGTACTCTGCTGTGTGTTCCCTTTACAAACTGCTCACATGATTTCATTAAAGAACAGTTTCATATATTAGATTATAAAAACTGAATCCTCTTCAGGTCAGGGTACAGGAGAGACTCTTACTTTGTGTCTGAGGGTCCAGGTTCATTACTGAAGAGTGGAGGTGTTCCCATAGACCGGTCACTCTTCAGAGACAGACAGCTGGGGACTGGAGTACTGTCCCCTTCCTCATCTTTTAAATCACTCATCTTCTCCAGTCTGATACACACACACACACACACACACACACACACACACACACACACACACACACACACACACACACACACACACACACACACACACACACACACACACACACACACACACACACACACACACACACACACACACACACACACACACACACACACACACAATACATGAAATCAGTCAGACTTCAGGCCGCTCTCCATTTTGTCTGCGCTGGGCTGTCACATGTTATGTAACTCTGATGACTCAGGAAACAGGAAATAATCAAAGTTTACAACACTTGCAGAAGTCTCAATGGACTCTAGGACGCTGATTTTTAACCAAGAAGTATTATTTTCTGACATCCAGTAAAACAGAGTAAATAACTAATGTGTTAGAAAGCAGATCCTGGTGTTAACACTCACCCTGTTGTTCTCCTCCTGCTCCGAGCTGTAAAATGGCGTCTGACAGTCTGACAAGTATGACTTCATACTTCCTACTTCCTTTTCAACGTCCCTTTCTCTCTGCAGCTCCTCCTCTGTTTCATATCCAGCCTCCTCAGCTGAAGCAGTTCACACACAGGGACTTTGTTCAGTGAGATCAAAGAAAAGACATGCAGCTAAAAACAAGCTCAACAAAGTTATCAAAAGACGACACAACATCCACACATCAACGACCATAGGGTATCATTAAATCTGCTTTATATAAAAAACTATGAACAGCGACTTAAATAAAAACACAAAGCTACATTTAACTAATTTACAAGATGTGCCAAAATCAGGGCTGAAATAGAGGGCTATGAGGCATGTTGGTATTTTGCAGAGGTGGGACCAAGTCATTGTTTTGCAAGTCACAAGTAAGTCTCAAGTCTAGGGAGAGAGAGAGAGAGAGAGAGAGAGAGAGAGAGAGAGAGAGAGAGAGAGAGAGAGAGAGAGAGAGAGAGAGAGAGAGAGAGAGGAGAGAGAGAGAGAGAGAGAGAGAGAGAGAGAGAGAGAGAGAGAGAGAGAGAGAGGGAGAGAGAGAGAGAGAGAGAGAGGGAGAGGGGGGGGGGGTTCCCCTGGTATGCTCTCTCCCTGAGAGCTGGGTTTTATCTCTCGGTAAGGTTCTCTCAAACTTGGTAAATATCTCTCGAATTTCTTTGTGAATGCTGAGTGAATTTCTGGGTTGAATGAGTGGAATGATTTGATGTGTTTGTGAAGGTTAGGCCCGCCATCTGTGAGGAAAGGTCCTCCGAATTCATGCGGGACTAGTTGAAGTATACGAATGTGGAAATGAGCAAATTAACTGATTTGTTGGATGAAAGTTTGAATGTGCTTTTTATTATCACCGGTCATTTATGAGGAGATGCCTCTAAATTCTGTTGGACGATTTTAAATGTCACAACTGAATTGGGCAGTTGAAGTTACAATTTAGGGTAATAAATGTAAAACAGTGAATTAAAGTTTCATATTAGAACATGACCACAGCATGATTAGGTTTTGTAGAATTGTCATGTTGTAAAGAGAGAAGGTAGAAACCCAGTATAAGTGTGGACCAATTTTTCTACAAATAAACTGATCCCACCTTTTGGATTGGGACAACTTAAAAGACATCTGCGCTCTCCTCTCCTGCTTCAAAGGTAAGATTGCACAACTGCCACACTCACACTTAGGTAGGGCCACACCTCATTTACTGATACCAAAATCCTTCGGGATCGCTTAAACAGATTTAGAGGGTCGTCTGAATTGAAACAGCAGTTAATTGAACCTGGTTCTTCAGGAGTTAATAGAGGTGAGATCAGGCTGACCCAGGTGGATCTGAGCCGAGCAGTAAACTCCAGTGACGTGCGGTGAGGTTCATGGCTGGTGAGGCACTGACTCTTTCAGAGTCAGATTTACAAATATTATAGCCTATTTTGACCTTAATCGAAATATTCTGTTATTTTCAAAAGCTTTTTTAGTCTGATGCTATGATTAATTTTAAACAGACCGATCAACAAAAGGATACCCAAAATCTAAATATTGGATTGTTCTTTCTAAGTAAGATCCCATTTTCATTACAGTTGTGGTCTTACCTTGACTTGAAGATGAATATAAGTCCATGCTATCCTTCTGGACAACAATCTCTATTACTGTTTTGTAAAAGTCCTCCTTATCTTCCTGTAGTTTCAAAAGTCTAGTTTGTTGTTTGCGATAGAATAACAGTAGCAACAAGAACCTGTGGGCTCACGTGCGCCCCCTTCAGTGCGGCAGAGGTTATGGCTGCCTCCCCTGGAGCTTTTTTCATTGCCGTTGTACGATGAGACCAACGAGCCTAAATATCATATATACGTGAAATAAGTTATTTAGAGACTATGGATGGCGAGGATAAATGTAATAAAGGGATCAACAAACATTACATTGGTGACCTACAGTGAGATGGGAACAGGCATGCGCTTAGGGTTCGCTTTCCAGCCAGTTTCTGTGGGGTGACGCATTCTGAATTGAGGCAGAGCTCATCTGTGCCTCACCTCACCTCACAGTAAATGGCTTGAGCGCGCTCACAAAATAAGTGGCCGCCCCGCGCTCCAGCAAGTTACTGTGGGCTTACGTGAGGCAGTGCTCGTGCCTGCCTCACTTCTCATTGCTCCCATAGCGGAGCTCGGCAAATTTGCTGATTTTGACTATAATATGCGATTGGAATCATACAGAAATCACATTTACACAAGATCAGTGGAGACATTTTATTATTATTATTATTTAGTTTTTCTTTAATTGTTTTTCCGTTACATTGGAGTATGACAGGTGAGGCTCTGCCTCCCCTGCCTCCACTGACTGCACGTTGCTGGTAAACTCAGACTCAATAACTTCTGTTAGGTCAATTAGTAAGTCTGAGTAATTTGCCGGAATAAATTATCAGCCCTCCAGACTCCAACAAGTCCAAGTCCTAAACTTTGAAAAACGAGTCTTAAACAAGTCATTATGAGCTTTTCACCAAATGTAATGACATCCATCAACAGAATAATACTTCATAATCAAAGTGCTCTTTATTAGTCACATTAATAATGTAATAATCCATCTTCTCTCTGCTGGTAAAGTAACGTGTGTTTTTCTATTTTAAGAGGGATCAGTAAGGTAAGGCTACCGTGACGGTTTATTGGATGAGTTGGATGTAGAAAAGTCAGAATCAAAATAGATGTTTTTATTTAAATTTCAAGCATTTTCAAGGATTTCCAGCACCCGTACGAACCCTGCTGTCTATAGGAGTGTCTGGCAATAGAGAGGTGCAAGAATGAGTCCTAAAACCCCGGAAAAGACTTAGCATTCCACCACTTCCTGTCTGGAAGTCAATGGTGTTCTGAATGTGTTTTGGTTGTAAGCCTCATATGGTTCTATGGTTAACACAAGCTGAACAGATTTTAATTCTACGTCTGTAAATACCCCACAAAGGGAAATAACAGTCAAATCCGGCACATATTTATTCTCTCTTTGAGGTAAATGTATTCTATGCATGGTCCTTGTTGGATAAAAACTAATATCTTTCAACATTTCGTCCCACCAGCTCAGCCCTATTTGTTTTTCTTTCCTCTTCTGCCTCACTGCTTATGAATTCTGAAGAAACCCTCGTGGTTGAATTCTCCTTCGTGAGAGAAACAAAGGTCGCTTTAAGTACAAGAGGAATTCCTCCCTGACGTCCCGGAGGCTAGTGAGCGATGCAGACATTTGTCAAACAATTCATTGAATGTATTTCACACACACTGTTCTGTACACATTAAAACAGAGATGATAAATATCACTTCTTATTTCAAGACATCTCACCAACGTGTGCGTTGTGTGTGTGTGTGTGTGTGTGTGTGTGTGTGTGTGTGTGTGTGTGTGTGTGTGTGTGTGTGTGTGTGTGTGTGTGTGTGTGTGTGTGTCATTAACGCTGTGTCTCAATCCCACTCCACTGAGAGGCATCATTTCATTTCACAGCAATCAATAAACACAAGGACCTTAAAAACAGAGAAGCTACAAGAGCTGGGGAGGTTCCAATTAAATGACTTTCGAAGGGGCGAGAGAGCGAGGGAACAAGGAGAAGATCACATCTGTATCGCCCTCTGTTGGCAGCGGCAGTGGGAGGAAAGTAGAAAGTGTTTAAAGCAGAATGTGTCCTGTTTTTATTACAGAGCAAGGATGCACATGGAGGCACTGACAGACTCATTATCAGGTTGAGGGACCCTCTTTCCCAACTTCAGCAAGGAACACCCCCATGACTATTGTTGGAGTCGGGAGGCCTGTTCATTTATTCCGGCAATAACTCAGACCTACTAATTGACCTACCAGAAGCTATTGATTCTAAGTTTACTGCTCGGCTCAGATCCATCGAGGTCAGCAAGGTCTCACCTATTAACTCCTGAAGAACCAGGTTCAATGAACTGCTGTTTCAATTCAGACGACACGCTAAATCTGTTTAGGCGATCCCGAAGGATTTTGGTATCAGTAATAATGAGGTGTGGCCTTACCTAAGTGTGAGTGTGGCAGTGGTGCAATCTTACCTTTAAGCAGGAGAGGAGAGCGCAGATTTATTTTAAGTTCTCCCAATCCAAAAAGGTGGGATGATTTTATTTGAAGAAAATGGTCCACACTTAAACAGGTTTTTACCTTCTCTCGTTACAATATGACAATCATACAAAACATATCATGCTGTGGTACTTTTCTAATACAAAAGCTCAATTCAGTTTTACATTTCTTACACTAAATTCTAACTTCAACTGCCCTCTTCAGTTGAAACATTAAAAGTCTAACCCGACAGAATCCAGAGGAATCTCCTCATAAATGGTCAGTGGTATCTAACACATTCAAACTTTCATTCAACAATTCACCAAATCAATCTGAGAGATCTTACCAAGTTGAGAGAACCTACCAAGGAGAGACCCCGCTCTGGAGCGTTCTCCCTCTCAGCCAGTGCTTTTATGCTGCACATAGGAACACAAAGAAAACCCAAAGACACCTCCTTTATACCCTGTAGGGAAAGGTCATGACCTCTGGTGTGCAGGACTGGACATCCAGACATATTCTCCTATGGTATGGCCTGAACACATTTTGGGGCTCCAGTACTTTTCCATTGAGTCAGGGTCGATGGGGTCTCTTCTTTGGTGCCGGGATGGGTGGGAGGTGGTGGTAGGTAGCAGTAGGTGTATGTGCAACACATCTTTAAGAAAAGCTTTAAGTACAATGGATTGTTTTTGTTCATTTCATATTGAGGAGAGCTAACAGGAAGTCTCTCATCAGCTGCAGTCTTCTTCTGTATTTTCCAAAATGCCTCCACGCTCCTCTGGACGTCTCAAACTCGCCCCGTGATGAATAAACTGAGAACAAATAAAACCTGAGTTTGCAGATTTGTCTGGAACACCAGAAACACACTGAGCAATAACTACATTTTAACTAAGTGTTGAAACCTCAATAAATAAAGTTCACTTGGTACGACCTCTCACCTTTCTGTGTGTCTTCACTTCCTGTCACCTGAGAGGAGAAGGAGAGAGAGAGAGAATGATGATGATGATAAAACACAGAGAAACAGACAGAATGATGAAGAGAGAAAGAAGAGTGTTGTTTTCCTCTGAGGTCATGCTCCATTCAAGAGTTTAGTATCTTGATGAATGGAGGATATGGTTTCAGTACTCACAGGTCTTCTGGATCGTGGCTCTGATCGGCTTATCACCCCATCCTCCGATCCTGTAGAGATGAACACAATCCAACAGCTTTAGATCCAGTTTAAAATAAGTGTTAGTTCTTTGAGTCAGCTTCAGAGTCCTGATCTCATGCTTTACATCCCATCAGATCTTCTCTGCAAACACTACGACTGCCTGCCACAGCTCTCAGCTGCATGACAGGAAGTAACCAGTCATTGGTCTAGAACAGGGGGGTCCAAACTCTTTTCCCCGAGGGCCACATACAGAAAGATATATAAAGGTCTGGGCCGCTCTCTAGAGGTATGTTGCCTCATGAGTTCAGTTATAAGTCAGAAACCTCAGATGAAGGTAAAGGATGCTTGTTACTTGAAGATGCTTTCAGAAACAACAGCTCCCAGCTCTCCAGAGGGTTCACTTTATTCTGTCAGCAGCTCATTCCTTAAAGCAGGATCTTCAGATTGATTATAATCACAGGAAATATGAAGGGTCTATTTCACGCTTGTTATAAAAATAAGTTATTGGGCTTTTTTCTTATCAAGTTAGATTTGTTAGAACATGTTTTCAGCTTTAATGACTGAATTTATTGTAAAAGTGGGATTATGAATACATGAATACTACTGAGTAATATATGTGTACATATATATTTAAGAAGTACAATATAAGACAAGCACAAGTTTCATTAGTGGGTCATATTTCATTAGACTTTCAGAATTTGCTGAGGGCGGATTCAGAGGGCCGCATTTGGCCCCCGGGCCGCAGTTTGGACACCCCTGGTCTAGAAATTAAAAACATCCCATAAGAACAGACCACCTTTCCCACTCTTCTGTAAAACCCCGTCTGTTAGAGAGTGGATTACTAAAGTGTGGCTTTGCATGTTCAGCTGGCCTTCTATAGTTGATGGAAGAATGAGAGAGCCTGCAGTCAGTGGGTAACATCACTGATCTGTTTCCCCAGAGAGAGAAACACCTCCCTGTGGTTCATACAATACTGCTGAACCAGCAGAGACCCCTTACTGACCAGAGGGTCTCCAGTCTGCAGTCTGGACTCTCCAGAAGATCTCTCAGCAGCTTCTCTGAATCCTTCAGATCGTTCCATCTCAGGTTCAGATCTCTCAGATGGATGTTGGACTTCAGAGCTGAGGCCAGAGCAGAACAGCTGATCTCTGACAAACTGCAGCTCCTCAGACTGAATAAAGAAAACATGATGTAAGTTTAGAAAACAAAGTTCCTGTTTGAAATAACTCCAGGTTTAATAATCTGTTCAGAGTTAAACAGGGTTTCAAAGGTCTCCTATCTGCTATCTTTAGGCATATATTCTGGGTCTCAGATATATAACAATATATAAAAACATGTCTATGATGTGTTTTGCTCCAAATACCAAACAGATCCTGCATTTTAGAAATCCCTCATATCCCTCTGTTCCAGCTGTTAGAGAAGAGCAGGTTCGGGTCCTTAGCTTAAAAGAAGAGGAGGGGGAGCTAATGCCTGATCAGAATTACCCGGCAGATTCAGCTAAACCAGGGGTAGCCAACACATTGCCCCTGCGGGCAGGGGCAACGTGAGTCGCCCGCGGGGCATGTTCTAAAAATAGCTCGCCAAGCAAATCCAAAATGTATAAAATACACAAAACAAAAAAGGAAATGTAATTAAAAGAATCTATCCTATGCATAAACGAAACCTAAATCATAGCGAACTCTATCTACTTACTACAACTCTATGGTTGCATTCGAATAGTCCATTTAGCTTAGGAACCTTCCTAACGGAGTGAAATGACCCGGAAGTCCCTCAGTGGCAGCCATGATAAGTGCCGTTCGAATTCTCTAAATTAAAAGGAAAGGAGGTTTCAAACTTCCTTTATAACCTCCTTTAGCTTAGGAACCACTGGACCTCCCTAACCGAAAGGAGAGGAGAAAATGCTGCCCCACAATGCCTTGCGGCCGCGGCATTTGCCGTCACACAACAGTCGGCCGTTCACGGAAACAATCGATTATGAACGAGAAATGATATCATGAAAGTTACGGTGCTTATTAAGCATTTTAAAACGTATGTGGTAAGTTGCCAAAGTGCTTTGTTTTGAACGTTCATCAGTATTATAATCAAAAAGAGAAATATGAACGTTAGTTTTTACTGAAATGATCAAATAAAGTCAACATTTCACAGTCTTTACTGAGCTGTGTGGGGTTTGTTCAACTTTTAAAAGATGTTTGAATGGTGATATACACAGTGATAGATGTTAAGGACTAACGTTTATAATAAATACATTTGTATTGATTTTAAGATCTTTTCATACAATCATACGTATTGGGATCATTTGTATTAATGAGGACCGGAGGGAGAGGGTGACGAGCATAAGTTTCACTTTCCTTTTTTATTTCAATTCCAACTTTGGTCATGAAGAATATGTTTCTCTGTTGTCCCCGTTCATAAAGCATAAAGCAACAGCATCAGAGCACGGTGCAGAGTCTCTAGATGAGTTTACAGTAGTCCCTCGTTCTTATTAAACATCCATGTTGTAGTCCGCTGTATAGAAAACTGTAGTTTCCATAGTTTCCCCACAGCAGCAGACGCACATTCATGACGTCCGCTGGCGCATCATAAACACGTCGGATAGTGAAAGTGCAGTCGATTCTCTAAAGTACCGCAGTCTCTTCTCCTAAATCCTTTTGAATTCTCCTATCCACTATCCCTTAACCCTGTGACCTTTCACTCAGAGGTCAAGGAATAGACGATAGGGTTAGAACTTAGGAGCTGTTCTTTTGGAGTATTCGACCGCAACCCAGTTCTTATTATACATCCATGGACTTGACCCGGAAATCGATCAAGACACGCCATTTTGAAGGACGTCCCAATAGCTGAAATGCACACGGAGGAGTCGAGGAGGGGTGAGGGAGGAGGGGTGCGGGAGGAGACGAAAGGGAGGATACACGAGAGCAGACTACGCGGAAGTGTTTTCACTACTCGCGTATAAAAGCCCCGCCCCCACCTTCACAGCTGGCCCCGCCCCCACCTTCACAGCTGGCCCCGCCCCCACCTTCACAGCTGGCCCCGCCCCCACCTTCACAGCTGGCCCCCCCCCCCACCTTCACAGCTGGTCGATTTCAAGAGAGGAAAACGGAGAACTGGAAGAATGAGTGGGAAAGCGAATTATTATGTGCAATTCATTTCTTAAGGTTATACTAACAATTTAAGTCATGTTTAATGATCTTGAACGTCACTAAAACATAGCTATTAAGAAAGCTATTTCATAAATGGCTAGATCTTGATAAATACAAATTATTTGTTTTGTTTTGTGTTAAGATATTCAGGAGTTAAATTATTTAAAATGCACAGTCCTGAATGTGTGTTTGTGGTGAATGTGGGGATCTACAGGACACACATGTTCAGAGTAAAGGCTTTCACATTATTATAATTATAATTTTATTGAAATGTACATTTTACACCAAAACGGAACACAAAAGCAGGACCAACCATCATACATTGAATTCCTTGACTAACAAGAGAAAGATTCATTCATTTAAATAAATATTTAACAACAAATGGGCCGGTTCTAAAGGTTCTAAAGGTTCTAAAGGTTATTCAGTTAAACCCAATGAGAGGGGATACAGCTGTGCACATGTCATCATTAACAGACGTCGTTTAAGAGTGACGTTTGAGTGAACGAGGACATCCCAATTAATACCTGAGGACTCCTCTGTCCTCGCGTCACCTCCTCGTGTCTCTCGCTCGCATCTTACGGAGGCGGAGCTAAGACGCAAGGAAGGGACGCGAGTGAGGGGAAGGAGGAGTCGAGGAGGGGTATTGAGACGAGGCTGGGAAGAAAAGGCACCTCCCCGCTGATGTTCCTTCTGGCAGAATCTACACAACACATCAGCCCCATTGAGCAGCCTATCATGCAGCCTATACAGCACATGAGGGGCAGAGCTTTACTCTGTGTGCTGCAACTTGCATATTTATTTATTGCACTTGACGCACACACACGCAACTAACCCGCTCTTTTCGAAATCCCGTTTGTGTCCCCCCACTTTACAAATATGTTTATTATTATTTTTTAACGCAAGCCGTCATCGCCACGGAGGAGGGAGGGAGAGAGAGCGAGAGAGCTAGGGAGGGAGGGAGGGGGGGAGAGAGAGAGAGCACACCTTTATCTATTTAATAGATAAATCAGAAATCATTCCAATGTGTAGAGGACAGTAAAAAAAAACAAGAAACAGTTGAAAGAGTGATTAGTAAAATAAGCATGAATAGAAAGAAAGAATGCTAACTAGGAAACATCAGATCAGAATAAACCAGTTTAAATGATTTGTTATTGGTTGTGATCATATTCTAAAGAGGTTTGGATTATTGAAAAGTATACAGCTCCCTTTCATCTGAGTGTTGAGAGCTGTTTCCATCAATTCATCTGGGGCTCAGAGTGCTCCAGATTGATGCTTTTCACTTCAACATTTAAAAAAAATCTTCCCGGGGGTGCATGCCCCCCGACCCCCCTAGAGGATGTGAGGACCCCCCCCTAGAGGAGGTGAGGACCCCCCTAGAGGAGGTGAGGACCCCCCTAGAGGAGGTGAGGACCCCCCTAGAGGAGGTGAGGCCCGTCCACCCCCAAATAAAGCAGGTTAAAATAATTAGATTGAATACATGTTCTTTTAGTAAACACTGGAAGGGGTCCCACAGACCCAAACAGCACACAGAGGTTAAAGGTCAGCATGTCATGATGTTAAAATGTGCTAATTATATACACTGCAAAAAACAAAAAAAAGAGGAGTAAAAGTAGCTCACGACTTGTTTTATTTTTTGAAAGTAGCCCTCACCCTAAAAAGGTTGGTGACCCCTGAGCTAAACGCTGCCGTGATTAAACGCCATCATGTTCCAAACCACATCAAGGATTCTCTCTGAAACAGTATGGAGCTCAAACTCTTTCTCTCTCTCAGGTTTACCACAAGGTGAGTTCCTTTTGATTTCCTGCTTCTTCACACATGCTCTCTCCAGTACAGGTTAGCTCTGAGTGTTAGCATGCTAATGTAAACACAGACCATATTACTTCCAGAACACGTCTCATTGTTTCTGACAGCAACGTTTCTGATTGGCCCGTGGGTGTAAAGCCCGCCCACATTTTAGTAATGTCGTCATGACGCAGCAAATCTGGATCAGCTCCGTTGTTCCCCCATTTTTAGAGATGTGGGTACGGAGGAAAAGAGAGAGGGGTTTATTTCCTGACACTTTGTGAGTCTCCTGACACACCGGGGACACACCGGGGACACACCGGGGACACACCGGGGACACACCGGGGACACACCAGGGACACACCGAGGACACACCGGGGACACACCGGGGACACACCGGGGACACACCGGGGACACACCGGGGACACACGGGGACACATGGTGATGTAGAGAAGACATCACTTAGTGAGTCTCCTGACACACCGGGGACACACCGGGGACACACCGGGGACACACGGGGGACACACCAGGGACACACCGAGGACACACCGGGGACACACCGGGGACACACCGGGGACACACCGGGGACACACCGGGGACACACGGGGGACACACCAGGGACACACCGAGGACACACCGGGGACACACCGGGGACACACCGGGGACACACCGGGGACACACCGAGGACACACCGGGGACACACGGGGACACATGGTGATGTAGAGAAGACATCACTTAGTGAGTCTCCTGACACACCAGGGACGCACCGGGGACACACCGGGGACACACCGGGGGGACACCTGGGACACACGGGGGGGACACACCGGTGACACACCGGTGACACACCGGTGACACACCGGGGACACATGGTGATGTAGAGAAGACATCAGAAAGGGCATTCTGCATGATAGGTCCCCTTTAATGTCAGAGATGATGCAGAAACAATCCACTGATAATCTGGAACTTTAACTTTGATCAGATGTTTATCAACTCCTTCATCTCCCTCACAGCTCATCAGTACTGACAGCATCTCCACTGACTCATGGAGCACAGAGTGAGTCTGTGGAAGCTCAAACACTCTCCCTCACACATTCACCTTCTCTCTGTTACTCTGATCAATATGCAGTCATTAGCAAAAGTGGAACAAATCATTTAAATGTATTTGTTCAAATTCAGAAAATCATAAATACAAACAGATGAAGTTCAGTCAGTGAACTGACCTGAGAGTCTCCAGTCTGCAGTTTGGACTCTTTAGTCCAGAGATCAGCAGCTCCACTCCTGGATCCTTCAGATCGTTGTGACCCAGGTCCAGAACTCTCAGATGGATGTTGGACTTCAGAGCTGAGACCAGAGCAGAACAGCTGATCTCTGACAAACTGCAGCTCTCCAGTCTGAATAAAGAAAACATGATGAGGATACAAATCAGTTTATAATCAGATGTTAATCAACATTTAAATGAATGGGAACAACAACAAAATGTCTTCTTCAGAAAGTAAACTTTATTAATGTAAAACTAATATTACTTCAGATGAACTTTATTCAGACGTTATCGTTTACTAAATATTAAAAACATAGATTTACTTTTTACAACTAACATCTATTCCAATTCCTTCAAGAATCAGACAACATCTAAGTCTGCAGTTCTTACTTTAGTAGCTACAAATGAAAATATGAATAAAGAACATTTACAACTGAATGGATGCAAGTTAATGATGTAGAAGAATCAGGATGAATATCTAATGAAACATGAGATCTCCAGCAGTAACAGAGAGTCAGTGAACTGACGTGAGGATCTCCAGTCTGCAGTCTGGACTCTCCAGAAGATCTCTCAGCAGCTCCACTCCTGAATCCTTCAGAGCGTTGTAACCCAGGTCCAGAACTCTCAGATGGATGTTGGACTTCAGAGCTGAGATCAGAGCAGAACAGCTGATCTCTGACAAACTGCAGCTCCACAGACTGAATAAAGAAAACATGATGTAAGTTTAGAAAACAATGTTCCTGTTTGAAATAACTCCAGGTTTAATAATCTGTTCAGAGTTAAACAGGGTTTCAAAGGTCTCCTATCTGCTATCTTTAGGCATATATTCTGGGTCTCAGATATATAACAATATATAAAAACATGTCTATGATGTGTTTTGCTCCAAATACCAAACAGATCCTGCATTTTAGAAATCCCTCATATCCCTCTGTTCCAGCTGTTAGAGAAGAGCAGGTTCGGGTCCTTAGCTTAAAAAGAGAGGAGGGGGAGCTAATGCCTGATCAGAATTACCCGGCAGATTCAGCTAAATGCTGCCGTGATTAAACGCCATCATGTTCCAAACCACATCAAGGATTCTCTCTGAAACAGTATGGAGCTCAAACTCTTTCTCTCTCTCAGGTTTACCACAAGGTGAGTTCCTTTTGATTTCCTGCTTCTTCACACATGCTCTCTCCAGTACAGGTTAGCTCTGAGTGTTAGCATGCTAACACTCAGAGCTAACCTGTACTGGAGAGAGTATGGGTCCTTCTCAGGTCGATTAAATGGAATCCTTGCGTCCCTCACTTGCGTCGTTTCCCTGCGTTTAGTCCCTCCCACCAGGGAAGCATGGAGAGACGCAAGAGCCTCATCCCAATACCAATAGTGAACTGACCTGAGAGTCTCCAGTCTGCAGTTTGAACTCTTTAGTCCAGAGCTCAGCTCCACTCCTGAATCCTTCAGAGTGTTGTTACTCAGGTCCAGATCTCTCAGATGGGAGGAGTCAGACTTCAGAGCTGAGACCACGACTTCAAAGTGAGTCTCTGAGAGTCCACAGTTAGTCAGTCTATAATAACACATATATTACAACATGTGTTAAAAAGAGGAAACATATTAACTTGAAGCATTTGATGAATTAATATTTGACATATGTTCTGATTGAGATTTGCTGTTAGTCCATTTTATATATAATAATAGAGTGTAATGAGTTGTTAGTGTGATCTGATCACATGTCTGCGCTCCTGCTGTCACTGACTGTTACCAAAGAAACAGAAATTAAATAAATCACTTGACAATATGAGAGATGTACATATTTAAATGTTAATTAATATTTAGATGTGAATGATGGATGTTTTGTCTTCTCTGAGCATCTGGAAATGTACTGCGCACACAAACACAGTTAACAAACCAATAAAGTTTCAATATTTTAAACTTGATACCATCAGATGTTCTCACTATATGAGTATTAAGACATAACTCTGTTATTGGTGGGATATTATATAGATCTGATTTTAAACTCTAACACATTGTGATCAAATCGTGTGTGTTTAATGATAAAGAAACTACTAGAAAGTAATAATAACTGATAACTGTAAGTCCTGCTGTGTGGTGTGATCACATGCTGAGGAACCTCTAAAGTCCTTCATGTGTTTGACATGTCGCCTCTCAGTATTTAAACAGCAGAAATGTTATCGTGTTTATTTGAATAATTAAACTTCTGATCCACATTAGTTTATAAAGTGAATCACATCTGGACTTACTCAGCCTTCCTGCAGTTCCTCACAGCTGGAATCAGTCTCCGTTTCCCCTCCTCTGATGTTTTGTACTGACTCAGGTCAAACTCATCCAGAACCTCCTCTGACATCTGCAGCATGTAGGCCAGAGCAGAGCAGTGGATCTCAGATAGTTCCTTCTTTGATCTGTTCTCTGACTTCAGGAACTCTGTGATCTCCTGATGCACTGAGTGGTCCTTCATCTCTGTCAGACAGTGGAAGATGTTGATGCTCCTGTCAGGAGAGGTTTCATCACTTCTCATCTCCTTCAGGTTGCTGATGGCTCTCTGGATGACTTCTGGACTGGTGTCTGTGCGACCCAGCAGGCCTCCTAACAGACTCTGGTTGGACTCCAGAGAGAGGCCGTGGAGAAAGCGGACAAACAGGTCCAGGTGGCCATTTCTACTTCTGAGGGATTTCTCCATGGCTCCTTTTAGAAAGACATCCAGGGATGGGTACTCCTGAGAACTGAATTTGCTGTTCTTATAGGGCCAGTCTTTCTTCAGGAAGTCCTTCAGTACCTTTGTCTTCCTGTTGGTGTAACAGTGCAACATGTAGACTGCAGCCAGAAACTCCTGAATGCTCAGATGAACAAAGCAGTAGACTGTTTTCTTGAAGATCACTCTCTCTCTTTTGAAGATCTCTGTACAAACTCCTGAGTGCACCAAGGCCTCGGTGACACCAAGACCACAGCGCTGCAGGTCTTTTTGGTAGAACATGATGTTTCCTTTCTCCAGATGTTCAAACGCCAGCCTCCCCAGCTTCAGAAGAAGCTCCCTGTCAGCCTCCGTCAGCTGCTGTGGACTCGTCTCATGTCCCTCTTCATACTTCTGCTTCTTCCTCTTGGTCTGGACCAGCAGGAAGTGTGAGTACATGTCAGTGAGGGTCTGGGGCAGCTCTCCTCTCTGGTCTGTAGTCAACATGTGGTCCAGAACTGCAGCAGTGATCCAGCAGAAGACTGGGATCAGACACATGATGTGGAGGCTCCTGGAGCTCTTGATGTGAGAGATGATTCTGCTGGACAGGTCTTCATCACTCGATCTCCTCCTGAAGTACTCCTCCTTCTGGGCGTCAGTGAAGCCTCGTACTTCTGTTACCCTGTCCACACACTCAGGAGGGATCTGATTGGCCGCTGCAGGTCTGGAAGTTATCCAGACGAGAGCCGAGGGAAGCAGCTTCCCCCTGATGAGGTTTGTCAGCAGCACGTTGACTGAGGACTGCTGAGAGACATCAGACACAACCCTCTTCTTTCTGAAGTCCAGAGAAAGTCTGCTTTCATCCAGGCCGTCAAAGATGAACAGCACTTTGCAGACAGCCAGCTGCTCTGCTGTGACCTTCTGTAAGGTTGGATGGAAAACATGGAGCAGCCTGAGAAGACTGTACTGCTCACCTTTGATCAGGTTCAGCTCCCTGAAGGAGAGCGGGATCACCAGACTGACATCTTGGTTTCCCAAACCCTCGGCCCAGTCCAGAGTGAACTTCTGCACTGAGAAGGTTTTTCCAACTCCAGCGACTCCGTTGGTCAGGACCGCTCTGATGTGAGTCTGTTGGTCAGGTGAGGCTTTAAAGATGTCCTGGCACTTGATTGGAGTTTCATGGAGGGTCTCTTTCTTGGAAGCTGTCTCCAGCTGCCTCACCTCATGTTGGGTATTAACCTCTTCACTCTGGCCTTGTGTGATGTAGAGCTCAGTGAAGATCCTGTTGAGGAGGGTTTCACTTTGATCAGTTCCTTCAGTCACACGTTCACATCTCCTCCTCAGACTGAGCCTATGTTCATCTAAAACCTCCTGCAGACCACTATCTGCTGAAAGAGAAGAAACAGGAGAGAATCAGGAAATGCTTTTGAGAATCTAACAATAAAACTAATGTTTAATAAACATTTTAATGTCTATGCTCTTCAACAGAATACCTAATAAAAAGAAACAAATGAACCAGGAAGAAGAATAAGACGCTGCATGAGTTCGGCCTCTTACCTCGTACAGAGCTGGTCTGACTGGCTGTCTGCAGGCCAGCTCTGGTTCTGGATCTTTCTCCACACTGGGGACAGGAGGGGTCTCCTGATGGAGGTCTCTGCTCCCAGTATGAGGTGATGCACTGTCTGCAGAACCAGTGTCCACAGCTGGTAGAGACTGGATCCTTCAGGACGTCCTGACACAGAGAACAGCTGGACACCTGCTCCTCCACAGGAACACCACTCTTCCTCTTCCCTCTGTGGAGATGAACACATCCTTTATAGCACTTTACATTAGTGGAGCTGATTCTCACCAAAGGCACAACAAGGGGGAAGATTCTAGTTTGATATTTAAAAAAAAGGTCTATATAATATACCCTTGTGATCAGGTAGATAGCTTACAGTTCACATGATCATAAAACCAGAGAGCATCCTGTCTGGATTCCTGACCCAGAGGAGCACATGTTCCCTGTATCTACACACAGCTGTATGAACCCGGTGCTTTATAAACCCAACATAGAATCTGCTGTGAATTCATAGCAATAAACATATGGAAAGGATGCCTAAATAACAACAGAATGAAACTGATTTGTAAAAAGCCTGAGTTAATGCTTTGTCAGGTCTGTCTCCAACACAATGAGCATACAAACATTTTAAAATGTTTATTTCTAAAGAGATGGGTTTGATTAAAGCTAGGCTAACATTAGCTGCTCCATCCTCACTCAGAGTAACTTCATGAAGTCATAAGTACAGCAGTGTCTATATTGTTAGCACCACAGACAGTCTCTGGTTTATACAGGAACATGAATAACCCTGATTGAATATGAGCTGCTGTAGAGCTCTGTTCTCCTCTCTGATTCCCCTCAGACCGTCAGAGACCACAGGAGCTCAATCTCAACTCTGACAGGTTTCTGTAACAGAGCGTCACTAACTTTACACTCAAGTTGAAATGTTTCACGCTGCACGAATACGCAGGTGATATGAATTTAACATCTTCACTTCCTTCCTGTTGCCAGGCACAGATCTGGGTCTTTGTATTGACTCTACATGTGATATCACAAAACTCTGTTTTATCTGCTAATGCTAAACACAACCAGCTCACCAGGTTATCACTATTATTAATAAACATCTTAAAAAGACATATCAAAGACATGCCCAAGTAGTTAAATAATGTTTTGGACGATATCATTCTTTTTGTAAATCAGAATTTATCAACATTCTTGCTCTTTAAAACCATTTTATACACAGATACAATGATAATATAATTGCATATTGTAATATCCTCAGATAATGTTAGCTTGCTGTACTCTGCTGCGTGTTCCCTTTACAAACTGCTCACATGATTTCATTAAAGAACAGTTTCATATATTAGATTATAAAAACTGAATCCTCTTCAGGTCAGGTTACAGTAGAGACTCTTACTCTGTGTCTGAGGGTCCAGGTTCATTACTGAAGACTGGACGATTACCCATAGACCGGTCACTCTTCAGAGACAGACAGCTGGGGACTGGAGACCCTGCTCTCTGTCTGTGGAAACAACAAGTTTTAAACATCATTAGTTCATCTAAAGAGCAGCTTTTGATCTATGACTGTTCACCTGATTAAAGATTTGTAGAGTTTTTGAGTCGTGATTTTGGGTTTCTGTTTTTAAAATTAATTCGAGTCCAACATGTAGAGAGTGAGGATGATCTCACTAGCAGATTATTTACTATTGCTGATGATGACAAGAAGCAAGAGTTCAATTACACTTTGTTAATGTTCTCTACTGGGTTTCATTAAACACTTTAGATGATCAGATACCAAAGAAACAGAATCCTTTAACTTTGGATGGGTTTTTTTCCTCCTCCTCACACATCAGAGGAGGAAGCCACATCTCATCTCCTCCGTCCCGTGTGCGCGCTGTCATGCTATACGGCACGCGCAGCTGCGTTGCGCAGTTCCCAGCGTCTGTTTGTGCATTACAGAGAGCGCTCAATAGGGCAGCCTCTGTCTGCACAACACCTGTCACACTGGCTGCGTGAGGCTGTGTCACAGGCGTATGTCTCCTCGGGGTTGGATCCCCCGGGGAACATCAAGCGCACGGCACCAGAGGAATTTTCAACCTCTACGGCTTTGCACGGAGGAATGACAGTGGAAGACATTTGCACTGCTGCGTCTTGGTCTTCCCCCTGTTCTTTCATTCGTTTTTATTTGAGGGATGTCTCCCATTCCTCTCTGACACACTCAGTACTGAATGTCCTGTCAGAGTGAGTAATGTCGGGGACTCAACTGTGTGCCCTCTCTCCTGCCTGTCGGCACTCAGAGAGCTGCCTTTTCCCCCTCTTTTATCGTTGTAACAAGTGGGACTTTGGTCTCTACTTTTTATAACGACAGGTATTCACCTTCATTCCCTCATGGAGAATATTCATTTTAAATGCTACATTTCCAGGGACTGTGATGCTCCTTTACGCATGGTGCAATGGACATGGGTTATTAATTGAGTAGATGTGTTTTTGTACTTCTGGTAACGGACGGACCAGTGGGGCGTGAACTACATCCTGCTTCACCCTTAACCCAATAGCGATAGCCTTAGAGGGCGAAGCCTTATACGATATAGAACTGGGGTTACGTACTGTAACCCAGCTTCTATGAGTATAGGCGCAGCCCTCTAAGGTTCGGGCCCCACTGGCTCCGCGAATAGCTGAAGAAAAGCTGTTTGCGTGGGAGCAGATGTTCGGGCCTACTTCCTATTTATACGGAAGTGAGGCCGTAGGTGGGGCCCAGGTCATAGGTGGGCGTGGATTAAGTCTGTCAGTGCTGCACACGTGCAGTGGGATTACCCAATAGCGATAGCCTTAGAGGGCTGCGCCTATACTCATAGAAGCTGGGTTACAGTACGTAACCCCAGTTTTATCTGCTAATGCTAAACACAACCAGCTCACCAGGTGTTTACTATTATTAATAAACATCTTAAAAAGACATATCATAGACATGCCCAAGTAGTTAAAGGTAGGGTAGGTAAGTTTGAGAAACCGGCTCGAGATCGCTAGAATTTGAAAATACACAACCGGAGAAAATCTGCCACTTCCTCACAGAGCCCCTCCTCCAACACACACGAACGCGCACATGACCAATGAGGGCACGAGATAAGTTTGTGCACAGATGGAAGGCTGACAGGCAGGTAGGCCATCCAGTTATTTTAGCCGGGCCGGCTCAGATGATTGGTCGTGCTTTTTACAGTACAGGCTTCCACAGATGATATTTCTTTATGGATTTTTTGTCAAAGCACTTCAGATATTCATTGCTATCGGGATGTTAAGAGCATTCCATGGAATATAACAACAAGTGTATCTCGAGCCAGTTTCTCAAACTTACCTACCCCACCTTTAAATAATGTTTTGGACGATATATTTATTTTTTTAAATCAGAATTTATCAACATTCTTGCTCTTTAAAACCATTTTATACACAGATACAATGATAATATAATTGCATATTGAAATATCCTCAGATAATGTTAGCTTGCTGTACTCTGCTGCGTGTTCCCTTTACAAACTGCTCACATGATTTCATTAAAGAACAGTTTCATATATTAGATTATAAAAACTGAATCCTCTTCAGGTCAGGTTACAGGAGAGACTCTTACTCTGTGTCTGAGGGTCCAGGTTCATTACTGAAGGATGGACGATTACCCATAGACCGGTCACTCTTCAGAGACAGACAGCTGGGGACTGGAGATGTGTCCTCTTCCTCATCTTTTAAATCACTCATCTTCTCCAGTCTGAAAACACACACACACACACACACACACACACACACACACACACACACACACACACACACACACACACACACACACACACACACACACACACACACACACACACACACACACACACACACACACACACACACACACACACACACACACACACACACACACACACACACACACACACACACACACACACACACACACACACACACACACACACACACACACACACAGTTCAGATCGAGCTCCAAACACACATTTCCTGGATCTGTGTACTTCCTGGTTTACATGTGATTTGTAATACGATATACTTTATTGTCCCCGTAAGGACATTTGTTCTGGACTGTCCTGCAGTTCCACATCCTATACATATATACAAACATAATAAACATCAAATACATTCACATATCAGTCATGCACCGTTTGAACAAACACAGACCCACATACTGACAGTGGAGACCTGTTGCACAACCCTCAGGGCCAACCTTTAAAAGAACATTACATGTGAGTGTTGAGAAGCTTAATGGACAGAGGCAGGAATGAGGGCTTCTAGCGGTTCAGCTCGTGGGAACCCTGAATCTTATCTGTGAGCTGCACGTAAAGAAGTTCAGAGAGAAAAGATGTGCATTAAAAACCTGCAGAGAAACAAACTGAGCAGAGAGTGTGTCAGTTTGTTTCACAACAACAACACTTATTGTTAAGCACTCGGTTGCAACAAGTGGCTTCTCACCGACATGTTTCTGCAGAGAGAAACTGAGCCAAGAAAAACAGCCGCCCTCAAACTGCTCGTGCTTTATCACGAGGTGTTTGATACTCTGTGACTTTAGGAGTTTGATACTCTGTGACTTTAGGAGTTTGATACTCTGTGACTTTAGGAGTTTGATACTCTGTGACTTTAGGAGTTTGATACTCTCTGACTTTAGGAGTTTGATACTCTCTGACTTTAGGAGTTTGATACTCTCTGACTTTAGGAGTTTGATACTCTCTGACTTTAGGAGTTTGATACTCTCTGACTTTAGGAGTTTGATACTCTCTGACTTTAGGAGTTTGATACTCTGTGACTTTAGGAGTTTGATACTCTGTGACTTTAGGAGTTTGATACTCTCTGACTTTAGGAGTTTGATACTCTGTGACTTTAGGAGTTTGATACTCTGTGACTTTAGGAGTTTGATACTCTGACTTTAGGAGTTTGATACTCTGTGACTTTAGGAGTTTGATACTCTCTGACTTTAGGAGTTTGATACTCTCTGACTTTAGGAGTTTGATACTCTGTGACTTTAGGAGTTTGATACTCTGTGACTTTAGGAGTTTGATACTCTGTGACTTTAGGAGTTTGATACTCTCTGACTTTAGGAGTTTGATACTCTGTGACTTTAGGAGTTTGATACTCTGTGACTTTAGGAGTTTGATACTCTGTGACTTTAGGAATTTGATACTCTGACTTTAGGAGTTTGATACTCTGTGACTTTAGGAGTTTGATACTCTCTGACTTTAGGAGTTTGATACTCTCTGACTTTAGGAGTTTGATACTCTCTGACTTTAGGAGTTTGATACTCTCTGACTTTAGGAGTTTGATACTCTGTGACTTTAGGAGTTTGATACTCTGTGACTTTAGGAGTTTGATACTCTGACTTAGGAGTTTGATACTCTGTGACTTTAGGAGTTTGATACTCTGTGACTTTAGGAGTTTGATACTCTCTGACTTTAGGAGTTTGATACTCTGTGACTTTAGGAGTTTGATACTCTCTGACTTTAGGAGTTTGATACTCTCTGACTTTAGGAGTTTGATACTCTCTGACTTTAGGAGTTTGATACTCTGTGACTTTAGGAATTTGATACTCTGACTTTAGGAGTTTGATACTCTGTGACTTTAGGAGTTTGATACTCTCTGACTTTAGGAGTTTGATACTCTCTGACTTTAGGAGTTTGATACTCTCTGACTTTAGGAGTTTGATACTCTCTGACTTTAGGAGTTTGATACTCTGTGACTTTAGGAGTTTGATACTCTGTGACTTTAGGAGTTTGATACTCTGACTTTAGGAGTTTGATACTCTGTGACTTTAGGAGTTTGATACTCTGTGACTTTAGGAGTTTGATACTCTCTGACTTTAGGAGTTTGATACTCTCTGACTTTAGGAGTTTGATACTCTGTGACTTTAGGGGTTTGATACTCTGTGACTTTAGGAGTTTGATACTCTGTGACTTTAGGAGTTTGATACTCTCTGACTTTAGGAGTTTGATACTCTGACTTTAGGGGTTTGATACTCTGTGACTTTAGGGGTTTGATACTCTGTGACTTTAGGAGTTTGATACTCTCTGACTTTAGGAGTTTGATACTCTCTGACTTTAGGAGTTTGATACTCTGTGACTTTAGGAGTTTGATACTCTGACTTTAGGAGTTTGATACTCTGACTTTAGGAGTTTGATACTCTGTGACTTTAGGAGTTTGATACTCTGACTTTAGGAGTTTGATACTCTCTGACTTTAGGAGTTTGATACTCTGTGACTTTAGGGGTTTGATACTCTCTGACTTTAGGAGTTTGATACTCTCTGACTTTAGGGGTTTGATACTCTGTGACTTTAGGAGTTTGATACTCTCTGACTTTAGGAGTTTGATACTCTGTGACTTTAGGAGTTTGATACTCTCTGACTTTAGGAGTTTGATACTCTCTGACTTTAGGAGTTTGATACTCTGTGACTTTAGGAGTTTGATACTCTCTGACTTTAGGGGTTTGATACTCTGTGACTTTAGGAGTTTGATACTCTGTGACTTTAGGGGTTTGATACTCTGTGACTTTAGGAGTTTGTTTACGTTGTAAAGCATCTTTTCCTCCTCTTCTGCTTCCCATTATGAAAGCACGCTCTCACTGTGCAGGAGGTGAAACTAAAGCAAGGTTTTATTTTTAGTTTCTGGTTTCCGCTCAAACAGAAGAGACTAAATGAGGAAGTAAGTCTGTGTTTGTAAAGATGGCGCCTGGTTGCTGTTTTCGAGCAATAAATCTAAACGAGCTGTTTATCTCACAGAAACATGTGAAGAGGTGAACTGATGCCAAACAGGATGACACACACACACACACACACACACACACACACACACACACACACACACACACACACACACACACACACACACACACACACACACACACACACACACACACACACACACACACACACACACACACACACACACACACACACACACACCTTAATAATACACTTGGTTCAAATACATGAAATCAGTCAGACTTCAGGCCGCTCTCCATTTTGTCTGCGCTGGACTGTCACATGTTATGTAACTCTGATGACTCAGGAAACAGGAAATAATCAAAGTTTACAACACTTGCAGAAGTCTCAATGGACTCTAGGACGCTGATTGTTAACCAAGAAGTTATTTTCTGACATCCAGTAAAACAGAGTAAATAACAAATGTGTTAGAAAGCAGATCCTGGTGTTAACACTCACCCTGTTCTCCTCCTGCTCCGAGCTGTAAAATGGTGTCTGGCAGTCTGACAAGTATGACTTCATACTTTCACTTCCTACATTCAACGTCCCTTTCTCTCTGCAGCTCCTCCTCTGTTTCATATCCAGCCTCCTCAGCTGAAGCAGTTCACACACAGGGACTTTGTTCAGTGAGATCAAAGAAAAGACATGCAGCTAAAAGCAAGCTCAACAAAGTTATCAAAAGACGACACAACATCCACACATCAACGACCATAGGGTATCATTAAATCTGCTTCATATAAAAAACTATGAACAGCGACTTAAATAAAAGCACAAAGCTACATTTAACTAATTTACAAGATGTGCCAAAATCAGGGCTGAAATAGAGGGCTATGAGGCATGTTGGTATTTTGCAGAGGTGGGACCAAGTCATTGTTTTGCAAGTCACAAGTAAGTCTCAAGTCTTTGCACTCAAGTCCGAGTCAAGTCTCAAGTCAGGATGGGCAAGTTCAAGTCAAGTCCAAGTCCTACACTTTGAAAAACGAGTCTTAAACAAGTCATTATGAGCTTTTCACCAAATGTAATGACATCCATCAACAGAATAATACTTCATAATCAAAGTGCTCTTTATTAGTCACATTAATAATGTAATAATCCATCTTCTCTCTGCTGGTAAAGTAACGTGTGTTTTTCTATTTTAAGAGGGATCAGTAAGGTAAGGCTACCGTGACGGTTTATTGGATGAGTTGGATGTAGAAAAGTCAGAATCAAAATAGATGTTTTTATTTAAATTTCAAGCATTTTCAAGGATTTCAAGCACCCGTACGAACCCTGCTGTCTATAGGAGTGTGTGGCAATAGAGAGGTGCAAGAATGAGTCCTAAAACCCCGGAAAAGACTTAGCATTCCACCACTTCCTGTCTGGAAGTCAATGGTGTTCTGAATGTGTTTTGGTTGTAAGCCTCATATGGTTCTATGGTTAACACAAGCTGAACAGATTTTAATTCTACGTCTGTAAATACCCCACAAAGGGAAATAAGAGTCAAATCCGGCACATATTTCTTCTCTCTTTGAGGTAAATGTATTCTATGCATGGTCCTTGTTGGATAAAAACTAATATCTTTCAACAATTACATGTACTTTAAGGCAAAATCATCAATTCACTTTCAAGTGTTCAGTGCTCATTGAAAAGGAAGTACTTTCAGGGACGATGAAGACGTTAACTTGGTTGTTTGGGAACAAAACCACTGTTCCTATGATAACACATATATGAAGGATTGTTTCTGGGTGTCTATAACCCCCAGACACCGTTACCGTTATAACATCAATGCAGCTTGGAAGCAGGAAGCCCATTAGTAGATGTTAACGTGTGGATGAAGCTTGTAATTCACTGTAATATCTAAATGTCACACCAACATCCATTAAAAGGGCGTGATGCGATTAAAAAAGTATGTTATTGAATAAATCCTGAGAAAAAGGTAAGAAATGTGTCTTTAACAGAACAAGGGAGTTCCAGATACTGCATTAGTGTTCATGAACTCTCCTCCACAGAGACTGCATCTGGATGTCAGTTCCCATGATGTGTGTGCACCGTGTCATCGTGACTTCCTGTATGCTAAGGAGCTATACTGGGGGTGTGTTTTATGGACGTTAGGCGGCTGCTGGGGAAATGCTAATGAAGCTGCAGAATATATAGGAAGACAAGCTTTATGTGACGCTTATATGACAGAGACAATGTCCTGAGAGTGGAACACATCGAGGACATTGAGTTTGTGAATGAATTAGCCGTTATCTCAGTCAAGGGAAGGACAGCATTAATGGGAATGAAGGAGAGTTTCCAGATGCAGAATGTATGAGATATGACCCAGTGAGTGGATGAGAGGCTTCAATCTCACGTTTAGATTTCTTGTTTTTCTTTGGCTCAAATATCACAAGAACAAAAAGAGGTGTTCTCTGTCTTCTTGCAGATTGCCAGAGGCGTCAATCTGCAGTCTGCTGAACATGTGGTGTTCATTTCACCAATTCTTCAGTTCAACAAATCAGATTGGTCTCAATTCAGTTTGAACAGACTGGCCTTCGTGAAGAGAGGGAGAGACGCCCAGAACACGTGTTAATAAGCCGTCCATTTAACCGTCTAACCGTAAGAACAACAAGCGATATGTGCAGGACATATTTCAAATAGACGGCATGGAGAGAAGTCAGTTAAACAACTATTTAAAGCTAACATTCATCTGGAGATTTGGTCGTTTTCTTTCCTTTTTAATTTGTAAAACAACAACAATAGATACTGAAGTAAACCTTAGAGACCATGCCATGATGAAAGTCTACAGAAGACCCTCTCACATCTCATACGGTGCTTTAATATGATGATTGAAGTGGTGCTTATTAAACTGCTTCATATCAGACACAGAAGTAATGAGATCTCTGCAGGTCACCTGAAAGCATAGCAGTCATAAATCAACTAAAAGCATGTTTATTTGTGTTGTTTGTATTAATAGCAGCTGTTTACCTGCGTGTGCTCTTTATCAAAGAAGTCCTTTAGTCTCTAATAAAGAAAAAGTCATTGCGTTCACAAACAAAACATCAATTATAGCTGAGAGGGAAATGTTAAGCTTGAGTGAGCAGCGAAGAATTAGACTTCCAGGCGTGAAATAAATCAAATGACTGACGTAGAATTCATCGTCACAATCAGACCCAAAGAAAACACTTCTAAGGTCATTTTATATATATTTAAATAACACAATAATAACTGGAGATGTTCTTTGTGGTATAGTGTACTTTGTGTTGCTAGGCAGAGAAGCCAGCTTTAATGATCCTCTGGCGCCATCTAGTGGTTCATCTCATTATTGCAGGACACTAAATTAGGACTCACCTAAAGTGCAAATATCAAACCCCTTTGTCCAGTGGAGGGTCAGGGTGAGTATATATACTAAAGTACACATTATTTGAGAGTCTATTTGAGAGCGTTAGTTATAAGTGAGGAAACAGAGAGACTTTTCTGCATGTTATGAAATGTAATTTGGGAAACACTTTATATTAAAGTGCACGTTCAGCATCAACGAGTTGTTCATTAACATGTTAGCAGTTTCTAGGCTCTTTATTAGTCACTATAAAACTCTTAGTAATGCCTTATTCTACAAGTACTAGGCCATTAGTTAAGAGTCCTCGTCTCCCTCTCTCGTGTCCTCGTCTCCTCTCTCGTGTCCTCGTCTCTCCTCTCTCATGTCCTCGTCTCCTCTCTCGTGTCCTCGTCTCTCCTCTCTCGTGTCCTCGTCTCCTCTCTCGTGTCCTCGTCTCTCCTCTCTCGTGTCCTCGTCTCCTCTCTCGTGTCCTCGTCTCTCCTCTCTCGTGTCCTCGTCTCCTCTCTCGTGTCCTCGTCTCCTCTCTCGTGTCCTCGTCTCCTCTCTCGTGTCCTCGTCTCCTCTCTCGTGTCCTCGTCTCTCCTCTCTCGTGTCCTCGTCTCCTCTCTCGAGTCCTCGTCTCCTCTCTCGTGTCCTCGTCTCTCCTCTCTTGTGTCCTCGTCTCTCCTCTCTTGTGTCCTTGTCTCCTCTCTTATGTCCTCGTCTCTCCTCTCTCGTGTCCTCGTCTCCTCTCTCGTGTCCTCGTCTCTCCTCTCTCGTGTCCTCGTCTCTCCTCTCTCGTGTCCTCGTCTCTCCTCTCTTGTGTCCTTGTCTCTCCTCTCTCGTGTCCTCGTCTCTCCTCTCTCGTGTCCTCGTGTCCTCTCTTGTGTCCTCGTCTCTCCTCTCTTATGTCCTCGTCTCTCCTCTCTCGTGTCCTCGTCTCCTCTCTTATGTCCTCGTCTCTCCTCTCTCGTGTCCTCGTCTCCTCTCTTATGTCCTCATCTCTCCTCTCTCGTGTCCTGGTCTCCTCTCTTATGTCCTCGTCTCTCCTCTCTCGTGTCCTCGTCTCTCCTCTCTCGTGTCCTCGTTTCCTCTCTTATGTCCTCGTCTCTCCTCTCTCGTGTCCTCGTCTCCTCTCTCGTTCTTTAGTGGGAATGCTGTGTCAGCATTCCCACTAAAGTAACATTTCTCCTGTGCTTTAATGTTCAAACAGATGTTATTTGAGGGTCTCTCAGCTGGCAGGTTTCAGTGGGCAGGAAGAAAGGACTGATCAGGTCTGCAGAGGTTCTGGTTCCAGGTGAAAGGGACAGGAAGTGAGCTGAAAGAGAGGGAGACGTGGATTTGAAAACTATGGAGTGGTCTTAACAAAACTCTCTCAAGTGATGACTGTCATCAAACATTCAAATCAAGAGTCAGAAAAAATGTGTTAGCAGACTACTCCAACGAACCAAACAATGGGTACACCTAGCTGCTGTAAGGATAATAATAATAAATACTATAACAAGTACAAAGACTATTATCATAATTATCTTAATTATCAGTTTACATCAAAATAGGATGAGAAATGAAACCGTCTTGTTTTCTGAACGTGGACTTGTAGGAATTTATTTATTATTTGTTTGACTTTATCATTTGATTGTCACCCTGGAAATGGGTGTATGTACGTATATGTGTACATATGTATGTGTATGTATATATAGAATGTTGTTTATCTGTGTGCGTATTTAATTACAGAATGATCTTTTCTTTTCTTTATCCTGCTGGATGACTAACGGAGGGATACCTCTGGATACACTCTGCTTTCTGCCTCCTGCTTCTACTCATCATGTTTGTTTCTTGGATGTATAAACTGTCTAATTGTTGAAACAGTAGAATAAATAATAAAACATACAATTAAAAAAGATCTGCAGAAGTATAAGGTACATGTGTTGAGTTTAAAATAGATGTCTAGTGTCCCTAATGTCCCACCTGATGTGTTTGAGTGGTCGTGTTTGAGTCCAGGAGCCTCGGTAGTTCTGATCCATCTGGACTCTGAGCTCTGCATCAAGTCACAGAATCCATCTTCAAAACCACACCTCTTATATCCAGAGCCTACAACCAGAAAGAAGACATGCTTCAGCCTCTTTGAGTTTAGCTTTTCAAACTGCAGGGTTTCTCGTCTACGGCCTCTTTATGCTATCTCTCTACCTCTGAATGAGTCAAAGTGTTACATTTCCATGCAATATCTGATCAAATTGACATTCCAGTCCGCTGCAAAACACCTGCCTATACAATAACTAACCTAATGACATGCTGCAGATTACAGATTCTGTAAATAAAGCATCATATCAGGCAGGGATTTGAGCCTTTACAGACCATTTACATGCACTAAAACACACTACAGGAGAGAGAACACCCCAACAAACATAATACGGCCGCTTTAAGATGTGGTTTCTGCACACAATAAAGTAACATCATCTCATCAGAGCATTATAAGCGTTAATCCTGGACTTCACTGCCAAACATGAAACAGAAGACTGAAAAGAATTAGGGATGAAACTGAATGTGAGTTGGTATGCAAGGCAGGATTATCAATGATGCACCACAGAAGAAGAACCAGGATCTTATACTGAAGTTAAAGTAATAATACAGATAGGTTTACCTCAACAAATCTACTTCAATAAATGTATTTAGTTCATTTCCACCACTGCAAAGAATGAAATGTATATTACTTCATATTTTAAGATATGTAACGCATTGAATATCCTCACAGACGCATGTTGTAATGAATGCATTTCAGTATACACACAGTACAGAAGTATAACATGTACTTTAGGTATCAAAAGTAAAAGTACTAATACTATTATCATGTTCTTTTTACATGTAAGAGCCTTTTAGCATTGTGGTTTGACTACATTTAGATACTTGAAATACTGTTTTTAATAGTATTTCAGTACTCTGTTACACCACACTGACTTTAACACTACACCGATAGACGTTGAGATATTATTACTGCTGAATATTAAATGAAGGTACAGTTGATCGTAGTGTTTACACACACGTGAGAAGCTATGACGTCAGAGGGAGTTTCCCTAAATGAGAACTGTGCCGTAGCGGCGTTTTTTAGGACTTCTAAACTAACGATTACAGCTGTTTATATATATTAAATAGAAAGTCATCACAGAGATAAGGAGGAGAAAAGGTTTAAGGAAGTAGGCAGAGAATACCAATGTCGAAATCATCTGTTCTCTCGCGATATCGAACCCACAGATGAGAAGGGCGGTCCCGCTATCTGCACAGCGGGGGAGAACGAGGAGAGAATAAAAAGGGATGAAAGAGGACAGCTCGCTCTCTTTTCTTCGCTGCAGCCTCCCTGAAGACAACACCGGCTTTGTCTCTCCATTACCCATGCTTGTTCTTTAACCACGTTACTTAATTAAACTACCCATTTGAACCTGTTCAGAGACTCCATTAGTCTCATTATTTTAAGTTTCTTTCCTGGGAGCGAGAAGATCACAATTTATCAACACTACAAACCAGGTTTATACTCTGATAGATTCCTGTGTATTTTCATAATAACCACTTCTAGGAACACCTACATCAATTGGAGAACTCTGACCATCTGTAAATGTGAAGAGGCTGCAGTTAGCCTGTGTGTGTGTGTGTGTGTGTGTGTGTGTGTGTGTGTGTGTGTGTGTGTGTGTGTGTGTGTGTGTATCATTAACGCTGTGTCTCGATCCCACTCCACTGAGAGGCATCATTTCATTTCACAGCAATCAATAAACACAAGGACCTTAAAAACAGAGAAGCTACAAGAGCTGGGGAGGTTCCAATTAAATGACTTTCGAAGGGGCGAGAGAGCGAGGGAACAAGGAGAAGATCACGTCTGTATCGCCCTCTGTTGGCAGCGGCAGTGGGAGGAAAGTAGAAAGTGTTTAAAGCAGAATGTGTCCTGTTTTTATTACAGAGCAAGGATGCACATGGAGGCACTGACAGACTCATTATTCCAATTAACATGTGAGAGGAATTCATACTGTAATAGCAAGCGTCTCATTACCAACAAGCCAATGTGGAAGTTATTAGCTCACAATGCTAACATGCTAAAGCTACTGTCCCACAACTCTCAGGTTGAGGGGCCCTCCTTTCCCAACTTCAGCAAGGAACACCCCCATGACTATTGTTGGAGTCGGGAGGCCTGTTCATTTATTCCGGCAATTACTCAGACCTACTAATTGACCTAACAGAAGCTATTGATTCTAAGTTTACTGCTCGGCTCAGATCCATCGAGGTCAGCAAGGTCTCACCTATTAACTCCTGAAGAACCAGGTTCAATGAACTGCTGTTTCAATTCAGACGACACGCTAAATCTGTTTAAGCGATCCAGAAGGATTTTGGTATCAGTAATGAGGTGTGGCCTTACCTAAGTGTGAGTGTGGCAGTGGTGCAATCTTACCTTTAAGCAGGAGAGGAGAGCGCAGATTTATTTTAAATTCTCCCAATCCAAAAAGGTGGGATGATTTTATTTGAAGAAAATGGTCCACACTTAAACAGGTTTTTACCTTCTCTCGTTACAATATGACAATCATACAAAACATATCATGCTGTGGTACTTTTCTAATATAAAAGCTCAATTCAGTTTTACATTTCTTACACTAAATGCTAACTTCAACTGCCCTCTTCAGTTGAAACATTAAAAGTCTAACCCGACAGAATCCAGAGGGATCTCCTCATAAATGGTCAGTGGTATCTAACACATTCAAGCTTTCATTCAACAATTCACCAAATCAATCTGAGAGATCTTACCAAGTTGAGAGAACCTACCAAGGAGAGACCCCGCTCTGGAGCTTTCTCCCTCTCAGCCAGTGCTTTTATGCTGCACATAGGAACACAAAGAAAACCCAAAGACACCTCCTTTATACCCTGTGGGGAAAGGTCATGACCTCTGGTGTGCAGGACTGGACATCCAGACATATTCTCCTATGGTATGGCCTGAACACATTTTGGGGCTCCAGTACTTTTCCATTGAGTCAGGGGTACAGCCTGCGAGTGAAGACTACTGTCCCCCCTCTTTAAACAGTGACACCCATAAACTACAATAGGCCTTAAACTCAATTTAACAAACTACTTGTGTTTGTATATACTGTGATTATAGAACAACATGAAATATAATATTTTCATTGTGGGTTATACAAGATTATATTTGATTATATTAACTTTCGTTTTAATTATTCAACTTAATATGGAGACATCAACACTATGCAATGCTTAAGATGGCTCTAACTAACCTCCTACCCGCTTGGGAAACCAAACTCTACAAGTGCAGCATGTTGGACCATCTTGAGGTCCCCTCTGCCAGACACATTGCATTAGCCTATGCACACGACCCACAACCCTTTACTAAGTCTTTAGCTGCTTTGCACCTCCTTTGTCCTCCCCTTTCAGAAAGAGCAAGGCATCACCAGATCCAAGAGCCCCTCCAGTCCAGTGGACCCCCTTCCAGCAGCTCATTGACCGGGTCCTGCGTCCCACTCTCAGTATGCAGATATCCGGATGACTACATCGTTCAAAGTGAGATGTTGGGGCAGGTAAAGGCGGGGCTCCAAGCTAACCTGAAGAAGAGTGAGTTGGGGTATCTGGGGTCGATGGGGTCTCCTCTTTGGGGCCGGGATGGGTGGGAGGTGGTGGTAGGTAGCAGTAGGTGTATGTGCAACACATCTTTAAGAAAAGCTTTAAGTACAATGGATTGTTTTTGTTCAATATTGAGGAGAGCTAACAGGAAGTCTCTCATCAGCTGCAGTCTTCTTCTGTATTCTCCAAAATGCCTCCACGCTCCTCTGGACGTCTCAAACTCGCCCCGTGATGAATAAACTGAGAACAAATAAAACCTGAGCTTACAGATTTGTCTGGAACACCAGAAACACACTGAGCAATAACTACATTTTAATTAAGTGTTGAAACCTCAATAAATAAAGTTCACTTGGTACGACCTCTCACCTTTCTGTGTGTCTTCACTTCCTGTCACCTGAGAGGAGAAGGAGAGAGAGAGAGAATGATGATGATGATAAAACATGGAGAAACATCCAGAATGATGAAGAGAGAAAGAAGAGTGTTGTTTTCCTCTGAGGTCATGCTCCATTCAAGAGTTTAGTATCTTGATGAATGGAGGATATGGTTTCAGTACTCACAGGTCTTCTGGATCGTGGCTCTGAACGTCTCATTATCTCCGATCCTGTAGAGATGAACACAATCCAACAGCTTTAGATCCAGTTTAAATAAGTGTTAGTTCTTTGAGTCAGCTTCAGAGTCCTGATCTCATGCTTTACATCCCATCAGATCTTCTCTGCAAACACTACGACTGCCTGCCACAGCTCTCAGCTGCATGACAGGAAGTAACCAGTCATTGGTCTAGAACAGGGGGGTCCAAACTCTTTTCCCCGAGGGCCACATACAGAAAGATATATAAAGGTCTGGGCCGCTCTCTAGAGGTATGTTGCCTCATGAGTTCAGTTATAAGTCAGAAACCTCAGATGAAGGTAAAGGATGCTTGTTACTTGAAGATGCTTTAAGAAACAACAGCTCCCAGCTCTCCAGAGGGTTCACTTTATTCTGTCAGCAGCTCATTCCTTAAAGCAGGATCTTCAGATTGATTATAATCACAGGAAATATGAAGGGTCTATTTCACGCTTGTTATACAAATAAGTTATTGGGCTTTTTTCTTATCAAGTTAGATTTGTTAGAACATGTTTTCAGCTTTAATGACTGAATTTATTTAAAAAGTGGGATTATGAACACATGAATACTACTGAGTAATATATGTGTACATATATATTTAAGAAGTACAATATAAGACAAGCACAAGTTTCATTAGTGGGTCATATTTCATTATACTTTCAGAATTTGCTGAGGGCGGATTCAGAGGGCCGCATTTGGCCCCCGGGCCGCAGTTTGGACACCCCTGGTCTAGAAACTAAAAACATCCCATAAGAACAGACCACCTTTCCCACTCTTCTGTAAAACCCCGTCTGTTAGAGAGTGGATTACTAAAGTGTGGCTTTGCATGTTCAGCTGGCCTTCTATAGTTGATGGAAGAATGAGAGAGCCTGCAGTCAGTGGGTAACATCACTGATCTGTTTCCCCAGTGAGAGAAACACCTCCCTGTGGTTCATACAATACTGCTGAACCAGCAGAGACCCCTTACTGACCTGAGGGTCTCCAGTCTGCAGTCTGGACTCTCCAGAAGATCTCTCAGCAGCTTCTCATCTGAAGCCTTCAGATCGTTCTCTCTCAGGTTCAGATCTCTCAGATGGATGTTGGACTTCAGAGCTGAGATCAGAGCAGAACAGCTGATCTCTGACAACCTGCAGCGCCACAGTCTGAATAAAGAAAACATGATGAGGATACAAATCAGTTTATAATCAGATGTTACTCAACATTTAAATGAATGGGAACAAAAACATGTCTTCTTCAGAAAGTCAACTTTATTAATGTAAAACTAATATTACTTCAGATGAACTTTATTCAGACGTTATTGTTTACTAAATATTAAAAACATAGATTTACTTTTTACAACTAAGATCTATTCCAGTTCCTTCAAGAATCAGACAACATCTAAGTCTGCAGTTCTTACTTTAGTAGCTACAAATGAAAATATGAATAAAAGAACATTTACAACTGAATGGATGTAAGTTAATGATGTAGAAGAATCAGGATGAATATCTAATGAAACATGAGATCTCCAGCAGTAACAGAGAGTCAGTGAACTGACCTGAGAGTCTGCAGTCTGCAGTCTGGACTCTCCAGAAGATCTCTCAGCAGCTTCTCTCCTGAATCCTTCAGAGTGTTGTGACTCAGGTCCAGAACTCTCAGATGGATGTTGGACTTCAGAGCTGAGATCAGAGCAGAACAGCTGATCTCTGACAAACTGCAGCCTCTCAGTCTGAATAAAGAACACATGATGTAAGTTTAGAAAACAAAGTTCCTGTTTGAAATAACTCCAGGTTTAATAATCTGTTCAGAGTTAAACAGGGTTTCAAAGGTCTCCTATCTGCTATCTTTAGGCATATATTCTGGGTCTCAGATATATAACAATATATAAAAACATCTCTATGATGTGTTTTGCTCCAAATACCAAACAGATCCTGAATTTTAGAAATCCCTCATATCCCTCTGTTCCAGCTGTTAGAGAAGAGCAGGTTCGGGGTCCTTAGCTTGAAAAAAGAGGAGGGGGAGCAAATGCCTGATCAGAATTACCCGGCAGATACAGCTAAATGCTGCCGTGATTAAACACCATCATGTTCCAAACCACATCAAGGATTCTCTCTGAAACAGCATGGAGCTCAAACTCTTTCTCTCTCAGGTTTACCACAAGGTGAGTTCCTTTTGATTTCCTGCTTCTTCACACATACTCTCTCCAGTACAGGTTAGCTCTGAGTGTTAGCATGCTAATGTAAATACAGACCATATTACTTCCAGATCACGTCTCATTGTTTCTGACAGCAACGTTTCTGATTGGCCCGTGGGTGTAAAGCCCGCCCACATTTTAGTAATGTCGTCATGACGCAGCAAATCTGGATCAGCTCCGTTGTTCCCCCATTTTTAGAGATGTGGGTACGGAGGAGAAGAGAGAGGGGTTTATTTCCTGACACTTTGAGAGTCTCCTGACACACCGGAGACACACGGGGACACACCGGGGACACACCGGGGACACACCGGGGACACACGGGGGACACACCGGGGACACACCGGGGACACACCGGGGACACACGGGGGACACACCGGGGACACACCGGGGACACACCGGAGACACACCGGAGACACACCGGGGACACACGGGGGACACACCGGGGACACACCGGGGACACACCGGGGACACACCGGGGACACATGGTGATGTAGAGAAGACATCAGAAAGTGCATTCTGCATGATAGGTCCCCTTTAATGTCAGAGATGATGCAGAAACAATCCACTGATAATCTGGAACTTTAACTTTGATCAGATGTTTATCAACTCCTTCATCTCCCTCACAGATCATCAGTACTGACAGCATCTCCACTGACTCATGGAGCACAGAGTGAGTCTGTGGAAGCTCAAACTCTCTCCCTCACACATTCACCTTCTCTCTGTTACTCTGATCAATATGCAGTCATTAGCAAAAGTGGAACAAATAATTTAAATGTATTTGTTCAAATTCAGAAAATCATAAATACAAACAGATGAAGTTCATTCAGTGAACTGACCTGAGAGTCTCCAGTCTGCAGTTTGGACTCTTTAGTCCAGAGATCAGCAGCTCCACATCTGGATCCTTCAGAGGGTTGTTACTCAGGTCCAGATCTCTCAGATGGATGTTGGACTTCAGAGCTGAGGCCAGAGCAGAACAGCTGATCTCTGACAAACTGCATCTCCTCAGACTGAATAAAGAAAACATGATGAGGATACAAATCAGTTTATAATCAGATGTTACTCAACATTTAAATGAATGGGAACAAAAACAAAAAAAATGTCTTCTTCAGAAAGTAAACTTTATTAATGTAAAACTAATATTACTTCAGATGAACTTTATTCAGACGTTATCGTTTACTAACTATTAAAAACATAGATTTACTTTTTACAACTAACATCTATTCCAGTTCCTTCAAGAATCAGACAACATCTAAGTCTGCAGTTCTTACTTTAGTAGCTACAAATGAAAATATGAATAAAAGAACATTTACAACTGAATGGATGTAAGTTAATGATGTAGAAGAATCAGGATGAATATCTAATGAAACATGAGATCTCCAGCAGTAACAGAGAGTCAGTGAACTGACCTGAGGGTCTCCAGTCTGCAGTCTGGACTCTCCAGAAGATCTCTCAGCTTCACTCCTGAATCCTTCAGATCGTTGTTACTCAGGTCCAGATCTCTCAGATGGATGTTGGACTTCAGAGCTGAGATCAGAGCAGAACAGCTGATCTCTGACAAACTGCAGAGCATCAGTCTGAATAAAGAAAACATGATGAGGATACAAATCAGTTCATAATCAGATGTTACTCAACATTTAAATGAATGGGAACAACAACAAAATGTCTTCTTCAGAAAGTAAACTTTATTAATGTAAAACTAATATTACTTCAGATGAACTTTATTCAGACGTTATCGTTTACTAAATATTAAAAACATAGATTTACTTTTTACAACTAACATCTATTCCAGTTCCTTCAAGAATCAGACAACATCTAAGTCTGCAGTTCTTACTTTAGTAGCTACAAATGAAAATATGAATAAAACAACATTTACAACTGAATGGATGCAAGTTAATGATGTAGAAGAATCAGGATGAATATCTAATGAAACGTGAGATCTCCAGCAGTAACAGAGAGTCAGTGAACTGACTTGAGAGCCTGCAGTCAGTGGGTAACATCACTGATCTGTTTCCCCAGAGAGAGAAACACCTCCCTGTGGTTCATACAATACTGCTGAACCAGCAGAGACCCCTTACTGACCTGAGGGTCTCCAGTCTGCAGTCTGGACTCTCCAGAAGATCTCTCAGCTCCACTCCTGAATCCTTCAGATCGTTGTCACTCAGGTCCAGATCTCTCAGATGGATGTTGGACTTCAGAGCTGAGATCAGAGCAGAACAGCTGATCTCTGACAAACTGCAGAGCCTCAGACTGAATAAAGAAAACATGATGAGGATACAAATCAGTTTATAATCAGATGTTACTCAACATTTAAATGAATGGGAACAAAAACATGTCTTCTTCAGAAAGTAAACTTTATTAATGTAAAACTAATATTACTTCAGATGACCTTTATTCAGACGTTATTGTTTACTAATTATTAAAAACCTAGATTTACTTTTTACAACTAACATCTATTCCAGTTCCTTCAAGAATCAGACAACATCTAAGTCTGCAGTTCTTACTTTAGTAGCTACAAATGAAAATATGAATAAAAGAACATTTACAACTGAATGGATGCAAGTTAATGATGTAGAAGAATCAGGATGAATATCTAATGAAACATGAGATCTCCAGCAGTAACAGAGAGTCAGTGAACTGACCTGAGAGTCTCCAGTCTGCAGTCTGGGCTCTCCAGAAGATCTCTCAGCAGCTCCACATCTGAATCCTTCAGAGCGTTGTAACTCAGGTCCAGATCTCTCAGATGGAAGTTGGACTTCAGACCTGAGATCAGAGCAGAACAGCTGATCTCTGACAAACTGCAGCCACTCAGTCTGAATAAAGAAAACATGATGTAACTTTAGAAAACAATGTTCCTGTTTGAAATAACTCCAGGTTTAATAATCTGTTCAGAGTTAAACAGGGTTTTAATGTCAGAGATGATGCAGAAACAATCCACTGATAATCTGGAACTTTAACTTTGATCAGATGTTTATCAACTCCTTCATCTCCCTCACAGCTCATCAGTACTGACAGCATCTCCACTGACTCATGGAGCACAGAGTGAGTCTGTGGAAGCTCAAACACTCTCCCTCACACATTCACCTTCTCTCTGTTACTCTGATCAATATGCAGTCATTAGCAAAAGTGGAACAAATAATTTAAATGTATTTGTTCAAATTCAGAAAATCATAAACACAAACAGATGAAGTTCAGTCAGTGAACTGACCTGAGAGTCTCCAGTCTGCAGTTTGGACTCTTTAGTCCAGAGCTCAGCAGCTCCACTCCTGAATCCTTCATCTCTTTGTTCCAACTCAGGTCCAGATCTCTCAGATGGGAGGGGTCAGACTTCAGAGCTGAGGCCACGACTTCACAGTGAGTCTTTGAGAGTTCATAGCAAGCAAGTCTATAATAACACATAAATTACAACATGTGTTAAAAAGAGGAAACATAATAACCTCAAGCATTTGCTGAATAAATATTTGATATGTTCTGATTGAGATTTCCTGTTGGTCCATTTTATATATAATAATTAGGGCTGTCAGTCGATTAAAATATTTAATCGCGATTAATCGCATGATTGTCCATAGTTAATCGCGATTAATCGCAAATTAATCGCACATTTTTTATCTGTTCTAAATGTACCTTAGAGGGATATCTTTCAAGTTTTTAATACTCTTATCAACATATGAGTGGACAAATATGCTTTATATGTTTGTTTATTATCATTTGAACAATGACAAATATTCTCATGAATATTAAACACAACAACCTCTGAACATTACAAATATTCGCCTCAATTCAACCTGGAACCTCTCTCATACAATACTGTGTGTGTGTGTGTGTGTGTGTGTGTGTGTGTGTGTGTGTGTGTGTGTGTGTGTGTGTGTGTGTGTGTGTGTGTGTGTGTGTGTGTGTGTGTGTGTGTGTGTGTGTGTGTGTGTGTGTGTGTGTGTGTGTGTGTGTGTGTGGAGACACTGTGATGAAGCGTTGGAGCTATGTGCAGCTCAAGGCATATATGCTCGAATGGGAGCTGTCTGGACGCTGCAATCATGTTGCGCGTACGATCCGTGCTGAGTGTGCTGACTTTTCGTACAATGTCCCACTGTCTGGCTACCTGCATAAAGTCAAGTGCTCGGCGCAGTTGTCGGCAAAATGTCATTGAAACAGCTCCTTAAATCCGTTAGCGCAGCTAGCTAGCACCAGATGCTAACAACAACAACACGTAAGGTGTGCCTCGCTTGCGCGAGTCGCGCCACACATACACACTCCCTCCCGGTCCTCCCGATGGCCAGTCCGGGCCTGCCGGTGAGCGTGGAAGTGTGGTCTGCCACAAGCGGGCGGCAGGAGCGAGGCTGTCAGCATCAGCTTGTCTATGGTATTTTACACTCGATGCGCTCTGAAACTACGGCGGCGGAGGACAAAAAATACACATGCGTTAATCGCGTTAAAATAATTAGTGGCGTTAATTTTTTTTTGCGTTAACGCGTTATTAACGCGTTAACTTGACAGCCCTAATAATAATATATAATAACAGTGTAATGTGTTGTCAGTGTGATCTGATCACATGTCTGTGCTCCTGCTGTCACTGACTGTTACCAAAGAAACAGAAATTAAATAAATCACTTGACAATATTAGAGATGTACATATTTAAATGTTAATTAATATTTGGATGTGAATGATGGATGTTTTGTCTTCTCTGAGCATCTGGAAATGTACTGCGCACACAAACACAATTAACAAACCAATAAAGTTTCAATATTTTAAACTGAATACCATCAGATGTTCTCACTATATGAGCATTAAGACATAACTCTGTTATTGGTGGGATATTATATAGATCTGATTTTAAACTCTAACACATTGTGATCAAATTGTGTGTGTTTAATGATAAAGAAACTACTAGAAAGTAATAATAACTGATAACTGTAAGTCCTGCTGTGTGGTGTGATCACATGCTGAGGAACCTCTAAAGTCCTTCATGTGTTTGACATGTCGCCTCTCAGTATTTAAACAGCAGAAATGTTATCGTGTTTATTTGAATAATTAAACTCCTGATCCACATTAGTTTATAAAGTGAATCACATCTGGACTTACTTGGCCTTCCTGCAGTTCCTCACAGCTGGAATCAGTCTCCGTTTCCCCTCATCTGATGTGTTGTACTGACTCAGGTCCAACTCATCCAGAACCTCCTCTGACATCTGCAGCATGTAGGCCAGAGCAGAGCAGTGGATCACAGAGAGATTATTTGATCTGTTCCCTGACTTCAGGAACTCTGTGATCTCCTGATGCACTGAGTGGTCCTTCATCTCTGTCAGACAGTGGAAGATGTTGATGCTCCTTTCAGGAGAGCTTTTATCACTTCTCATCTCCTTCAGGTTGCTGATGGCTCTCTGGATGACTTCTGGTCTGTTGTCTGTGCGACCCAGCAGGCCTCCTAACAGTCTCTGGTTGGACTCCAGAGAGAGGCCGTGGAGAAAGCGGACAAACAGGTCCAGGTGGCCATTTCTACTTTTGAGGGATTTCTCCATGGCTCCTTTTAGAAAGACATCCAGGGATGGGTACTCCTGATCACTGCTGTTACTGTTCTCATCGGGCAAGTCTCTCTGCAGGAAGTCCTTCAGTACCTTTGTGTTCCTGTTGGTGTAACAGTGCAACATGTAGACTGCAGCCAGAAACTCCTGAACGCTCAGATGAACAAAGCAGTAGACTGTTTTCTGGAAGATCACTCTCTCTCTTTTGAAGATCTCTGTACAAACTCCTGAGTACACCGTGGCCTCGGTGACACCAAGACCACAGCGCTGCAGGTCTTCTTGGTAGAACATGATGTCTCCTTTCTCCAGATGTTCAAACGCCAGCCTCCCCAGCTTCAGAAGAACCTCCCTGTCAGCCTCCGTCAGCTGCTGTGGACTCGTCTCATGTCCCTCTTCATACTTCTGCTTCTTCCTCTTGGTCTGGACCAGCAGGAAGTGTGAGTACATGTCAGTGAGGGTCTGGGGCAGCTCTCCTCTCTGGTCTGTAGTCAACATGTGGTCCAGAACTGCAGCAGTGATCCAGCAGAAGACTGGGATCAGACACATGATGTGGAGGCTCCTGGAGCTCTTGATGTGAGAGATGATTCTGCTGGACAGGTCTTCATCACTCGATCTCCTCCTGAAGTACTCCTCCTTCTGGGCGTCAGTGAAGCCTCGTACTTCTGTTACCCTGTCCACACACTCAGGAGGGATCTGATTGGCCGCTGCAGGTCTGGAAGTTATCCAGACGAGAGCCGAGGGAAGCAGCTTCCCCCTGATGAGGTTTGTCAGCAGCACGTTGACTGAGGACTGCTGAGAGACATCAGACACAACCTCATTGTTTCTGAAGTCCAGAGAAAGTCTGCTTTCATCCAGGCCGTCAAAGATGAGCAGCACTTTGCAGACAGCCAGCTGCTCTGCTGTGACCTTCTGTAAGGTTGGATGGAAAACATGGAGCAGCCTGAGAAGACTGTACTGCTCACCTTTGATCAGGTTCAGCTCCCTGAAGGAGAGCGGGATCACCAGACTGACATCTTGGTTCTCCAAACCCTGGGCCCAGTCCAGAGTGAACTTCTGCACTGAGAAGGTTTTTCCAACTCCAGCGACTCCGTTGGTCAGGACCGCTCTGATGAGAGTCTGTTGGTCAGGTGAGGCTTTAAAGATGTCCTGGCACTTGATTGGAGTTTCATGGAGGGTCTCTTTCTTGGAAGCTGTCTCCAGCTGCCTCACCTCATGTTGGGTACTAACCTCTTCACTCTGGCCTTGTGTGATGTAGAGCTCAGTGTAGATCCTGTTGAGGAGGGTTTCACTTTGATCAGTTCCTTCAGTCACACGTTCACATCTCCTCCTCAGACTGAGCCTATGTTCATCTAAAACCTCCTGCAAACCACTCTCTGCTGAAAGAGAAGAAACAGGAGAGAATCAGGAAATGCTTTTGAGAATCTAACAATACAACTAATGTTTAATAAACATTGTAATGTCTATGCTCTTCAACAGAATACCTAATAAAAGAAACAAAGGAACCAGGAAGAAGAATAAGACGCTGCATGAGTTCGGCCTCTTACCTCGTACAGAGCTGCTCTGACTGGCTGTCTGCAGGCCAGCTCTGGTTCTGGATCTTTCTCCACACTGGGGACAGGAGGGGTCTCCTGATGGAGGTCTCTGCTCCCAGTATGAGGTGATGCACTGTCTGCAGAACCAGTGTCCACAGCTGGTAGAGACTGGATCCTTCAGGACGTCCTGACACAGAGAACAGCTGGACAGCTGCTCCTCCACAGGAACACCACTCTTCCTCTTCCCTCTGTGGAGATGAACACATCCTTTATAGCACTTTACATTAGTGGAGCTGATTCTCACCAAAGGCACAACAAGGGGGAAGATTCTAGTTTGATATTTAAAAAAAGGTCTATATAATATACCCTTGTGATCAGGTAGATAGCTTACAGTTCACATGATCATAAAACCAGAGAGCATCCTGTCTGGATTCCTGACCCAGAGGAGCACATGTTCCCTGTATCTACACACAGCTGTATGAACCTGGTGCTTTATAAACCCAACATAGAATCTGCTGTGAATTCATAGCAATAAACATATGGAAAGGATGCCTAAATAACAACAGAATGAAACTGATTTGTAAAAAGCCTGAGATAATGCTTTGTCAGGTCTGTCTCCAACACAATGAGCATACAAACATTTTAAAATGTTTTTTTCTAAAGAGATGGGTTTGATTAAAGCTAGGCTAACATTAGCTGCTCCATCCTCACTTAGAGTAACTTCATGAAGTCATAAGTACAGCAGTGTCTATATTGTTAGCACCACAGACAGTCTCTGGTTTATACAGGAACATGAATAACCCTGATTGAATATGAGCTGCTGTAGAGCTCTGTTCTCCTCTCTGATTCCCCTCAGACCGTCAGAGACCACAGGAGCTCAATCTCAACTCTGACAGGTTTTTGTAACAGAGCGTCACGAGATAAGTTTGTGCCCCGATGGAAGGCTGACAGGCAAAAATGATTGGTCGTACTTTTTACAGTACTATGGCTTCCACAGATGACATTTCTTATGGATTTTTTTAAGATATTCATTGCTATCGGGATGTTAAGAGCATTCCATGGAATATAACAAAAAGTGTATCTCGAGCCGGTTTCTCAAACTTACCTACCCTACCTTTAAATAATGTTTTGGACGATATATTTCTTTTTTTAAATCAGAATTTATCAACATTCTTGCTCTTTAAAACCATTTTATACACAGATACAATGATAATATAATTGCATATTGAAATATCCTCAGATAATGTTAGCTTGCTGTACTCTGCTGCGTGTTCCCTTTACAAACTGCTCACATGATTTCATTAAAGAACAGTTTCATATATTAGATTATATAAAACTGAATCCTCTTCAAGTCAGGTTACAGTAGAAACTCTTACTTTGTGTCTGAGGGTCCAGGTTCATTACTGAAGGATATAGGAAGCCACATAGACCCGTCACTCTTCAGAGACAGACAGCTGGGGACTGGAGACCCTGCTCTCTGTCTGTGGAAACAACGGGGGGTTACGTATTGTAACCCTAGTTATATAAACACAGGCGGAGCCCTCTACTGGACTCTATGGGTACTACTCTCTATCATGCTGTGCCCCAATCAGGGCGAGCCTACCTGAATGTGCGCGCAGGCCCACAGTATATAAGGCGGCTACAGCCGCCGCCCCACTATCCTATACACTCTTCAGCGAGCGGACTAGGAAAGACAGGGCCTCCAGGTAGAGGGCTCCGCCTGTGTTTATATAACTAGGGTTACAATACGTAACCCCCCGTTATATCTCACACAGGCTCCGCCCTCTACTGGACTCTATGGGTACAGTGGGCGGAGCCCCGATGTATAAACGCCCTGTCGTCCAACAACATCGACCCACCACACCGTCCCTGACCGGCTTTTGGCTAACATCCACTGCATCCCCACTTCCTCCCATCCGGTTGTAACCGTGGAGAAGTCGGGGCCGCAACTTGGATAAGGCACACTCACACACGCTTACCTCGTGTAGAGTGTGCATGGAAAAAACTGTGCGGAGACTCCGTCTGGAGCCTACCGCGCACCATGTTCCCCAGGTCCCTCAGGAGCACGGGAAAACATAAGTGCACCACATCCCCCACACTCACACACGCTCCGTGTAGATTGGGCACGGACAATAGTGAGGAAGGCTCTCCAGCCCTGTTTGGGGCTGATTGCGCACCATGTCTCCCGAGTCCCTCAGGAGCATGGGAAAAACATAAGTGCTTTATGTCCAGGGGGGGGGGTCAGATACCTGCTGACCCACAGCCACCCCCCTCTCACCAGTCATGCGTTGCCTCGGCAAGCACCGACGACGAGAAGGAGCCAGACATGTCCAGGAGATAACATTTTATGAAGGGGCCTGGCGTAGACCAAGACGCCACCGTGCATATATCTTCTACACTCACGCCGCTGAATAAGGCTGTTGACACAGCCACAGCCCGTGTAGAATGTGCACGGACCCCAGTGGGGAGGGCTCTCCCCGCCCGTCCATAGGCATGTGTAATGCACCTGCATAGCCATCCTGTTAGGCGCTTCTTTGAGAGGGCTTTTCCAGCCACACACCATCCCCAAAGCACACAAACAGTTGTTCAGTGCGCCTAATGGCAGCCGTGCGCTCTACATAGCATGCTAGCGCACGCTGTTTGTAGTGTGTTGGTCTTTTGTAGAGGTTTTTCATTGCCAGCTAAAATCTTGCCTAGGGCAGCAAACTGGTCAGAACCGGCCCTGGTGTCATCCCCACAGCACCCCCATTTCAAACACGTTCCCACGGCTATGTCAGATACCAACATACTGAATCCTCTTCAGGTCAGGTTACAGTAGAGACTCTTACTTTGTGTCTGAGGGTCCAGGTTCATTACTGAAGAGTGGAGGTCTCCACATAGACCAGTCACTCTTCAGAGACAGACAGCTGGGGACTGGAGACCCTGCTCTCTGTCTGTGGAAACAACAAGTTTTAAACATCATTAGTTCATCTAAAGAGCAGCTTTTGATCTATGACTGTTCACCTGATTAAAGATTTGTAGAGTTTTTGAGTCGTGATTTTGGGTTTCTGTTTTTAAAATTCATTCAAGTCCAACATGTAGAGAGTGAGGATGATTTCACTAGTAGATTATTTACTATTGCTGATGATGACAAGAAGCAAGAGTTCAATTACCCTTTGTTAATGTTCTCTACTGGGTTTCATTAAACAACAAGATTAAAAGGAAATATAATACAAGAAAAAAACCAATGTTCAGCTTTGATGTAACAACATTCATAATTAATTAAAGATAGCACCCTTTTCCCCCCGGTTACATTTTCCATTCTCCCTGTACGATGGGCGCTGTAAGTGATGAAAGTGGGGGATGTTGGCTTATCAGGCGCCCGCAGCTCACAGGCAAAGAGAGAGAGAGAGAGAGGGCGCACCGGTACCGGCGGGGATTGTTGTTAGCTTCTGCTGCGCTAACGGATATAAGAAGCTGTTTCTACAATGATGTGGAGGGAGAGCTCTCCTGTCAGACTGAGGCTCAGTGAGGTGAAGGACTCTCAGTGTCAGATAGTTCACTTTAGTCTAAGTTATCTCAGTGGGTCTCAAACGGTTTGGTCACAATTTATGTAAACACATATTTCCAAGGCACTCCTTTATAATTATTGGGATAAATAAAAACAGGTTTGAAATCATTCCAGTGTATACTATAGGACAGTAAACCAGACATATCATTTAAAACTGGAGAGATTAACAAATATGCATGAATAAATGTTAACTGGTAAAATAAGATATCAATGAACCACAAAAATAAAATAAGTTCCATGTATTTGTTATTGGCTATGGTAGGTTATTGGTTATGTTCACATACTTATTTGATTATTAAAATGCAAACCGATCTTTTTCATATGGGTGTTTAGAGTTGTACCCCCTAGATCAGGTCTCTAGTGATTGGGCTCAAAGTGCAACAGATTGAAGCATTTTACTTTAAAATGTTTTTTTAAATCTTCCCGTCGGGGGGGCATAACACCGGACCCCCCTAGAGGATGTGACGTCCACCCCCCAATTAAAACATGTTCATACAATACTGAATACATTTGAAGCCTTTTATATAAGCTGTCCACCATGTCAATACGTTTCTCTGTTTGTAGTGTGTTGGTCTTTTGTAGAGGTTTTTCATTGCCAGCTGAAATCTTGCCTAGGGCAGCAAACTGGTCAGAACCGGCCCTGGTGTCATCCCCACAGCACCCCCATTTCAAACATGTTCCCACGGCTATGTCAGATACCAACATACTGAATCCTCTTCAGGTCAGGTTACAGTAGAGACTCTTACTTTGTGTCTGAGGGTCCAGGTTCATTACTGAAGTATTCTGGGGGCTGCTCCATAGACCAGTCACTCTTCAGAGACAGACAGCTGGGGACTGGAGACCCTGCTCTCTGTCTGTGGAAACAACAAGTTTTAAACATCATTAGTTCACAGGGGCGGATCTAGACAAATATTCATGGGGTGGCCAGAGGGTGGCAGGAGATTTTGAGGGGTGGCATCCCCTGGCAGAAGTATATGCTGATTTAATCGCAGTCATATCGATCAATGTTAACTTGGAAATCCACAATATTAATATTTTAACTCAATAACATTAGGTGACATTATTGTGGCACATCAGTAAAGCCTTACATATAAATATATAAGGTGGCAGACATCATTTAATGAATTTTAACTGAATGAGTTTGTTTCACTCTTAGACCAGCAGGGGTACCAAATCTATGCAGACTGCTGCAATAAGTACATTAATTAACTGTCCCATCGATGTTTGTCTGAATGAATATGATGATATTAACAATCATATTATTCCTATCAGCTGTCAATCACTGTTATGATTCACATATTCATTTATTATTGAATAAACTATATTTTTTGGAGGAGTTAATGATGAATGTTCCTCAAGATGCTTGCTCACCCTCCTTCAAATTTGAAGTATTGACTATCATATATCAAAATTCAAAAGAATCAGCAGTTTCAGCGCCCCACGACTTTACTGCAAACAGTTACAAACCTTGACTTTCCATCAGAAAGAACAAACATTAAAGGACACCTATCATGCTATATTTAAATGATATATTGTAGGGCCATACCTATATAAGGCATATTTATACGTTTCTGTTTTCAAAATACCAAACAGATCATGCATTTTAGCCATGCCTCATTTCGCTCTATGTGCTGTTTGCTGTCTACGGGTCTGATTCTGCTGACCACGCCCCCCTGCAGGAGAGGGGAGACGTGCTCTGATCAGCTGCTGGGCTGTCAGAAGAGGGGGAGGAAAAGAGATCTCCGTCCTCCGTGTTTTATTATATAGAGTCATTATTCATTTGTTTTAAAGCTCAATAAATAACAAAGAAGACCTTTGACCGGCACTTTTCTAATTTTGTCCGGAAGATTTAAACTTTAACGGACATCTTGACCGGCGAAAGAAAACCTAACTGAAACATATTCATGTATAAAAGACGTACAAAAGTGCATTTTGCATGATAGGTCCCCTTTAAAGAAGTGACTAACTGCATCAGTTAGGGTTAGAAAACGTGTATTCAGCTCAAACATATACATCGCTGCAGTTATTATCCAGTGGAAAGCCCTTACCTACTGGCCTAGTTAAATCAAAGTGGTTACTTTTGTTTGGCTGGGCAGTGTAGTTTTACAACACCGTCTTATTTGACTTTCTCAGGACTTAAAACTCTTTTTGGGGGCAGACCCCCACAAAGAAAAAAAGATATACACACATACAAGATCATCATCTTAACAGTTGTTTATGCTCATCCGTGAGCAGAGCATCAAGTTGCCTATTACAGCTGAATGCGGCGATTACCATGTTGTTCAGCAGAACGCCTCTCAAACGTATTAAGATCCAAAGCTTTAGTGCGTTTTGATTCAATGCTGAGTACAGCCACACTGACAGTCTCTTCTCTGTCATTGTAGACCGCACCTCATTCCTTCCGTCTGCTTGGGTCCGAATCAAGCGGCAAACTCTGGGGAAGAGCCGGGACGCCAATACGGAAGAGCCACAAATTGCAGTTCATATATTGGCCGATAGGCGATGACTGCAGAAAGGAGCCATTTCCATAGACCCCCATGTTAAAATGCCCAATTTTACAGCAGAAAAAAACATGTTTCTACCCCTGGATGCAATAAATATTATTATGGATATAGTTAGATTCCACCTTCATGATTATGAATCTGTGAGTGAATTGTTTTCCAACGCGACCCTTTTATTTATATTAGGTCTTAAAGTGTTTGCATAAATTAGGGCGTGGTCACTTTGATGGACACTAGTGATGGGAATTCCGGCTCTTCTTGGTGAGCCGGATCATTTGGCTCGGCTCACCAAGAAGAGCCGGCTCTTTCGGCTCCCAAACGGCTCTTCAGTTTACCACATATTATACCTTTTATAATTCAATCAAATGTAGCCCTGTTTTGACTAATGATTTATATGTGTACACATATCACTTAAATTATTCAATACATCCTTTGTACTGAAGTATTCAAAAGTAAAAATTACATGTTTAATATCAATTATTTGCTGTGGCCAGTTTTCATTGCATTTACAGACCCTTGTATCTCTCTGATACCACCCAATGAATGCACAGACTTGCTTGTAGAACCACGCTACACAAAGCAGATAGCAACACCTATAAAAACGTAAGCATAGACATAGACAAAAAGGGGCTACTGTATCGACATTTTAAAATTATATTTAAAGAAAAGGCCCTGACAAAACAGCAGGGCTCTATTTCAGTATTAACTATAGAAAAAAAGACAGCAACAGCTGACATCAAATCTTTGCTGAGCCCAGGATAATCATAAATAAATAACATAGTGAAAATAAATATATTGCAATGCTCAGTACAGCAGCATCCAACCGTCTCTAATCATAAAAAAACATAATACAAATAAATGTATTGCAATGCTCAAAACAGCAGCATCCAACAGTCTCTAATCCTTCGATATTACATGTCACTGCATGCATGCACGGAGCAGCTGTAGCGCGGAGATCATCATATCATTCTGTCTTGTATTACTTAACAAAAAATAACAAAAACAAAAAAAACGGCTCGTTCGCGGGCGCGAGCCGGCTCCCGTCGTTCACTTAAAAGAGCCGGCTCGTTCGCGACCGACACATCACTAATGGACAGGTACGTGCCTCACTGTCAGCTAACAGCAACTTGTCCACTCTGCTAGGCTACAACGTTAGTTAGTTAGTTGTAGTTACTGTACTTGACCCTTTAGCCGTGTTCGTGGTGAAATACCAGACAATTAAAATGTCGTGCTGTGCGGTTGAATGTACTAACAGAACTTCCAAGAAGTCTAAAATGATAATATTATACATGTTAACCCCGTTAGCAGGTGTTTGTGTGCTTGTTAGCTTAGCTTGTTATGTAGCTTATTAGCCAGCTAAGGACGTAACCCTTTATACATGTACACAACAGTATACAGTTTAGTTTATGATTCAGCCTTGGGTAAGACTTTTATAGTATATGGCTATGACGCCCATAATGCTAAACGGGAGCAAATGTTAAAAGGAGACCCAATTATCCCAGTGGTGGCCGCCGGAGCTAACGGAGCCGCAGGGGGCTAGCTCCAGCCGGCGTCCAGCTCCAGCCGGCCTCCCGGAGCCCCCTGCGGCTCCGTTAGCTCCGGGCGGTGGAGTCCGGCGTTATAACTGGAGATCAAGGAATGCACCGAAACGCGGACTTGGTTCGCCTGCAGCCCGCTGTAGTATTAGCTAAATAAATTATGTTGAACAAGGCTTATTAAGCTGAACATCGCCACAATTGTTCTGCTATGTATCGGTACTTATTTTATTTTATTAATGTGATGACAAGCATTATGAATAACAAAAAATAGCTAATTCTCTTGCAGATTGTCTCGTTTGATTATGAATGTAACGTTTATATAGGGGAACTACACTGTTTTATCAAAACCAAAGTGCCACGCAGTAACTTGGTATGCATGTATTTCATGTTAGCTTAGCTTCTTAGCCTGAGCTAGCTCTGTTTACTTCCAGTTCGGAGGCAGAAGGTCCCGCCTCGGCTCCGCCTCTTTGCCCTTATTTGGAGCAGACGGGAGCCGGCGGGAGTTAGACTCTGACGTCACTGTCGAGTCGTTAGTGGCCGACTCCGCCTACTAAGGGCTTCTCGGCAACTCTGCAGAATCCTATGGGTGACGTCACGGACCCTACGTCCATTTATATATACAGTCTATGGTCCGAATGCTTCTCGTTTTGCGCCGTCCCGTTCAAATGAAATCACCGACAATCATATTTCCATGCTCGCGCCAGGGCCGGGGAGGGGTTACAAGGCTCGCGTCTTGTGCTGCATTCACTTGCACTCGGACATTAGAGACTTTCTCTCATAAATGTCCGATGAGCCAAAACTTTTCTTTCAAAACAAAGCGGGGGAGTTTATTCTAAACTGTTGAGTAAAACGTTTTACACGAACTATGGAGAAATGTCACCAACATTTATAATCAATATTTAAAAAAATATTATTAATAAATGAATTGCCTACATTTAGGGTGGCAAGGCATTTTTCTGAGGTGGCAGCTGCCACCCGCCGTGCCACCCCGTAGAACCGCCACTGTTAGTTCATCTAAAGAGCAGCTTTTGACCTATGACTGTTCACCTGATCACCGGTACCGGCGGGGATTGTTGTTAGCTTCTGCTGCGCTAACGGATATAAGAAGCTGTTTCTACAATGATGTGGAGGGAGAGCTCTCCTGTCAGACTGAGGCTCAGTGAGGTGAAGGACTCTCAGTGTCAGATAGTTCACTTTAGTCTAAGTTATCTCAGTGGCTCTCAAACGGTTTGATCACAATTTATGTAAACACATATTTCCAAGGCACTCCTTTATAATTATTGGGATAAATAAAAACAGGTTTGAAATCATTCCAGTGTATACTATAGGACAGTAAACCAGAAATATCATTTAAAACTGGAGAGATTAACAAATATGCATAAATAAATGTTAACTGGTAAAATAAGATATAAATGAACCACAACAATAAAATAAGTTCCATGTATTTGTTATTGGCTATGGTAGGTTATTGGTTATGTTCACACACTTATTTGATTATTAAAATGCAAACCAATCTTTTTCATATGGGTGTTTAGAGTTGTACCCCCTAGATCAGGTCTCTGTAATTGTGTGCTCAAAGTGCAACAGATTGAAACATTTTACATACTCCCGGACCCCCCTAGAGGATGTGACGTCCACCCCCAATTAAAACATGTTCATACAATAATGAATACATTTGAAAGCCTTTTTATATAAGCTGTCCACCATGTCAATAGGTTTCTCTGTTTGTAGTGTGTTGGTCTTTGTAGAGGTTTTTCATTGCCAGCTGAAATCTTGCCTAGGGCAGCAAACTGGTCAGAACCGGCCCTGGTGTCATCCCCACAGCACCCCCATTTCAAACATGTTCCCACGGCTATGTCAGATACCAACATACTGAATCCTCTTCAGGTCAGGTTACAGGAGAGACTCTTACTTTGTGTCTGAGGGTCCAGGTTCATTACTGAAGGATATAGGTTGCCCCATAGACCAGTCACTCTTCAGAGACAGACAGCTGGGGACTGGAGACCCTGCTCTCTGTCTGTGGAAACAACATGTTTTAAACATCATTAGTTCATAGTTTTAATGTTCTCTACTGGGTTTCATTAAACAGTTTATATGATCAGATACCAACATACTGAATCCTCTTCAGGTCAGGTTACAGGAGAGACTCTTACTTTGTGTCTGAGGGTCCAGGTTCATTACTGAAGTCTGGAGGATTCCCCATAGACCAGTCACTCTTCAGAGATAGACAGCTGGGGACTGGAGTATTGTCCCCTTCCTCATCTTTTAAATCACTCATCTTCTCCAGTACACACACACACACACACACACACACACACACACACACACACACACCACACACACACACACACACACACACACACACACACACACACACACACACACACCACACACACACACACACACACACACACACACACACACACACACACACACACACACATGCACACACACACACACACACACACACACACACACACACCACACACACACACACACACACACACACACAACCACATACCTTAATAATAAACTTTGTTCAAATACATGAAATCAGTCATACTTCATTGCCTCTCTCCATTTTTTCTGCGCTGGGCTTGTCACATGTTATGTAACTCTGATGACTCAGGAAACAGGAAATAATCAAAGTTTACAACACTTGCAGAAGTCTCAATGGACTCTAGGACGCTGATTGTTAACCAAGAAGTTATTTTCTGACATCCAGTAAAACATAGTGAATAATGAATGTGTTAGAAAGCAGATCCTGGTGTTAACACTCACCCTGTTCTCCTCCTCGTGCCGAGCTGTAAAATGGCGTCTGGCAGTCTGACAGTCTGACTTCATACTTTCACTTCCTACTTTTCCAACATTTCGTCCCACCAGCTCAGCCCTATTTGTTTTTCTTTCCTCTTCTGCCTCACTGCTTATGAATTCTGAAGAAACCCTCGTGGTTGAATTCTCCTTCGTGAGAGAAACAAAGGTCGCTTTAAGTACAAGAGGAATTCCTCAAGTTGTACTTTAAGGCGAAATCATCAATTCACTTTCAAGTGTTCAGTGCTCATTGAAAAGGAAGTACTTTCAGGGACGATGAAGACGTTAACTTGGTTGTTTGGGAACAAAACCACTGTTCCTATGATAACACATATATGAAGGATTGTTTCTGGGTGTCTATAACCCCCAGACACCGTTACCGTTATAACATCAATGCAGCTTGGAAGCAGGAAGCCCATTAGTAGATGTTAACGTGTGGATGAAGCTTGTAATTCACTGTAATATCTAAATGTCACACCAACATCCATTAAAAGGGCGTGATGCGATTAAAAAAGTATGTTATTGAATAAATCCTGAGAAAAAGGTAAGAAATGTGTCTTTAACAGAACAAGGGAGTTCCAGATACTGCATTAGTGTTCATGAACTCTCCTCCACAGAGACTGCATCTGTATGTCAGTTCCCATGATGTGTGTGCACCGTGTCATCGTGACTTCCTGTATGCTAAGGAGCTATACTGGGGGTGTGTTTTATGGACGTTAGGCGGCTGCTGGGGAAATGCTAATGAAGCTGCAGAATATATAGGAAGACAAGCTTTATGTGACGCTTATATGACAGAGACAATGTCCTGAGAGTGTAACACATCGAGGACATTGAGTTTGTGAATGAATTAGCCGTTATCTCAGTCAAGGGAAGGACAGCATTAATGGGAATGAATGAGAGTTTCCAGATGCAGAATGTATGAGATATGACCCAGTGAGTGGATGAGAGGCTTCAATCTCACGTTTAGATTTCTTGTTTTTCTTTGGCTCAAATATCACAAGAACAAAAAGAGGTGTTCTCTGTCTTCTTGCAGATTGCCAGAGGCGTCAATCTGCAGTCTGCTGAACATGTGGTGTTCATTTCACCAATTCTTCAGTTCAACAAATCAGATTGGTCTCAATTCAGTTTGAACAGACTGGCCTTCGTGAAGAGAGGGAGAGACGCCCAGAACACGTGTTAATAAGCCGTCCATTTAAACCGTCTAACCGTAAGAACAACAAGCGATATGTGCAGGACATATTTCAAATAGACGGCATGGAGAGAAGTCAGTTAAACAACTATTTAAAGCTAACATTCATCTGGAGATTTGGTCGTTTACTTTCCTTTTTAATTTGTAAAACAACAACAATAGATACTGAAGTAAACCTTAGAGACCATGCCATGATGAAAGTCTACAGAAGACCCTCTCACATCTCATACGGTGCTTTAATATGATGATTGAAGTGGTGCTTATTAAACTGCTTCATATCAGACACAGAAGTAATGAGATCTCTGCAGGTCACCTGAAAGCATAGCAGTCATAAATCAACTAAAAGCATGTTTATTTGTGTTGTTTGTATTAATAGCAGCTGTTTACCTGCGTGTGCTCTTTATCAAAGAAGTCCTTTAGTCTCTAATAAAGAAAAAGTCATTGCGTTCACAAACAAAACATCAATTATAGCTGAGAGGGAAATGTTAAGCTTGAGTGAGCAGCGAAGAATTAGACTTCCAGGCGTGAAATAAATCAAATGACTGACGTAGAATTCATCGTCACAATCAGACCCAAAGAAAACACTTCTAAGGTCATTTTATATATATTTAAATAACACAATAATAACTGGAGATGTTCTTTGTGGTATAGTGTACTTTGTGTTGCTAGGCAGAGAAGCCAGCTTTAATGATCCTCTGGCGCCATCTAGTGGTTCATCTCATTATTGCAGGACACTAAATTAGGACTCACCTAAAGTGCAAATATCAAACCCCTTTGTCCAGTGGAGGGTCAGGGTGAGTATATATACTAAAGTACACATTATTTGAGAGTCTATTTGAGAGCGTTAGTTATAAGTGAGGAAACAGAGAGACTTTTCTGCATGTTATGAAATGTAATTTGGGAAACACTTTATATTAAAGTGCACGTTCAGCATCAACGAGTTGTTCATTAACATGTTAGCAGTTTCTAGGCTCTTTATTAGTCACTATAAAACTCTTAGTAATGCCTTATTCTACAAGTACTAGGCCATTAGTTAAGAGTCCTCGTCTCCTCTCTCGTGTCCTCGTCTCCTCTCTCGTGTCCTCGTCTCTCCTCTCTCATGTCCTCGTCTCCTCTCTCGTGTCCTCGTCTCTCCTCTCTCGTGTCCTCGTCTCCTCTCTCGTGTCCTCGTCTCTCCTCTCTCGTGTCCTCGTCTCCTCTCTCGTGTCCTCGTCTCTCCTCTCTCGTGTCCTCGTCTCCTCTCTCGTGTCCTCGTCTCCTCTCTCGAGTCCTCGTCTCCTCTCTCGTGTCCTCGTCTCTCCTCTCTTGTGTCCTCGTCTCTCCTCTCTTGTGTCCTTGTCTCCTCTCTTGTGTCCTCGTCTCTCCTCTCTCGTGTCCTCGTCTCCTCTCTCGTGTCCTCGTCTCTCCTCTCTCGTGTCCTCGTCTCTCCTCTCTCGTGTCCTCGTCTCTCCTCTCTCGTGTCCTCGTCTCTCCTCTCTCGTGTCCTCGTCTCTCCTCTCTCGTGTCCTCGTCTCCTCTCTCGAGTCCTCGTCTCCTCTCTCGTGTCCTCGTCTCTCCTCTCTTGTGTCCTCGTCTCTCCTCTCTTGTGTCCTTGTCTCCTCTCTTATGTCCTCGTCTCTCCTCTCTCGTGTCCTCGTCTCCTCTCTCGTGTCCTCGTCTCTCCTCTCTCGTGTCCTCGTCTCTCCTCTCTCATGTCCTCGTCTCTCCTCTCTTGTGTCCTTGTCTCTCCTCTCTCGTGTCCTCGTCTCTCCTCTCTCGTGTCCTCGTCTCCTCTCTTGTGTCCTCGTCTCTCCTCTCTTATGTCCTCGTCTCTCCTCTCTCGTGTCCTCGTCTCCTCTCTTATGTCCTCATCTCTCCTCTCTCGTGTCCTTGTCTCCTCTCTTATGTCCTCGTCTCTCCTCTCTCGTGTCCTCGTCTCTGCTCTCTCGTGTCCTCGTCTCCTCTCTTGTGTCCTCGTCTCTCCTCTCTTGTGTCTTCATCTCCTCTCTTGTGTCCTCATCTCTGCTCTCTCGTGTCCTCGTCTCCTCTCTCGTGTCCTCGTCTCTGCTCTCTCGTGTCCTCGTCTCTCCTCTCTCGTGTCCTCGTCTCCTCTCTCGTGTCCTCGTCTCTCCTCTCTCGTGTCCTCGTCTCCTCTCTCGTGTCCTCGTCTCTCCTCTCTTGTGTCCTCATCTCCTCTCTTGTGTCCTCGTCTCTGCTCTCTCGTGTCCTCGTCTCCTCTCTCGTGTCCTCGTCTCTGCTCTCTCGTGTCCTCGTCTCTCCTCTCTTGTGTCCTCGTCTCTCCTCTCTCGTGTCCTCATCTCCTCTCTTGTGTCCTCGTCTCTCCTCTCTCGTGTCCTCGTCTCCTCTCTTGTGTCCTCGTCTCTCCTCTCTCGTGTCCTCGTCTCCTCTCTCGTTCTTTAGTGGGAATGCTGTGTCAGCATTCCCACTAAAGTAACATTTCTCCTGTGCTTTAATGTTCAAACAGATGTTATTTGAGGGTCTCTCAGCTGGCAGGTTTCAGTGGGCAGGAAGAAAGGACTGATCAGGTCTGCAGAGGTTCTGGTTCCAGGTGAAAGGGACAGGAAGTGAGCTGAAAGAGAGGGAGACGTGGATTTGAAAACTATGGAGTGGTCTTAACAAAACTCTCTCAAGTGATGACTGTCATCAAACATTCAAATCAAGAGTCAGAAAAAATGTGTTAGCAGACTACTCCAACGAACCAAACAATGGGTACACCTAGCTGCTGTAAGGATAATAATAATAAATACTATAACAAGTACAAAGACTATTATCATAATTATCTTAATTATCAGTTTACATCAAAATAGGATGAGAAATGAAACCGTCTTGTTTTCTGAACGTGGACTTGTAGGAATTTATTTATTATTTGTTTGACTTTATCATTTTATTGTCACCCTGGAAATGGGTGTATGTACGTATATGTGTACATATGTATGTGTATGTATATATAGAATGTTGTTTATCTGTGTGCGTATTTAATTACAGAATGATCTTTTCTTTTCTTTATCCTGCTGGATGACTAACGGAGGGATACCTCTGGATACACTCTGCTTTCTGCCTCCTGCTTCTACTCATCATGTTTGTTTCTTGGATGTATAAACTGTCTAATTGTTGAAACAGTAGAATAAATAATAAAACATACAATTAAAAAAAGATCTGCAGAAGTATAAGGTACATGTGTTGAGTTTAAAATAGATGTCTAGTGTCCCTAATGTCCCACCTGATGTGTTTGAGTGGTCGTGTTTGAGTCCAGGAGCCTCGGTAGTTCTGATCCATCTGGACTCTGAGCTCTGCATCAAGTCACAGAATCCATCTTCAAAACCACACCTCTTATATCCAGAGCCTACAACCAGAAAGAAGACATGCTTCAGCCTCTTTGAGTTTAGCTTTTCAAACTGCAGGGTTTCTCGTCTACGGCCTCTTTATGCTATCTCTCTACCTCTGAATGAGTCAAAGTGTTACATTTCCATGCAATATCTGATCAAATTGACATTCCAGTCCGCTGCAAAACACCTGCCTATACAATAACTAACCTAATGACATGCTCCAGATTACAGATTCTGTAAATAAAGCATCATATCAGGCAGGGATTTGAGCCTTTACAGACCATTTACATGCACTAAAACACACTACAGGAGAGAGAACACCCCAACAAACATAATACGGCCGCTTTAAGATGTGGTTTCTGCACACAATAAAGTAACATCATCTCATCAGAGCATTATAAGCGTTAATCCTGGACTTCACGGCCAAACATGAAACAGAAGACTGAAAAGAATTAGGGATGAAACTGAATGTGAGTTGGTATGCAAGGCAGGATTATCAATGATGCACCACAGAAGAAGAACCAGGATCTTATACTGAAGTTAAAGTAATAATACAGATAGGTTTACCTCAACAAATCTACTTCAATAAATGTATTTAGTTCATTTCCACCACTGCAAAGAATGAAATGTATATTCATTCATATTTTAAGATATATCACGCATTGAATATCCTCACAGACGCATGTTGTAATGAATGCATTTCAGTATACACACAGTACATAAGTATAACATGTACTTTAGGTATCAAAAGTAAAAGTACTAATACTATTATCATGTTTTATTTACATGTAAGAGCCTTTTAGCATTGTGGTTTGACTACATTTAGATACTTGAAATACTGTTTTTAATAGTATTTCAGTACTCTGTTACACCATATCAGCAAATCATGTGTTTTTATATGAACAAAAGGTGCTTTTTGCCTCTGAAATATAGTAGAACGACACTGGTTTTTGCTATATATACGTTGATAATGCAATTTATAACTACATCTTGACTTGTGTATCACATTGTTCACTCTGAATATATATGGATTTGTGAAGTTATAGGTGTACGAGGTACTTTAAGACACCTGTTGAAAGGTAATCCAGTCTCAAAGTCAGAGAAAATCTGACAAAATCAATATTTACTCACAGTTTTCCTCATCGCTGTAATCTCCACAGTCGTCAGTGAAGTCACACACACTTCCCTCGGACACACACAGATCCTGAGAGCAGCTGAACTCCTGAGCTGAACACACTGCGTCACACACTGGGGTCAAAAACACCAGAGAAAAGGCAGAAAACAGCCACAGAAGCATCATCTTACTGTCTGTCCTTTAACTCCAGCACATGATCTCCTCCTCTGAGTGAAGCATGTTGTTTTGAAGATAGAAGAAGCAGCTTCAGTCGAGGTACAGCTCGTCTGTAACGTGTGCAAGTAGCTTAGGAGCTGTTAGCATGTTGTAAAAGGTAATCAATGGCTTTTATGGCTGTTACTCAATAAGGTCACTGTGTGTTCATGTGTTCATTCTCTGAGAGGCTGGACTGAGGCTATTAGCTTTATGCTAACATGCTCACAATGCTATCATGCTCCTGTTTAGCTCCTATAATGTGTTTAACATACGAGTTCAGCATGCTAACATAGCTAATTCTTGCACTATTTATATTCTATTTTATTTGTATTTACATTTTTGCTCATCTCAAAACATTCTCTTGCACTATTTTATCTGTTTTATTTGTTCCATGTCCTATATATATTCATGTTGCTCTGTTGGAGAAGATCTTCATTGACATATCTACTCTGTAGCTGCTGTGCAAATGACAATAAAGCTTTGAAACTTGAATGTTGAATCTTGAAAATGTGTTTAACATACGAGTTCAGCATGCTAACACAGCTAATTAGCACTAGCATGTCCTTAATGAAGGGGCTAGAGGAGATGACTAATGAATCAAATGCAATGCAATCCATCCAATAGGTGTTGAGTTATTTATATGTGGTTCTTAGTAGTAGACAGACTATTAGCATGGCTACAAACCAGGTTTATACTCTGATAGATTCCTGTGTATTTTCATAATAACCACTTCTAGGAACACCTACATCAATTGGAGAACTCTGAGCATCTGTAAATGTGAAGAGGCTGCAGTTAGCCTGTGTGTGTGTGTGTGTGTGTGTGTGTGTGTGTGTGTGTGTGTGTGTGTGTGTGTGTGTGTAATTAACGCTGTGTCTCAATCCCACTCCACTGAGAGGCATCATTTCATTTCACAGCAATCAATAAACACAAGGACCTTAAAAACAGAGAAGCTACAAGAGCTGGGGAGGTTCCAATTAAATGACTTTCGAAGGGGCGAGAGAGCGAGGGAACAAGGAGAAGAACACGTCTGTATCGCCCTCTGTTGGCAGCGGCAGTGGGAGGAAAGTAGAAAGTGTTTAAAGCAGAATGTGTCCTGTTTTTATTACAGAGCAAGGATGCACATGGAGGCACTGACAGACTCATTATTCCAATTAACATGTGAGAGGAATTCATACTGTAATAGCAAGCGTCTCATTACCAATAAGCCAATGTGGAAGTTATTAGCTCACAATGCTAACATGCTAAAGCTACTGTCCCACAACTCTCAGGTTGAGGGGCCCTCCTTTCCCAACTTCAGCAAGGAACACCCCCATGACTATTGTTGGAGTCGGGAGGCCTGTTCATTTATTCCGGCAATTACTCAGACCTACTAATTGACCTAACAGAAGCTATTGATTCTAAGTTTACTGCTCGGCTCAGATCCATCGAGGTCAGCAAGGTCTCACCTATTAACTCCTGAAGAACCAGGTTCAATTAACTGCTGTTTCAATACCGACGACACGCTAAATCTGTTTAAGCGATCCCGAAGGATTTTGGTATCAGTAATGAGGTGTGGCCTTACCTAAGTGTGAGTGTGGCAGTGGTGCAATCTTACCTTTAAGCAGGAGAGGAGAGCGCAGATTTATTTTAAGTTCTCCCAATCCAAAAAGGTGGGATGATTTTATTTGAAGAAAATGGTCCACACTTAAACAGGTTTTTACCTTCTCTCGTTACAATATGACAATCATACAAAACATATCATGCTGTGCTACTTTTCTAATATAAAAGCTCAATTCAGTTTTACATTTCTTACACTAAATTCTAACTTCAACTGCCCTCTTCAGTTGAAACATTAAAAGTCTAACCCGACAGAATCCAGAGGAATCTCCTCATAAATGGTCAGTGGTATCTAACACATTCAAGCTTTCATTCAACAATTCACCAAATCAATCTGAGAGATCTTACCAAGTTGAGAGAACCTACCAAGGAGAGACCCCGCTCTGGAGCTTTCTCCCTCTCAGCCAGTGCTTTTATGCTGCACATAGGAACACAAAGAAAACCCAAAGACACCTCCTTTATACCCTGTGGGGAAAGGTCATGACCTCTGGTGTGCAGGACTGGACATCCAGACATATTCTCCTATGGTATGGCCTGAACACATTTTGGGGCTCCAGTACTTTTCCATTGAGTCGGGGGTACAGCCTGTGAGTGAAGACAACTGTCCCCCCTCTTTAAACAGTGACACCCATAAACTACAATAGGCCTTAAACTCAATTTAACAAACTACTTGTGTTTGTATATACTGGGATTATAGAACAACATGAAATATAATATTTTCATTGTGGGTTATACAAGATTATATTTGATTATATTAACTTTCGTTTTAATTATTCAACTTAATATGGAGACATCAACACTATGCAATGCTGAAGATGGCTCTAACTAACCTCCTACCCGCTTGGGAAACCAAACTCTACAAGTGCCACATGTTGGACCATCTTAAGGTCCCCTCTGCCAGACACATTGCATTAGCCTATGCACACGACCCACAACCCTTTACTAAGTCTTTAGCTGCTTTGCACCTCCTTTGTCCTCCCCTTTCAGAAAGAGCAAGGCATCACCAGATCCAAGCGCCCCTCCAGTCCAGTGGACCCCCTTCCAGCAGCTCATTGACCGGGTCCTGCGTCCCACTCTCAGTATGCAGATATCCGGATGACTACATCGTTCAAAGTGAGATGTTGGGGCAGGTAAAGGCGGGGCTCCAAGCTAACCTGAAGAAGAGTGAGTTGGGGTATCTGGGGTCGATGGGGTCTCCTCTTTGGTGCCGGGATGGGTGGGAGGTGGTGGTAGGTAGCAGTAGGTGTATGTGCAACACATCTTTAAGAAAAGCTTTAAGTACAATGGATTGTTTTTGTTCAATATTGAGGAGAGCTAACAGGAAGTCTCTCATCAGCTGCAGTCTTCTTCTGTATTCTCCAAAATGCCTCCACGCTCCTCTGGACGTCTCAAACTCGCCCCGTGATGAATAAACTGAGAACAAATAAAACCTGAGCTTACAGATTTGTCTGGAACACCAGAAACACACTGAGCAATAACTACATTTTAATTAAGTGTTGAAACCTCAATAAATAAAGTTCACTTGGTACGACCTCTCACCTTTCTGTGTGTCTTCACTTCCTGTCACCTGAGAGGAGAAGGAGAGAGAGAGAGAATGATGATGATGATAAAACATGGAGAAACATCCAGAATGATGAAGAGAGAAAGAAGAGTGTTGTTTTCCTCTGAGGTCATGCTCCATTCAAGAGTTTAGTATCTTGATGAATGGAGGATATGGTTTCAGTACTCACAGGTCTTCTGGATCGTGATCGGCTTATCCCATCTTCCGATCCTGTAGAGATGAACACAATCCAACAGCTTTAGATCCAGTTTAAATAAGTGTTAGTTCTTTGAGTCAGCTTCAGAGTCCTGATCTCATGCTTTACATCCCATCATATCTTCTCTGCAAACACTACGACTGCCTGCCACAGCTCTCAGCTGCATGACAGGAAGTAACCAGTCATTGGTCTAGAACAGGGGGGTCCAAACTCTTTTCCCCGAGGGCCACATACAGAAAGATATATAAAGGTCTGGGCCGCTCTCTAGAGGTATGTTGCCTCATGAGTTCAGTTATAAGTCAGAAACCTCAGATGAAGGGAAAGGATGCTTGTTACTTGAAGATGCTTTCAGAAACAACAGCTCCCAGCTCTCCAGAGGGTTCACTTTATTCTGTCAGCAGCTCATTCCTTAAAGCAGGATCTTCAGATTGATTATAATCACAGGAAATATGAAGGGTCTATTTCACGCTTGTTATACAAATAAGTTATTGGGCTTTTTTCTTATCAAGTTAGATTTGTTAGAACATGTTTTCAGCTTTAATGACTGAATTTATTTAAAAAGTGGGATTATGAACACATGAATACTACTGAGTAATATATGTGTACATATATATTTAAGAAGTACAATATAAGACAAGCACAAGTTTCATTAGTGGGTCATATTTCATTATACTTTCAGAATTTGCTGAGGGCGGATTCAGAGGGCCGCATTTGGCCCCCGGGCCGCAGTTTGGACACCCCTGGTCTAGAAACTAAAAACATCCCATAAGAACAGACCACCTTTCCCACTCTTCTGTAAAACCCCGTCTGTTAGAGAGTTGATTACTAAAGTGTGGCTTTGCATGTTCAGCTGGCCTTCTATAGTTGATGGAAGAATGAGAGAGCCTGCAGTCAGTGGGTAACATCACTGATCTGTTTCCCCAGAGAGAGAAACACCTCCCTGTGGTTCATACAATACTGCTGAACCAGCAGAGACCCCTTACTGACCTGAGGGTCTCCAGTCTGCAGTCTGGACTCTCCAGAAGATCTCTCAGCAGCTTCTCATCTGAATCCTTCAGATCGTTGTCACTCAGGTTCAGATCTCTCAGATGGATGTTGGACTTCAGAGCTGAGATCAGAGCAGAACAGCTGATCTCTGACAACCTGCAGCTCCACAGACTGAATAAAGAAAACATGATGAGGATACAAATCAGTTTATAATCAGATGTTACTCAACATTTAAATGAATGGGAACAAAAACATGTCTTCTTCAGAAAGTAAACTTTATTAATGTAAAACTAATATTACTTCAGATGAACTTTATTCAGACGTTATTGTTTACTAAATATTAAAAACATAGATTTACTTTTTACAACTAACATCTATTCCAGTTCCTTCAAGAATCAGACAACATCTAAGTCTGCAGTTCTTACTTTAGTAGCTACAAATGAAAATATGAATAAAACAACATTTACAACTGAATGGATGCAAGTTAATGATGTAGAAGAATCAGGATGAATATCTAATGAAACATGAGATCTCCAGCAGTAACAGAGAGTCAGTGAACTGACCTGAGAGTCTCCAGTCTGCAGTCTGGACCCTCCAGAAGATCTCTCAGCAGCTCCACTGCTGAATCCTTCAGAGCGCTGTAACCCAGGTTCAGATCTCTCAGATGGATGTTGCACTTCAGAGCTGAGATCAGAGCAGAACAGCTGATCTCTGACAACCTGCAGCCCCACAGTCTGAATAAAGAAAACATGATGTAAGTTTAGAAAACAATGTTCCTGTTTGAAATAACTCCAGGTTTAATAATCTGTTCAGAGTTAAACAGGGTTTCAAAGGTCTCCTATCTGCTATCTTTAGGCATATATTCTGGGTCTCAGATATATAACAATATATAAAAACATCTCTATGATGTGTTTTGCTCCAAATACCAAACAGATCCTGCATTTTAGAAATCCCTCATATCCCTCTGTTCCAGCTGTTAGAGAAGAGCAGGTTCGGGTCCTTAGCTTAAAAAGAGAGGAGGGGGAGCTAATGCCTGATCAGAATTACCCGGCAGATACAGTTAAATGCTGCCGTGATTAAACGCCATCCTGTTCCAAACTGCATCAAGGATTCTCTCTGAAACAGTATGGAGCTCAAACTCTTTCTCTCTCTCAGGTTTACCACAAGGTGAGTTCCTTTTGATTTCCTGCTTCTTCACACATACTCTCTCCAGTACAGGTTAGCTCTGAGTGTTAGCATGCTAATGTAAACACAGACCATATTACTTCCAGAACACGTCTCATTGTTTCTGACAGCAACGTTTCTGATTGGCCCGTGGGTGTAAAGCCCGCCCACATTTTAGTAATGTCGTCATGACGCAGCAAATCTGGATCAGCTCCGTTGTTCCCCCCGTTTTTAGAGATGTGGGTACGGAGGAAAAGAGAGAGGGGTTTATTTCCTGACACTTTGTGAGTCTCCTGACACACCGGGGACACACCGGGGACACACCGGGGACACACCGAGGACACACCGGGAACACACCGGGGACACACCGGGGACACACCGGGGGGACACCGGGGACACATGGTGATGTAGAGAAGACATCAGAAAGTGCATTCTGCATGATAGGTCCCCTTTAATGTCAGAGATGATGCAGAAGCAATCCACTGATAATCTGGAACTTTAACTTTGATCAGATGTTTATCAACTCCTTCATCTCCCTCACAGCTCATCAGTACTGACAGCATCTCCACTGACTCATGGAGCACAGAGTGAGTCTGTGGAAGCTCAAACTCTCTCCCTCACACATTCACCTTCTCTTTGTTACTCTGATCAATATGCAGTCATTAGCAAAAGTGGAACAAATAATTTAAATGTATTTGTTCAAATTCAGAAAATCATAAATACAAACAGATGAAGTTCAGTCAGTGAACTGACCTGAGAGCCTCCAGTCTGCAGTTTGGACTCTTTAGTCCAGAGATCAGCAGCTCCACTCCTGAATCCTTCAGAACGTTTAAACTCAGGTCCAGATCTCTCAGATGGATGTTGGACTTCAGAACTGAGGCCAGAGCAGAACAGCTGATCTCTGACAACCTGCAGCTCTGCAGTCTGAATAAAGAAAACATGATGAGGAAACAAATCAGTTTATAATCAGATGTTACTCAACATTTAAATGAATGGGAACAAAAACAAAATGTCTTCTTCAGAAAGTAAACTTTATTTAATGTAAAACTAATATCACTTCAGATGAACTTTAGTCAGACGTTATTGTTTACTAAATATTAAAAACATAGATTTACTTTTTACAACTAACATCTATTCCAATTCCTTCAAGAATCAGACAACATCTAAGTCTGCAGTTCTTACTTTAGTAGCTACAAATGAAAATATGAATAAAAGAACATTTACAACTGAATGGATGCAAGTTAATGATGTAGAAGAATCAGGATGAATATCTAATGAAACATGAGATCTCCAGCAGTAACAGAGAGTCAGTGAACTGACCTGAGAGTCTGCAGTCTGCAGTCTGGACCCTCCAGAAGATCTCTCAGCTCCACTCCTGAATCCTGCAGAGCGTTGAGACTCAGGTCCAGATCTCTCAGATGGATGTTGGACTTCAGAGCTGAGATCAGAGCAGAACAGCTGATCTCTGACAAACTGCAGCTCCTCAGACTGAATAAAGAAAACATGATGTAAGTTTAGAAAACAATGTTCCTGTTTGAAATAACTCCAGGTTTAATAATCTGTTCAGAGTTAAACAGGGTTTCAAAGTTCTCCTATCTGCTATCTTTAGGCATATATTCTGGGTCTCAGATATATAACAATATATAAAAACATCTCTATGATGTGTTTTGCTCCAAATACCAAACAGATCCTACATTTTAGAAATCCCTCATATCCCTCTGTTCCAGCTGTTAGTGTGACGACCCCTGCTTTAAGGTCTCCTGTGGTGTGTGTGTGTAGGGCCCTTTAATGTTCCTCCTCTGCTTGTGTCCGTCTGATTGAGGACACCTGACGCCCTGATTGAGGACACCTGACGGCTGGCGGAGGATTAAGAGGGCTGGGCCAGACTCTCGATTTCTCTCTCCCGCAGAGGACCTGACCACGGAGCAGCCACGTCGCTTAGCCTTTTTGCTTTTCCCTTTGTGTTAGTTTTTTTTGGTTTACGTTAAACTTTTGTTAATAAATATATTTTTCATCTATGTTCTTGTCCTTCCCACGCTTTTTGTTATGGCCAAGAGCCCGGCCATGACAGATGGGGGCTCGTCCACTTCTTTTATCTGTGATACAGCAACGGATAGGTAAGATTTGTGTGGGGAGTTGGTGCGCGTGTATAAAGTTTGTTGGGAGCGCGTTTGCAGTGCGGCCGGTTTCTTTGTTTCGGCTCGTTGTGGGAAGGACATTTCAGATCGTTGTTTGGGGACATATTTGATTACTTTGTGAGGCTTTGATTTGTTTGGTATTATATTTCGGGAGAGTGGTTGCTAGTTGTTCTTAGCCGTGGTCAGCTGTTTGTTTTGTTTTTTTCCTTTTTCTCTCGTGGGGGTTTGTTGGTGCGTTGCAGGTGGAGCAGTGCGGAGTTTTGCCTGGCAGGTTAAGCGGCGGTTCCCCTGGGATTGTTGAGCGGGGTGTGTAGTGTTGCAGAGAAAGTGGTTGAAGCTTCGGCTTGGGAGCATGGCCGTGGTCACAGTAGTGTTGCTAGCTTGCTAGTCGCTTTGCTGGGCCAGCGGTCTCCGGTGCATAAATACCCACCACAAGTAACTGCATGAAGACTAGGGAGGAGATTAGTCAGTGGGATGGTGAGTTAGTGGGGAAACTCCAATCAGAACATTAGTGTTGTTCCACTTTGGACGCATCACGCATAATAAGCGTGGTGGTATCTGTCCGGTTTGTTTTTGCGTTTGTTTTTTGTTCTCATCTCTCGGTTTAAAGGTCCGGTGTTGTGTTCCAGTGAGGGGTCGTTGTAAGTTAATATGGCTGACGTAGAGGCATTTGTTGAAGCTCCGTCTCAGGAGTTGCTTGGTACTTTTTCAAGAGAGCAGCTGCTCTTAATTGCTGAGCATTTCGCTGTGTCTATTGTCGGGGATAGAAGGGTGAAAGACAACATAAAAGACTCTATAGTGTCGACGTTAAGGGAGACGGGAGTTTTTGCTGCAAAGGAAGAAGGGGTTTTGTTAAAACCTCGTTTTCAGACAAGTGCACTTTCTTTTGAGCAGCAGAGGGAAATGTTGTTGTTACAGTTGGAACATGACAAAAGGAAGTATGAGTTGGGAATTGAAAAGGAAATCACAGTGGAGCGGATGCGACAAGAATCTGAGAAAGCCAAGATAGAGTTGGAGGGACATCGTCTGGCTATTCTCAGAGATGGCGCGTTGTCCGGTGAGGGGCAGGGTGAACAGGTGACCAGGTCTCCTCATCGCTTTGATATTAATAACCTGCGCTTGCTGTCTCACTTTAATGAAAGTGATCCCGACACGTTTTTCTTATTATTTGAACGTGTAGCTAGGGCTAGAGATTGGCCTGATGCAGACTGCGCTCTGATGCTTCAGTGTGTTCTCACAGGAAGAGCACAGTCTGCATATTCCTCCTTATGTCTGGAAGATAGCTCTCGCTATAGTAAAGTAAAATCGGCGGTGCTTAGAGCATATGAACTGGTGCCAGAGGCCTATCGACAGCGTTTTAGGTTCTTTGAGCAAAAACAAGATCAGACATATGTGGAGATGGCGAGGGATTTGTCTGTTCATTTTAAGCGTTGGTTAACTGCTCTTGAAATCGCTTCTTTTGACGATTTGTGTGAACTCATGATTTTGGAACAGTTCAAAAATATTCTTCCTGATCGTATTGCAACATATGTCACTGAACGAAAGGTCGCTTCTGCGGCTGAAGCTGCTGTGGCAGGTGATGAGTTTGTGTTACTTCATAAGAACAGGTTCGGAGGGCGCTCTGGGGCCCTAACCGTTTTTGAAGGAAGTAGAAAGGCTGTTGATGTTGGTTCATTTGGGATGGATCCAAGGAAATTGGGTTTGGTAAAAACTGATGTGGACAACATGGTTAACATTGATAATTGCCACTACTGTCGGGAAAAAGGCCATTGGAAGGCAGATTGTCCTGCGCTTAGAGCAAAATCTGAGGGAGGAAGATGTTTTGTTGGGCCTGTTGCATTGGCTGTGCCTGTGAAAAGCTGCTGCCGATGTGCTTAAATCCCACTTATGTGGATCTGAGGTTTTGGCATCTTGTACTCCGTTTATACGAGACGGCTTGGTGTCATTGGTAGGTAGTGATGTCAGAGTTCCAATCAAAATCTTACGGGACACAGGGGCTTTTGACTCCTATATTGTTGACTCTGTTTTGCCGTTGTCTGGTGAAAGTGACACTGGTGACACAGTTCTGAGTTGGGGGATGGGATTGAAAGTTCTTCCTGTTCCTGTTCATAGGATGTATATTGACTGACCTTGTTAAAGGTGAAGTAGCTGTTGGTGTACGTTCAGCTTTGCCAATCGAGGGGATACATTTTATTCTGGGCAACGGTTTGGCAGGTGGCAGAATCTGGACTGATGTTCCCCCTGCGCCTTTAGTGACTGGTGGTCTGATTGAGTCTGGGTTTGAGGAGAGCTCTACAGTGGTGCCAGAGGTCACGTCCTCCTGCGTGATCCACTGGTCAGGGTGGTCAGGGTGGTCGTGGTGGCGGCGGCTTTGATGGTGGTCGTGGTGGTGGCGGCTTTGATGGTGGTCGTGGTGGCGGAGGCTTTGATGGTGGTCGTGGTGGCGGAGGCTTTGATGGTGGTCGTGGTGGCGGCAGATTTGATGGTGGTCGTGGTGGCGGAGGCTTTGATGGTGGTCGTGGTGGCGGCGGCTTTGATGGTGGTCGTGGTGGTGGCGGCTTTGATGGTGGTCGTGGCGGCAGCGGCAGCAGGGGTCGAGGACGTGGCAAGGAGATGTTCTGTTATCGGTGTGGAGATCAAGGACATTTGGCCAGGGACTGTGACCAAACGGAGGATGTGTGCTACAACTGCAACAAGCCAGGCCACATGGCTCGTGACTGTGGGCATGCTAACGACCGGAGGTGCTACTCCTCCGGGGGGCTTGGTCACATCCAGAGACGTTGTGAGAAGGTGGTATATTGTAATTAGGGTTCGTTGAGACGGGGTGCCAGATGTATGTTTTGTTTTCTATTACTTTTTGTTTTTGTTTGGGATGGGGTTGGTTCGTTGTGCCGGTGGTCTGGGGGACACCAACTTTAAGGGGGGGGGGTGTGACGACCCCTGCTTTAAGGTCTCCTGTGGTGTGTGTGTGTGTAGGGCCCTTTAATGTTCCTCCTCTGCTTGTGTCCGTCTGATTGAGGACACCTGACGCCCTGATTGAGGACACCTGACGGCTGGCGGAGGATTAAGAGGGCTGGGCCAGACTCTCGATTTCTCTCTCCCGCAGAGGACCTGACCGCGGAGCAGCCACGTCGCTTAGCCTTTTTGTTTTTCCTTTGTGCTAGTTTTTCTTGGTTTACGTTAAACTTTTGTTAATAAATATATTTTTCATCTATGTTCTTGTCCTTCCCACGCTTTTTGTTATGGCCAAGAGCCCGGCCATGACAGAAGAGAAGAGCAGGTTCGGGTCCTTACCTTAAAAAGAGAGGAGGGGGAGCTAATGCCTGATCAGAATTACCCGGCAGATTCTGCTAAATGCTGCCGTGATTAAACTCCATCATGTTCCAAACCACATCAAGGATTCTCTCTGAAACAGTATGGAGCTCAAACTCTTTCTCTCTCAGGTTTACCACAAGGTGACTTCCTTTTGATTTCCTGCTTCTTCACACATACTCTCTCCAGTACAGGTTAGCTCTGAGTGTTAGCATGCTAATGTAAACACAGACCATATTACTTCCAGAACACGTCTCATTGTTTCTGACAGCAACGTTTCTGATTGGCCCGTGGGTGTAAAGCCCGCCCACATTTTAGTAATGTCGTCATGACGCAGCAAATCTGGATCAGCTCCGTTGTTCCCCCGTTTTTAGAGATGTGGGTACGGAGGAAAAGAGAGAGGGGTTTATTTCCTGACACTTTGTGAGTCTCCTGACACACCGGGGACGCACCGGGGACACACCGGGGACACACCGGGGACACACCGGGGACACACCGGGGACACACCGGGGACACACGGGGACACATGGTGATGTAGAGAAGACATCAGAAAGGGCATTCTGCATGATAGGTCCCCTTTAATGTCAGAGATGATGCAGAAACAATCCACTGATAATCTGGAACTTTAACTTTGATCAGATGTTTATCAACTCCTTCATCTCCCTCACAGCTCATCAGTACTGACAGCATCTCCACTGACTCATGGAGCACAGAGTGAGTCTGTGGAAGCTCAAACTCTCTCCCTCACACATTCACCTTCTCTCTGTTACTCTGATCAATATGCAGTCATTAGCAAAAGTGGAACAAATAATTTAAATGTATTTGTTCAAATTCAGAAAATCATAAATACAAACAGATGAAGTTCAGTCAGTGAACTGACCTGAGAGCCTCCAGTCTGCAGTTTGGACTCTTTAGTCCAGAGCTCAGCAGCTCCACTCCTGAATCCTTCAGATCGTTCTCACTCAGGTCCAGATCTCTCAGATGGGAGGAGTCAGACTTCAGAGCTGAGGCCACGACTTCACAGTGAGTCTCTGAGAGTCCACAGCCAGTCAGTCTATAATAACACATATATTACAACATGTGTTAAAAAGAGGAAACATATTAACTTGAAGCATTTGATGAAGAAAATATTTGACATATGTTCTGATTGAGATTTGCTGTTAGTCCATTTTATAAATAATAATATATAATAATAGAGTGTAATGAGTTGTCAGTGTGATCTGATCACATGTCTGGGCTCCTGCTGTCACTGACTGTTACCAAAGAAACAGAAATTAAATAAATCACTTGACAATATGAGAGATGTACATATTTAAATGTTAATTAATATTTGGATGTGAATGATGGATGTTTTGTCTTCTCTGAGCATCTGGAAATGTACTGCGCACACAAACACAGTTAACAAACCAATAAAGTTTCAATATTTTAAACTGAATACCATCAGATGTTCTCACTATATGAGTATTAAGACATAACTCTGTTATTGGTGGGAGATTATATAGATCTGATTTTAAACTCTAACACATTGTGATCAAATCGTGTGTTTTTAATGATAAAGAAACTACTAGAAAGTAATAATAACTGATAACTGTAAGTCCTGCTGTGTGGTGTGATCACATGCTGAGGAACCTCTAAAGTCCTTCATGTGTTTGACATGTCGCCTCTCAGTATTTAAACAGCAGAAATGTTATCGTGTTTATTTGAATAATTAAACTCCTGATCCACATTAGTTTATAAAGTGAATCACATCTGGACTTACTTGGCCTTCCTGCAGTTCCTCACAGCTGGAAGCAGTCTCTGTCTCCCCTCAGCTGATGTTTTGTACTGACTCAGGTCCAACTCATCCAGAACCTCCTCTGACATCTGCAGCATGTAGGCCAGAGCAGAGCAGTGGATCACAGAGAGTTCCTTTGATCTGTTCCCTGACTTCAGGAACTCTGTGATCTCCTGATGCACTGAGTGGTCCTTCATCTCTGTCAGACAGTGGAAGATGTTGATGCTCCTTTCAGGAGAGGTTTCATCACTTCTCATCTTCTTCAGGTTGCTGATGGCTCTCTGGATGACTTCTGGCCTGGTGTCTGTGCGACCCAGCAGGCCTCCTAACAGTCTCTGGATGAATGTTGGCCTGTTGTCTGTGTGACCCAGCAGGCCTCCTAACAGTCTCTGGTTGGACTCCAGAGAGAGGCCGTGGAGAAAGCGGACAAACAGGTCCAGGTGGCCATTTCTACTTCTGAGGGATTTCGCCATGGCTCCTTTTAGAAAGACATCCAGGGATGGGTACTCCTGATCACTGCTGTTACTGTTCTCATAGGGCCAGTCTCTCTGCAGGAAGTCCTTCAGTACCTCTGTGTTCCTGTTGGTGTAACAGTGCAACATGTAGACTGCAGCCAGAAACTCCTGAACGCTCAGATGAACAAAGCAGTAGACTGTTTTCTTGAAGATCACTCTCTCTCTTTTAAAGATCTCAGTACAAACTCCTGAGTGCACCAAGGCCTCGGTGACACCAAGACCACAGCGCTGCAGGTCTTCTTGGTAGAACATGATGTTTCCTTTCTCCAGATGTTCAAACGCCAGCCTCCCCAGCTTCAGAAGAAGCTCCCTGTCAGCCTCCGTCAGCTGCTGTGGACTCGTCTCATGTCCCGCTTCATACTTCTGCTTCTTCCTCTTGGTCTGGACCAGCAGGAAGTGTGAGTACATGTCAGTGAGGGTCTGGGGCAGCTCTCCTCTCTGGTCTGTAGTCAACATGTGGTCCAGAACTGCAGCAGTGATCCAGCAGAAGACTGGGATCAGACACATGATGTGGAGGCTCCTGGAGCTCTTGATGTGAGAGATGATTCTGCTGGACAGGTCTTCATCACTCCATCTCCTCCTGAAGTACTCCTCCTTCTGGGCGTCAGTGAAGCCTCGTACTTCTGTTACCCTGTCCACACACTCAGGAGGGATCTGATTGGCCGCTGCAGGTCTGGAAGTTATCCAGACGAGAGCCGAGGGAAGCAGCTTCCCCCTGATGAGGTTTGTCAGCAGCACGTTGACTGAGGACTTCTGAGAGACATCAGACACAACCTTCTTCTTTCTGAAGTCCAGAGAAAGTCTGCTTTCATCCAGGCCGTCAAAGATGAGCAGCACTTTGCAGACAGCCAGCTGCTCTGCTGTGACCTTCTGTAAGGTTGGATGGAAAACATGGAGCAGCCTGAGAAGACTGTACTGCTCACCTTTGATCAGGTTCAGCTCCCTGAAGGAGAGCGGGATCACCAGACTGACATCTTGGTTCTCCAAACCCTCGGCCCAGTCCAGAGTGAACTTCTGCACTGAGAAGGTTTTTCCAACTCCAGCGACTCCGTTGGTCAGGACCGCTCTGATGAGAGTCTGTTGGTCAGGTGAGGCTTTAAAGATGTCCTGGCACTTGATTGGAGTTTCATGGAGGGTCTCTTTCTTGGAAGCTGTCTCCAGCTGCCTCACCTCATGTTGGGTATTAACCTCTTCACTCTGACCTTGTGTGATGTAGAGCTCAGTGAAGATCCTGTTGAGGAGGGTTTCACTTTGATCAGTTCCTTCAGTCACACGTTCACATCTCCTCCTCAGACTGAGCCTATGTTCATCTAAAACCTCCTGCAGACCACTATCTGCTGGCAGAGAAGAAACAGGAGAGAATCAGGAAATGCTTTTGAGAATCTAACAATAAAACTAATGTTTAATAAACATTTTAATGTCTATGCTCTTCAACAGAATACCTAATAAAAAAAACAAAGGAACCAGGAAGAAGAATAAGACGCTGCATGAGTTCGGCCTCTTACCTCGTACAGAGCTGGTCTGACTGGCTGTCTGCAGGCCAGCTCTGGTTCTGGATCTTTCTCCACACTGGGGACAGGAGGGGTCTCCTGATGGAGGTCTCTGCTCCCAGTATGAGGTGATGCACTGTCTGCAGAACCAGTGTCCACAGCTGGTAGAGACTGGATCCTTCAGGACGTCCTGACACAGAGCACAGCTGGACAGCTGCTCCTCCACAGGAACACCACTCTTCCTCTTCCCTCTGTGGAGATGAACACATCCTTTATAGCACTTTACTTTAGTGGAGCTGATTCTCACCGAAGGCACAACAAGGGGGAAGATTCTAGTTTGATATTTAAAAAAAGGTCTATATAATATACCCTTGTGATCAGGTAGATAGCTTACAGTTCACATGGTCATAAAACCAGAGAGCATCCTGTCTGGATTCCTGACCCAGAGGAGCACATGTTCCCTGTATCTACACACAGCTGTATTAACCTGGTGCTTTATAAACCCAACATAGAATCTGCTGTGAATTCATAGCAATAAACATATGGAAAGGATGCCTAAATAACAACAGAATGAAACTGATTTGCAAAAAGCCTGAGTTAATGCTTTGTCAGGTCTGTCTCCAACACAATGAGCATACAAACATTTTTAAATGTTTTTAAGATTAAAGCTAGGCTAACATTAGCTGCTCCATCCTCACTCAGAGTAACTTCTTGAAGTCATAAGTACAGCAGTGTCTATATTGTTAGCACCACAGACAGTCTCTGGTTTATACAGGAACATGAATAACCCTGATTGAATATGAGCTGCTGTAGAGCTCTGTTCTCCTCTCTGATTCCCCTCAGACCCTCAGAGACCACAGGAGCTCAATCTCAACTCTGACAGGTTTCTGTAACAGAGCGTCACTAACTTTACACTCAAGTTGAAATGTTTCACGCTGCACGAATACGCAGGTGATATGAATTTAACATCTTCACTTCCTTCCTGTTGCCAGGCACAGATCTGGGTCTTTGTATTGACTCTACATGTGATATCACAAAACTCTGTTATATCTGCTAATGCTAAACACAACCAGCTCACCAGGTTATCACTATTATTAATAATCATCTTAAAAAGACATATCATAGACATGCCCAAGTAGTTAAAGGTAGGGTAGGTAAGTTTGAGAAACCAGCTCGAGTGCACTAGAATTTGAAAATACAAAATCTGCCACTTCCTCACAGAGCCCCTCCTCCAACACACACGAACGCACACATGACCAATGAGGGCACGAGATAAGTTTGTGCACAGATGGAAGGCTGACAGGCAGGTAGGCCATCCAGTTATTTTAGCCGGGCCGGCTCAGATGATTGGTTGTGCTTTTTACAGTACTACGGCTTCCACAGATGATATGTTTTTATGGATTTTTTGTCAAAGCACTGAAGATATATTTCTTTTTGTAAATCAGAATTTATCAACATTCTTGCTCTTTAAAACCATTTTATACACAGATACAATGATAATATAATTGCATATTGAAATATCCTCAGATAATGTTAGCTTGCTGTACTCTGCTGCGTGTTCCCTTTACAAACTGCTCACATGATTTCATTAAAGAACAGTTTCATATATTAGATTATAAACTGAATCCTCTTCAGGTCAGGGTACAGGAGAGACTCTTACTCTGTGTCTGAGGGTCCAGGTTCATCACTGAAGAATGGAGGGTTCCCCATAGACCAGTCACTCTTCAGAGACAGACAGCTGGGGACTGGAGACCCTGCTCTCTGTCTGTGGAAACAACATGTTTTAAACATCATTAGTTCATCTAAAGAGCAGCTTTTGATCTATGACTGTTCACCTGATTAAAGATTTGTAGAGTTTTTGAGTCGTGATTTTGGGTTTCTGTTTTTAAAATTCATTCAAGTCCAACATGTAGAGAGTGAGGATGATCTCACTAGTAGATTATTTACTATCTCTGATGATAAGAAGCAAGAGTTCAATTACACTTTGTTAATGTACTCTACTGGGTTTCATTAAACAACAAGATTAAAAGGAAATATAATACAAAAAACACGAATGTTCAGCTTTGATGTAACAACATTCATAATTAATTAAAGATAGCACCCTTTTCCCCCCGGTTACATTTTCCATTCTCCCTGTACGATGGGCGCTGTAAGTGATGAAAGTGGGGGATGTTGGCTTATCAGGCGCCCGCAGCTCACAGGCAAAGAGAGAGAGAGAGAGAGAGAGAGAGAGAGAGAGAGAGAGAGAGAGAGAGAGAGAGAGAGAGAGAGAGAGAGAGAGAGAGAGAGAGAGAGAGAGAGAGAGAGAGAGAGAGAGAGAGCGCACCGGTACCGGCGGGGATTGTTGTTAGCTTCTGCTGCGCTAACGGATATAAGAAGCTGTTTCTACAATGATGTGGAGGGAGAGCTCTCCTGTCAGACTGAGGCTCAGTGAGGTGAAGGACTCTCACGGTCCCTACACACGGCGGCGTGCGTTGATGCTTCAACGCTTCTGCCCATTCACTTTGAATGGGGTGACGTCACGATTCGCCGAACTGCATTCTGGGAGCAAAGCGTAGCTTTTCTCGCGGTGCTCGCTGCAAAAGTAGAGCAATGTTCTACTTTTGAAGCTGAGGCGGAGGCGTCAGCCAATCAAATCCTGCGGATGCAAATCTGCCAGTACAAGCGCTAGCCAATCAAACCGCGTGTATGCTGAGAGAGCCAGACCGCAGTTCATTTCCTCATATGCCAAAAAAAGGAGGAGAAAATAATCGTAGCGGTAGGGAATCACCCGGTGCTTTCAGTCCCTGTTCACCTACCGGGATACAAACCGGAGGAGCCAGGCATGGAGGGAGGTGGCAGAGACAGTGGGTGAAACTGGTAGGTTTTCGCCTGTTTGGGGAGTTTATATCCAGTGTACTTCGTTTGAATGGACAGCAGGCATAGACAGTATATTTAGCCACCATGCAATGTTGCATAAAATAGCACCATAGACATTAATTAAAAATCGCTTTTTAGACATTAATGTCTATGGTGAGATTCATACACGGGAGCCTTTTTAAAGCCTTTTTACCCCGCTGCAAACAGAAACCCCCCCCCCTCCTTCCCATCACAAACTTTACACAGACCCCCCCTTCCAATTATCAACTCCTGTCTTGTTTCCGCAAACTCTTGTGTCCTGCAGCAGATAAAAGTTTTGCAAGCCCCCGTTCGTTTAGTACCTAAAATAATAGACATCGCTTTTTCCAGCTGACAAACGCGACTTTCTGGTCACTTCTTCAATTTCCCAGCCCTTGGGGAGAGACACGGGAGATTCATGTGATTGGTTGTTGGTCGCGTTGCTCGCGTAAACTCCCCAAGCTCAAGACACGCCCACCGCCAAGCGGCAACGCACGCCGCCGTGTGTAGGCTACGTCAGTGTCAGATAGTTCACTTTAGTCTAAGTTATCTCAGTGGCTCTCAAACGGTTTGATCACAATTTATGTAAACACATATTTCCAAGGCACTCCTTTATAATTATTGGGATAAATAAAAACAGGTTTGAAATCATTCCAGTGTATACTATAGGACAGTAAACCAGACATATCGTTTAAAACTGGAGAGATTAACAAATATGCATAAATAAATGTTAACTGGTAAAATAAGATATCAATGAACAACAAAAATAAAATAAGTTCCATGTATTTGTTATTGGCTATGGTAGGTTATTGGTTATGTTCACTACTTATTTGATTATTAAAATGCAAACCGATCTTTTTCATATGGGTGTTTAGAGTTGTACCCCCTAGATCAGGTCTCTAGTGATTGTGTGCTCAAAGTGCAACAGATTGAAGCATTTTACTTTAAAATGTTTTAATCTGGACCCCCCTAGAGGATGTGACGTCCACCCCCCAATTAAAACATGTTCATACAATACTAAATACATTTGAAGCCTTTTTATATAAGCTGTCCACCATGTCAATAGGTTTCTCTGTTTGTAGTGTGTTGGTCTTTTGTAGAGGTTTTTCATTGCCAGCTGAAATCTTGCCTAGGGCAGCAAACTGGTCAGAACCGGCCCTGGTGTCATCCCCACAGCACCCCCATTTCAAACATGTTCCCACGGCTATGTCAGATACCAACATACTGAATCCTCTTGAGGTCAGGTTACAGGAGAGACTCTTACTTTGTGTCTGAGGGTCCAGGTTCATTACTGAAGTATGGAGGGTCCCACATAGACCAGTCACTCTTCAGAGACAGACAGCTGGGGACTGGAGACCCTGCTCTCTGTCTGTGGAAACAACAAGTTTTAAACATCATTAGTTCATAGTTTTAATGTACTCTACTGGGTTTCATTAAACAGTTTATATCAGTGATTCTCAAATGGGGGTACGCGGACCCCTAGGGGTACGTGGGGGGTACTGCAGGGGGTACGCGAGAGAAAACAATAAAAAAGGTTAATAAAAAAAATGCTTGTCACGTTGGTAAGCCACCAGAGTTTTTCAAAAGAAAACTTGCTGAGTATAGATCCTCCCAAGAGATTATGCGAAAAGCCTCCACAACATCAGCCAAAGCACTGGAGGCATCGTATGCGGTATCACTGCTCATCGCTAAAGCCAAAAAGCCGTTCACGATCGCTGAGGACCTGTTACTCCCAGCTGCTGTTGTTTTGGCCGAGACGATGATGGACAGAAGTGCAAGGAGAAGTTCAAAACGGTGCCTCTTTCTAATGACACCGTTTCACGCAGAATAGAACGAATGGGAGCAGATATTGTTGAACAAGTTGTGGGAAAACTTGGCGAAACATTTTCACTCCAGCTTGATGAATCGACCGATGTCAGCGGTAAGGCTCAGCTCATTGCTTTCGTGAGATACTGACGACATTTATGAAAATGTGCTTTTCTGCAAGACCTTAGAGGGGAAAACAACGGGGGAGGACATTTTTAATGTTGTGAATGATTTCTTTATTGAAAACGAGCTGGACTGGAGAAACTGCATGAGTGTTTACTGACGGAGCTGCCTCAATGACGGGCCGATTTAAAGGGCTCATGGCACGTATTAGGGATACAAATCCAGAAGTGCAGTGGAATCACTGTGTCATACACAGGGAAGCACTGGCGGCCAAAGAGCTGAGTCCTGTGTTGCATGACGTTTTGAACAACAGCATCAAAGTGATTCACTTCATAAAGTCAAGGCCACTCAATGCGCGTCTGTTTCACCGCCTTTGCGAGGACATGGGAGCTGAACACACCCAACTACTGCTACACACAGAAGTGCGCTGGCTCTCTCGGGGGAGGATACTGAGCAGGCTGTTGGAGCTACGATCGGAGGTGCACACCTTTCTGTCAGAGCAAGGATCTCCCTGCTATGCCACACTGTTTGAGGACACAGATTGGCTTGCAAAGCTTTGCTATCTGGCAGACATATTCAGCAAATTGAATGAGCTGAATGTGTGCATGCAGGGAAAGAACACCAACATTCTGAACCTGTATGACAAGGTGGGTGGTTTCGTAAAGAAAGCAGAGTTGTGGAAACGGGCATGTGCACAGGGGGATCTCACCTGCTTTCCTCAGGTAGATGCTTTCCTCTCCAGTGAGGATGTGCAGAGCGCTCCAGTCAAGTCCATTATAGAGGAACACTTGGCCAATCTGATAGTTAGATTCAAGTCGTACTTTCCTGACATGGAGGATAAACCTGCACAGCTTGATTGGGTAAGAAACCCATTTCTTCTGTCAGAAGCAAACAGAGAAAAGCTTCCTCTCTGTCACCAGGAAAAACTCTTGGATGTGTCATCTAAAGCCTAAAGATGACATTTGAAAACTCCACTCTGACGCAGTTTTGGGTGTGTGTGCAAAAGGAGCATCCTGAGCTGGGAAAAACAGCTTTGGAGCAGCTACTGCCCTTTGGATCCACATATTTGTGTGAGGCCTCCTTCTCTGCAATGACTCTGATCAAAACAAAGCAGAGAAACAGACTGGGCCTGGAAAAGAGTCACTGCTGTGTCCTCTCTGCCACCAAGGATGACCAAGATCCTCAGTGAAGGACAAGCACACGTTTCACACTAAATTGAGTGCTAAAGTGCTCTTATTATTACTTGTTAGTGTTATTGCAATTTATAATTTATTTATTATTACAATTGTTTTGTTTTTTTGCCAATGTTTTGACACTAAATTGTATTTTCTATTTTCAAATGCAGTTTAATGCACCTAAAACTCATGAATAGTGTCATTGCAGTGTTCAGGGTGCGTACGGGTGCTGGAAATCCTTGAAAATGCTTGAAATTGTACGAGGTGTTTTCAAGGTTTGAAAAGTGCTTGAATTTTGGGAATGGTGCTTGAATTTGGGATAAAGTGCTTGAAAATGTAAATGCTTTACTTCGCTTTTTAGATTAAAAGAAAATAAAGAAGTTGGAGCGTGCTTAATTGCTTCGCTTTTACATAAAACAGCTCCGCTCCGGCCTTCCCGCGCAATGCGCGTGACCGGCAAGTGTTTTTGTTACGTGTGTGACCTGGGCATTCTGATGAGAGTGATAGATGACAGTATGCCAGGAGGTTGCCGTTTCAACGAGCGTTGGCTAGCAGAAGACAAATACAAGCCATGGCTAAGACGAGGGTCAAGCGAAGCCCAAGAGTAGCCTCCTGCAAAGTGTGCAACAATAACGATGCGAGAGTCTGCGCTGACGAGCCACACACCACACGAAAGGTACGCCAGAGTAGAGCATTTTAGATTAGGCTATCGTTGCATGTAAAATACATGACACTTTTCTCTGTGCGCGGCAAAACAAGCTCGCCAAAATGGCTTCACTAGTCTGGCAGTATTTTAAGTGTCCGAAAATGACAATAAAATAGCGGTATGCAACGTGTGTGTGAAGCAGAAATCCTGCAGCTCCACCCGCTGTGACGGACCGGTGAGCGGAGCAGAACACACATTAAGAGTTAGACCTAACACACTTAGCTATTTTATCTACCTCTGGAACAAGCTAAACTAGTTATACATATATTTATTCTTCACTGTCGGGTCACTCATTACTGGATCAGTGAGCTGCAGGAGATACTGACGGGCTGTCAGGAGAGAGAGAGAGAGAGAGAGGAAAAGAGAGCGATATCAGTATCGGCCGATACTGATTCCGGCGATCGGCTCCAAAATTGGCGATCGGAGCATCCCTAATAATTGTATATGATATGTTTTATAATGATTGATCATGAAAGTGTTCTCAAAGCTGGTAAAGGTGCAGCTAGTTTGAATGACTTTGTATACTGCAGGGTAGCTTGTGGATTTACTCCAGGTGGAACTAAAGTCTGATTTAACACTTGATAATATTTCACATCATTCATCCACATCTGTGAAGTAACTAAAGGTATTAATACATGTAGTGGAGTAAAAGTACACCATTTACCTCTGACTTATGTTTACTGCCAACCTAAAAGTACCTCAAAAATAGTAATCAATAATATATTGAAAAGTTATTTGGCTGATTGTTTTATATTGGCTCAGCCAGGTTATATGGGATGCCCAGTCTACGTACAGATGGGTCTCATTTTGAAATATTAAACTTAGTTTTCTTTTCTAACATTTTTAATTGTTCATCCTCATGTAGAATGCTATTATGAAACACACATTTGGTTGTTTATAGCATAAAGAACATCTGATTTAATGTGAGGTAGGGAAATAATCATTTGAGTATAAGTATGTGTATATAAATATGTAATTTACAACAGCTGTAAGATGCTTGAAAAGCTTGAAAATGCACCTTGAAAAGTGCTTGAATTTGACTTTGGAAAAGGTGTAAGAACCCTGAGTGTTATTACGTCGTTTTTATTGTAATTGCACATTTTTGTTACAATGTTTTGTTTTGAACCCTTTCATGCATTGTGACTTATTTAATGCTGTTTTCTTGTTTATGCATGGGGTTTTGGATGGTAGCACATCAGGCACCACATTTTATTATAATATTTGTTTATTGTATTTTATAGTTTTTGCATAATATAACATTTTGTTCATTGGTTCATTAAACATATAATTATTACTTAAAAATCTGTCGTTATGTTCTTGGTTTGTTGTAATTCATGGATGAAGGAGTTCATAAATCACACACTGATGGAACATCACTATATTGTAATTATTTATATAGGCTTTTTCTATCAAAAATGTTCGGGGTCGGTCAGGGGGTACTTGGCTGAGAAAATGTTTCAAAGGGGGTACATTACTGAAAAAAGTTTGAGAAGCACTGGTTTATATGATCAGATACCAACATCAGTGGCGACTGGTCATTAGGGGCAGGTGGGGCACAGCCCCACCTAGTGTCAGCAGAAAGTATTACAAATAATGATTACAAAAAATGCAATAAAAAAATATATAAAATATATTTTAAGATCATGTTTAATCATCTGATTCGTCTGTACATTGCTGTTTTAGTCTGTGTTCTTCTAATTAGTGTCTACAGTCACAGTGTGTGCCTATTGAGCTGTTTAGAGCCATGTGGGACAAAACCTGATCATGCCCCTTCCTCTCGCTGTGAAGTGAACGTGACTGTAAAAACTACACTGCGCATGCTCAGAGTATTTCCCCCGTTAATGTGTGTGGCAAAAAAATAATGACCAGAGGGGCACGGAGCTACCATCCCCACCATACGTCATCTTAAATCATTCAGAGCTGATTGGCTGTAAGTACGTGTGCCGCGAAAAGTGTGCTGTGTGAAGAGGAGACGAGAGCTGCAGTGACGCGTCCTAAAACCAGGAAGTAAGCACAAAAAAGCAATGAGGTTTCTCCAGAGGATTTTAGAAAATAGCTCGAAATAAGATCTGTGGGAAACGTACCTGTTAGATAAATGCACGTTTTGATCAGCCGGATAACATCCACATGTCTACCCTACTTATATAATTTTTTAATCATAAATCTAATCCATAGATTTATGATAGACTTTTGAAACTACAAGAACATAAGGAGGACTTTTACAAAAAAGTAATAGAAATGTTTGTCCAGAAGGATAGGCAAATGGACTTCATCTTCAAGTCAAGGTAAGACCGCCATTTTATTGAAAATGGGATCTTACTAAGAGAGAACAATTCAATATTTAAATGATAAAATTACATTTTTTGGGTATCCTTTTGTTGAACTGTCTGTTTAAAATTAATCGAAGCATCAGACAAAAAAAGCTTTTGAAAATAATATTATATTTTGGTTTAGGTCAAAATATAATATTTGTAAACCTGAAGAGTCAGTGCCAGTGCCTCAGCAGCCATGAACCTCACTGCACGTCACTGCAGAAGCTTATATATAGACATCTAAGTTTTTTGTGCCCCACCACTTTTGTACATATAAAAACGCCACTGACCAACATACTGAATCCTCTTCAGGTCAGGTTACAGTAGAAACTCTTACTTTGTGTCTGAGGGTCCAGGTTCATTACTGAAGTCTGGAGGGTCCCACATAGACCCGTCACTCTTCAGAGACAGACAGCTGGGGACTGGAGTATTGTCCTCTTCCTCATCTTTTAAATCACTCATCTTCTCCAGTCTGAGAGATAAACCAGACACACACACACACACACAACACACACACACACACACACACACACACACACACACACACACACACACACACACACACAACACACACACACACACACACACACACACACACACACACACACACACACACACAATACATGAAATCAGTCAGACTTCAGGCCGCTCTCCATTTTGTCTGCGCTGGGCTGTCACATGTTATGTAACTCTGATGACTCAGGAAACAGGAAATAATCAAAGTTTACAACACTTGCAGAAGTCTCAATGGACTCTAGGACGCTGATTGTTAACCAAGAGGTTATTTTCTGACATCCAGTAAAACAAAATTAGTAAATAACAAATGTGTTAGAAAGCAGATCCTGGTGTTAACACTCACCCTGTTGTTCTCCTCCTGCTCCGAGCTGTAAAATGGCGTCTGACAGTATGACTTCATACTTTCACTTCCTACATTCAACGTCCCTTTCTCTCTGCAGCTCCTTCTCTGTTTCATATCCAGCCTCCTCAGCTGAAGCAGTTCACACACAGGGACTTTGTTCAGTGAGATCAAAGAAAAGACATGCAGCTAAAAACAAGCTCAACAAAGTTATCAAAAGACGACACAACATCCACACATCAACGACCATAGGGTATCATTAAATCTGCTTCATATAAAAAACTATGAACAGCGACTTAAATAAAAACACAAAGCTACATTTAACTAATTTACAAGATGTGCCAAAATCAGGGCTGAAATAGAGGGCTATGAGGCATGTTGGTATTTTGCAGAGGTGGGACCAAGTCATTGTTTTGCAAGTCACAAGTAAGTCTCAAGTCTTTGCACTCAAGTCCGAGTCAAGTCTCAAGTCAGGATGGGCAAGTTCAAGTCAAGTCCAAGTCCTACACTTTGAAAAACGAGTCTTAAACAAGTCATTATGAGCTTTTCACCAAATGTAATGACATCCATCAACAGAATAATACTTCATAATCAAAGTGCTCTTTATTAGTCACATTAATAATGTAATAATCCATCTTCTCTCTGCTGGTAAAGTAACGTGTGTTTTTCTATTTTAAGAGGGATCAGTAAGGTAAGGCTACCGTGACGGTTTATTGGATGAGTTGGATGTAGAAAAGTCAGAATCAAAATAGATGTTTTTATTTAAATTTCAAGCATTTTCAAGGATTTCCAGCACCCGTACGAACCCTGCTGTCTATAGGAGTGTCTGGCAATAGAGAGGTGCAAGAATGAGTCCTAAAACCCCGGAAAAGACTTAGCATTCCACCACTTCCTGTCTGGAAGTCAATGGTGTTCTGAATGTGTTTTGGTTGTAAGCCTCATATGGTTCTATGGTTAACACAAGCTGAACAGATTTGAATTCTACGTCTGTAAATACCCCACAAAGGGAAATAACAGTCAAATCCGGCACATATGTCTTCTCTCTTTGAGGTAAATGTATTCTATGCATGGTCCTTGTTGGATAAAAACTAATATCTTTCAACATTTCGTCCCACCAGCTCAGCCCTATTTGTTTTTCTTTCCTCTTCTGCCTCACTGCTTATGAATTCTGAAGAAACCCTCGTGGTTGAATTCTCCTTCGTGAGAGAAACAAAGGTCGCTTTAAGTACAAGAGGAATTCCTCCCTGACGTCCCGGAGGCTAGTGAGCGATGCAGACATTTGTCAAACAATTCATTGAATGTATTTCACACACACTGTTCTGTACGAAATCATCAATTAACTTTCAAGTGTTCAGTGCTCATTGAAAAGGAAGTACTTTCAGGGACGATGAAGACGTTAACTTGGTTGTTTGGGAACCAAACCAGTGTTCCTATGATAACACATATATGAAGGATTGTTTCTGGGTGTCTATAACCCCCAGACACCGTTACCGTTATAACATCAATGCAGCTTGGAAGCAGGAAGCCCATTAGTAGATGTTAACGTGTGGATGAAGCTTGTAATTCACTGTAATATCTAAATGTCACACCAACATCCATTAAAAGGGCGTGATGCGATTAAAAAAGTATGTTATTGAATAAATCCTGAGAAAAAGGTAAGAAATGTGTCTTTAACAGAACAAGGGAGTTCCAGATACTGCATTAGTGTTCATGAACTCTCCTCCACAGAGACTGCATCTGGATGTCAGTTCCCATGATGTGTGTGCACCGTGTCATCGTGACTTCCTGTATGCTAAGGAGCTATACTGGGGCTGTGTTTTATGGACGTTAGGCGGCTGCTGGGGAAATGCTAATGAAGCTGCAGAATATATAGGAAGACAAGCTTTATGTGACGCTTATATGACAGAGACAATGTCCTGAGAGTGGAACACATCGAGGACATTGAGTTTGTGAATGAATTAGCCGTTATCTCAGTCAAGGGAAGGACAGCATTAATGGGAATGAATGAGAGTTTCCAGATGCAGAATGTATGAGATATGACCCAGTGAGTGGACGAGAGGCTTCAATCTCAGGTTTAGATTTCTTGTTTTTCTTTGGCTCAAATATCACAAGAACAAAAAGAGGTGTTCTCTGTCTTCTTGCAGATTGCCAGAGGCGTCAATCTGCAGTCTGCTGAACATGTGGTGTTCATTTCACCAATTCTTCAGTTCAACAAATCAGATTGGTCTCAATTCAGTTTGAACAGACTGGCCTTCGTGAAGAGAGGGAGAGACGCCCAGAACACGTGTTAATAAGCCGTCCATTTAACCGTCTAACCGTAAGAACAACAAGCGATATGTGCAGGACATATTTCAAATAGACGGCATGGAGAGAAGTCAGTTAAACAACTATTTAAAGCTAACATTCATCTGGAGATTTGGTCGTTTTCTTTCCTTTTTAATTTGTAAAACAACAACAATAGATACTGAAGTAAACCTTAGAGACCATGCCATGATGAAAGTCTACAGAAGACCCTCTCACATCTCATACGGTGCTTTAATATGATGATTGAAGTGGTGCTTATTAAACTGCTTCATATCAGACACAGAAGTAATGAGATCTCTGCAGGTCACCTGAAAGCATAGCAGTCATAAATCAACTAAAAGCATGTTTATTTGTGTTGTTTGTATTAATAGCAGCTGTTTACCTGCGTGTGCTCTTTATCAAAGAAGTCCTTTAGTCTCTAATAAAGAAAAAGTCATTGCGTTCACAAACAAAACATCAATTATAGCTGAGAGGGAAATGTTAAGCTTGAGTGAGCAGCGAAGAATTAGACTTCCAGGCGTGAAATAAATCAAATGACTGACGTAGAATTCATCGTCACAATCAGACCCAAAGAAAACACTTCTAAGGTCATTTTATATATATTTAAATAACACAATAATAACTGGAGATGTTCTTTGTGGTATAGTGTACTTTGTGTTGCTAGGCAGAGAAGCCAGCTTTAATGATCCTCTGGCGCCATCTAGTGGTTCATCTCATTATTGCAGGACACTAAATTAGGACTCACCTAAAGTGCAAATATCAAACCCCTTTGTCCAGTGGAGGGTCAGGGTGAGTATATATACTAAAGTACACATTATTTGAGAGTCTATTTGAGAGCGTTAGTTATAAGTGAGGAAACAGAGAGACTTTTCTGCATGTTATGAAATGTAATTTGGGAAACACTTTATATTAAAGTGCACGTTCACCATCAACGAGTTGTTCATTAACATGTTAGCAGTTTCTAGGCTCTTTATTAGTCACTATAAAACTCTTAGTAATGCCTTATTCTACAAGTACTAGGCCATTAGTTAAGAGTCCTCGTCTCCTCTCTCGTGTCCTCGTCTCCTCTCTCGTGTCCTCGTCTCTCCTCTCTCATGTCCTCGTCTCCTCTCTCGTGTCCTCGTCTCTCCTCTCTCGTGTCCTCGTCTCCTCTCTCGTGTCCTCGTCTCTCCTCTCTCGTGTCCTCGTCTCCTCTCTCGTGTCCTCGTCTCTCCTCTCTCGTGTCCTCGTCTCCTCTCTCGTGTCCTCGTCTCCTCTCTCGTGTCCTCGTTTCCTCTCTCGAGTCCTCGTCTCCTCTCTCGTGTCCTCGTCTCCTCTCTCGTGTCCTCGTCTCCTCTCTCGTGTCCTCGTCTCTCCTCTCTCGTGTCCTCGTCTCCTCTCTCGAGTCCTCGTCTCCTCTCTCGTGTCCTCGTCTCTCCTCTCTTGTGTCCTCGTCTCTCCTCTCTTGTGTCCTTGTCTCCTCTCTTATGTCCTCGTCTCTCCTCTCTCGTGTCCTCGTCTCCTCTCTCGTGTCCTCGTCTCTCCTCTCTCGTGTCCTCGTCTCTCCTCTCTCGTGTCCTCGTCTCTCCTCTCTTGTGTCCTTGTCTCTCCTCTCTCGTGTCCTCGTCTCTCCTCTCTCGTGTCCTCGTCTCCTCTCTTGTGTCCTCGTCTCTCCTCTCTTATGTCCTCGTCTCTCCTCTCTCGTGTCCTCGTCTCCTCTCTTATGTCCTCGTCTCTCCTCTCTCGTGTCCTCGTCTCCTCTCTTATGTCCTCATCTCTCCTCTCTCGTGTCCTGGTCTCCTCTCTTATGTCCTCGTCTCTCCTCTCTCGTGTCCTCGTCTCTCCTCTCTCGTGTCCTCGTCTCCTCTCTTATGTCCTCGTCTCCTCTCTTATGTCCTCGTCTCTCCTCTCTCATGTCCTCGTCTCTCCTCTCTCGTGTCCTCGTCTCCTCTCTCGTTCTTTAGTGGGAATGCTGTGTCAGCATTCCCACTAAAGTAACATTTCTCCTGTGCTTTAATGTTCAAACAGATGTTATTTGAGGGTCTCTCAGCTGGCAGGTTTCAGTGGGCAGGAAGAAAGGACTGATCAGGTCTGCAGAGGTTCTGGTTCCAGGTGAAAGGGACAGGAAGTGAGCTGAAAGAGAGGGAGACGTGGATTTGAAAACTATGGAGTGGTCTTAACAAAACTCTCTCAAGTGATGACTGTCATCAAACATTCAAATCAAGAGTCAGAAAAAATGTGTTAGCAGACTACTCCAAGGAACCAAACAATGGGTACACCTAGCTGCTGTAAGGATAATAATAATAAATACTATAACAAGTACAAAGACTACTATCATAATTATCTTAATTATCAGTTTACATCAAAATAGGATGAGAAATGAAACCGTCTTGTTTTCTGAACGTGGACTTGTAGGAATTTATTTATTATTTGTTTGACTTTATCATTTTATTGTCACCCTGGAAATGGGTGTATGTACGTATATGTGTACATATGTATGTGTATGTATATATAGAATGTTGTTTATCTGTGTGCGTATTTAATTACAGAATGATCTTTTCTTTTCTTTATCCTGCTGGATGACTAACGGAGGGATACCTCTGGATACACTCTGCTTTCTGCCTCCTGCTTCTACTCATCATGTTTGTTTCTTGGATGTATAAACTGTCTAATTGTTGAAACAGTAGAATAAATAATAAAACATACAATTAAAAAAAGATCTGCAGAAGTATAAGGTACATGTGTTGAGTTTAAAATAGATGTCTAGTGTCCCTAATGTCCCACCTGATGTGTTTGAGTGGTCGTGTTTGAGTCCAGGAGCCTCGGTAGTTCTGATCCATCTGGACTCTGAGCTCTGCATCAAGTCACAGAATCCATCTTCAAAACCACACCTCTTATATCCAGAGCCTACAACCAGAAAGAAGACATGCTTCAGCCTCTTTGAGTTTAGCTTTTCAAACTGCAGGGTTTCTCGTCTACGGCCTCTTTATGCTATCTCTCTACCTCTGAATGAGTCAAAGTGTTACATTTCCATGCAATATCTGATCAAATTGACATTCCAGTCCGCTGCAAAACACCTGCCTATACAATAACTAACCTAATGACATGCTGCAGATTACAGATTCTGTAAATAAAGCATCATATCAGGCAGGGATTTTAGCATTTACAGACCATTTACATGCACTAAAACACACTACAGGAGAGAGAACACCCCAACAAACATAATACGGCCGCTTTAAGATGTGGTTTCTGCACACAATAAAGTAACATCATCTCATCAGAGCATTATAAGCGTTAATCCTGGACTTCACTGCCAAACATGAAACAGAAGACTGAAAAGAATTAGGGATGAAACTGAATGTGAGTTGGTATGCAAGGCAGGATTATCAATGATGCACCACAGAAGAAGAACCAGGATCTTAAACTGAAGTCAAAGTAATAATACAGATAGGTTTACCTCAACAAATCTACTTCAATAAATGTATTTAGTTCATTTCCACCACTGCAAAGAATGAAATGTATATTCATTCATATTTTAAGATATATCACGCATTGAATATCCTCACAGACGCATGTTGTAATGAATGCATTTCAGTATACACACAGTACATAAGTATAACATGTACTTTAGGTATCAAAAGTAAAAGTACTAATACTATTATCATGTTTTATTTACATGTAAGAGCCTTTTAGCATTGTGGTTTGACTACATTTAGATACTTGAAATACTGTTTTTAATAGTATTTCAGTACTCTGTTACACCATATCAGCAAATCATGTGTTTTTATATGAACAAAAGGTGCTTTTTGCCTCTGAAATATAGTAGAACGACACTGGTTTTTGCTATATATACGTTGATAATGCAATTTATAACTACATCTTGACTTGTGTATCACATTGTTCACTCTGAATATATATGGATTTGTGAAGTTATAGGTGTACGAGGTACTTTAAGACACCTGTTGAAAGGTAATCCAGTCTCAAAGTCAGAGAAAATCTGACAAAATCAATATTTACTCACAGTTTTCCTCATCGCTGTAATCTCCACAGTCGTCAGTGAAGTCACACACACTTCCCTCGGACACACACAGATCCTGAGAGCAGCTGAACTCCTGAGCTGAACACACTGCGTCACACACTGGGGTCAAAAACACCAGAGAAAAGGCAGAAAACAGCCACAGAAGCATCATCTTACTGTCTGTCCTTTAACTACAGCACATGATTGATTGATTGATTGATTGAAAAGTTTATTAACAGCTTGTATATTGGGTACAGTACAGTACAGCTCAAAACATACAATTGTTAAGGGGATGCAGACCAGAGAAAGACTTTCGTCTTGTTTACATCAGGGTCCCCCATTTCCAATTCATCATATCATTTAAGACATATAAGACATATTTGACATACAGATGGCTTATTTACAATTTACATACAGGTGGTTTTTTACATACAGATGGATTATTTACAATTTTCATTTTAGATTTCGTTCTAATACATCCTAACCGGACATTTAAGACATACCAAGTCTACAGATATACAGTTAGTAACAGAGTCTAAAATGCGAGTATATACATAGATGGGGGGGGGAAGCTGTCCATTGTACGACAGGTTGAGATTTGTACCATTACCGGGGCCAGTTTTGCAATGCTTTCCCCCGAAGGTGCTCTTTAAGAGAGGTTTTGAAGGTAAGTATAGTTTTACTTTCCTTTACAGTTGTGGGAAGAGCGTTCCACCTTGATGTGGCATAATTGCGAAACGTGTATTCCCCTTTTTTTGTGCCAAATCTGGGTTTTACATGATTTGTGGAGCTCCCTCTGGTGTTATGATCATGGTATTCCTTGACCTTTGGGAAGAATTTTGACATGTACATGGGTACCATAGAGGTGTAGTGGATCTTGTAGACCAGGCCCATTGCAAGTAGCTGTACTCTGTCGTCTACTCTAAGCCATCCTAGGTTGTCAAAGTGGGCAGAGGTGAGGTGGGTTCTAGATGAAAGGTCAAGCAGTAGTCTGACCAGTTTATTTTGCGATGTTTGAAGTTTTGTTTTTAGCGCCTTGGAGGTGCTATGGTACCATGACGTGCAAGCATAGTCATAGTACCCTTGAATGAGTGCTCCTGCCAGAGTTTTCAGGGTGTTTTTGTTTACCAGAGAGGAGATCCGGTATAGGAATCTAGTTCTTTGATTGACTTTTTTTATTACATTGGATGCCATTTTGTCACAGGAGAGGTTTGCCTCAAGAATAGATCCTAGGTATGTAATTTCCTTCTTACTTGTGACAATAATGTCACCCACTGCAACTGAGAAGTCGTCGGATTTGCTGAGATTATGTTTCGAACCGAAGAGAATGGACTCTGTTTTACCCAGGTGTAATGATAATTTATTATCGGCGAGCCAGGTGCAGATTCTGCCGAGCTCGGAGCTGAGGGTTTTTTCAACCTGCAATCTGCTCCTGTCAGAGACCAGCAGGGCTGAGTCGTCCGCGAACAGGAACAAGTTGCAGTCACATGCTGATGACATGTCATTTGCATAAATTAGGAACAGTAACGGACCTAATATGCTTCCTTGTGGAACACCACAGCTCACTGGGAGGGGGGGGGACAGAGTACCGTTTACCTCCACCATCTGTTCTCTCCCCTCCAGGTAGGATTGCATCCAGCTCACCGATAGTTTATCAAAACCAATTGCTTTTAGCTTGTCAATCAGAATGGGGTGATTGACAGTGTCGAAAGCCTTTTGTAGGTCCAGCATCACCATGCCGCAGTATTTACCCTCGTCCACCTCTTGTTTGATGTGGTCGTTCAAATAAAGAAGGCATGTGTCAGTGGAGTGGGATGTTCTAAATCCAGATTGAAATTCATAGATTAGTTTCTTTTCTGCGAGGTACTTTTCGACCTGTTCATATACTATTTTTTCCATGACTTTCGAGATGGAGGTAAGTATAGAAACAGGGCGGTAGTTGCCTGGGTCCAATTTGCTGCCCTTTTTGTGCAGGGGGGTTACTCTTGCAATTTTGAAGTCTTTGGGTACTTTTCCCTGTTTTATGGAGAGGTTAATTATGTGAGCTATGACTGGTGAGATGGCGGTTGCTGTGTCTCTGAGGAATTTGGAGGGGATATTGTCGTGGCCAGTGGCCTTGTTAGGTTTGAGGGCGCTCAGTTTAATGAGTACCTCTGCTGTTGTTACCCTTGCTAGCAGTGGCGGCCGGTGGTCTTTTTTTTTGGTGGGGCTCTTGACGTACCGTAAGTGACCTACCCGGGGGGTCCGAGAAATGACCCCTTAAATGATGACTTCTGGTGATGTTAGAGGGGGGGGGAAAGGAGAAATCGAGGCTTAAAAATATGAGAAGACTGATCAATACCTCCATAATCTTCAGTGTGGAAAATATTATTTATCAACCTGAACATCTACTACTTTACCAGGAATTTGTGTTCTCAGAACTGGTCTGTTTTTTTCTTTCTTAAAACACCTTCACCAAGTAGCTTTACAGTGAACTGCATGTGAGATATAAAATTAATAGCATCTTTTCAGTAGCATTAATTATAAATATTTAAGTGGTTCAATACAAGTCACTACAGCATTTCAAACTGAACTGTGAATAAATGCAATTTAAAAAAAATAACCACAGCACAAAATGTCATAAATTGTGTTTTTTCTTTGTTTCTCTGAGGATTATTTACAAACAGGCTTATTTACATATAGCAATAACTCAGAAATGAAAAAGCTACATCGTCTAACACGAACAACCAGTTAGCATAATGATAATATATGTGTTATGTACAATGTAACTGGCAAGGCTAGAGCAAGAAAGAACATAAAGTTTGCAAAAGGTTTAAATAACTTCAAGTATCTGTCTTCAGATTACGTGGAGGTTTTAGTCCGATGGGAAGCAGATTTTAAGCGACACCGAAGATAAACCAAAAATGTGGTGGAGCTGCAAACCGTGTAGTGTTGCTGGGACAGAACAGGAGCTATAACCGTTGGAAAATACATCACAGACAATGCAACAAACGTGGAGACAGAACAATCACTTCTGTGATAAATGCCCACTTATTAATAAACTTCTAACAACCATGGGAAACCTCCTCTCTACATATAAAGTGATATCCAAGCATGGGAAACAAAAGACAGCATTTACCTGTTTGCATCCAGCTAGCCAAGCCTTTCTTGTGTACCAGCTACTTGTGAAGCCTCGTGTATAAATGTTGTCTTTTTCACGAGATTGCTGCGATATATTCAAATCGGGTTGGTCCGGTGCAAGGTCTTTAAGCAACAATTTATCTGCCAAACTTCTCCTTTCGAAAGGATTGGAGATTAGCTCTTGAACAGAATTAGGCGCGGACCGAGGTCCGGAGACTCCACCTGCACACGAAGCCATCCTCATCAACTACTGCGTCAACCGGATACGAGTCACTGTCCAAACTACTCACAGACTGCACTGGGCGCTGACATTGGCGCCCGGTGACCGTCATCTTTGACGACGCTGATTGGCTGAAATTATATTTTCGCGGCATAGTTTACACGTTACAGATAGCAACAGTCAGCTGCTGGTGGCTGCTGCTGCACTGGTTGAAGGCTCCTCTCTTAGCGCCCAGACGAGAGAAGGTGCATGGGCAAGGCCAGGCAGGAAACATGTGACTTATCAGTAACTTTAGACATCGTAACACAATTTTAAACGAGATTTTATTGTAGATTATACATTTTACTGATACCAATTATATAATATTTACCTTGTTCATTAAAAATAAAAATAAAAACATATATATTTTTTTAAACATATTTTTTTTTTTTTATTTTAATTTTAATTATTATTTATTTTTATTTTTTTCAATATGGGAAGAGGTGGGGCGGCGCCCCTAGCGCCCCTATGGACCGGCCGCCACTGCTTGCTAGACTGAAATCATCTTTGCGTACCCCTAGGTTTTTGTAGTAGGTCATGATGTGATCTACTCCAAAAAGCCCTGAGTGGGAGGGTAATTTATTTACAAGAGTTGTGGCTATGTTTGTGAAAAACATCTCAGATCTCCTCCTCTGAGTGAAGCATGTTGTTTTGAAGATAGAAGAAGCAGCTTCAGTCGAGGTACAGCTCGTCTGTAACGTGTGCAAGTAGCTTAGGAGCTGTTAGCATGTTGTAAAAGGTAATCAATGGCTTTTATGGCTGTTACTCAATAAGGTCACTGTGTGTTCATGTGTTCATTCTCTGAGAGGCTGGACTGAGGCTATTAGCTTTATGCTAACATGCTCACAATGCTATCAAGCTCCTGTTTAGCTCCTATAATGTGTTTAACATACGAGTTCAGCATGCTAACATAGCTAATTCTTGCACTATTTATATTCTATTTTATTTGTATTTACATTTTTGCTCATCTCAAAACATTCTCTTGCACTATTTTATCTGTTGTTATTTGTTCCATGTCCTATATATATTCATGTTGCTCTGTTGGAGAAGATCTTCATTGACATATCTACTCTGTAGCTGCTGTGCAAATGACAATAAAGCTTTGAAACTTGAATGTTGAATCTTGAAAATGTGTTTAACACACGAGTTCAGCATGCTAACACAGCTAATTAGCACTAGCATGTCCTTAATGAAGGGGCTAGAGGAGATGACTAATGAATCAAATGCAATGCAATCCATCCAATAGGTGTTGAGTTATTTAAATGTGGTTCTTAGTAGTAGACAGACTATTAGCATGGCTACAAACCAGGTTTATACTCTGATAGATTCCTGTGTATTTTCATAATAACCACTTCTAGGAACACCTACATCAATTGGAGAACTCTGAGTATCTGTAAATGTGAAGAGGCTGCAGTTAGCCTGTGTGTGTGTGTGTGTGTGTGTGTATCATTAACGCTGTGTCTCAATCCCACTCCACTGAGAGGCATCATTTCATTTCACAGCAATCAATAAACACAAGGACCTTAAAAACAGAGAAGCTACAAGAGCTGGGGAGGTTCCAATTAAATGACTTTCGAAGGGGCGAGAGAGCGAGGGAACAAGGAGAAGATCACGTCTGTATCGCCCTCTGTTGGCAGCGGCAGTGGGAGGAAAGTAGAAAGTGTTTAAAGCAGAATGTGTCCTGTTTTTATTACAGAGCAAGGATGCACATGGAGGCACTGACAGACTCATTATTCCAATTAACATGTGTCAGGAATTCATACTGTAATAGCAAGCGTCTCATTACCAATAAGCCAATGTGGAAGTTATTAGCTCACAATGCTAACATGCTAAAGCTACTGTCCCACAACTCTCAGGTTGAGGGGCCCTCCTTTCCCAACTTCAGCAAGGAACACCCCCATGACTATTGTTGGAGTCGGGAGGTCTGTTCCTTTATTCCGGCAATTACTCAGACCTACTAATTGACCTACCAGAAGCTATTGATTCTAAGTTTACTGCTCGGCTCAGATCCATCGAGGTCAGCAAGGTCTCACCTCTATGAACTCCTGAAGAACCAGGTTCAATTAACTGCTGTTTCAATTCAGACGACACGCTAAATCTGTTTAAGTTATCCCGAAGGATTTTGGTGTCAGTAATGAGGTGTGGCCTTACCTAAGTGTGAGTGTGGCAGTGGTGCAATCTTACCTTTAAGCAGGAGAGGAGAGCGCAGATTTATTTGAAGTTCTCCCAATCCAAAAAGGTGGGATGATTTTATTTGAAGAAAATGGTCCACACTTAAACAGGTTTTTACCTTCTCTCGTTACAATCATACAAAACATATCATGCTGTGGTACTTTTCTAATATAAAAGCTCAATTCAGTTTTACATTTCTTACACTAAATTCTAACTTCAACTGCCCTCTTCAGTTGAAACATTAAAAGTCTAACCCGACAGAATCCAGAGGAATCTCCTCATAAATGGTCAGTGGTATCTAACACATTCAAGCTTTCATTCAACAATTCACCAAATCAATCTGAGAGATCTTACCAAGTTGAGAGAACCTACCAAGGAGAGACCCCGCTCTGGAGCTTTCTCCCTCTCAGCCAGTGCTTTTATGCTGCACATAGGAACACAAAGAAAACCCAAAGACACCTCCTTTATACCCTGTGGGGAAAGGTCATGACATCTGGTGTGCAGGACTGGACATCCAGACATATTCTCCTATGGTATGGCCTGAACACATTTTGGGGCTCCAGTACTTTTCCATTGAGTCGGGGGTACAGCCTGTGAGTGAAGACAACTGTCCCCCCTCTTTAAACAGTGACACCCATAAACTACAATAGGCCTTAAACTCAATTTAACAAACTACTTATGTTTGTATAAACTGTGATTATAGAACAACATGAAATATAATATTTTCATTTTGGGTTATACAAGATTATATTTGATTATATTTGATTATATTAACTTTCGTTTTAATTATTCAACTTAATATGGAGACATCAACACAATGCAATGCTTAAGATGGCTCTAACTAACCTCCTACCCGCTTGGGAAACCGAACTTTTAGAAAGAGCAAGGCATCACCAGATCCAAGAGCCCCTCCAGTCCAGTGGACCCCCTTCCAGCAGCTCATTGACCGGGTCCTGCGTCCCACTCTCAATATGCAGATATCCGGATGACTACATCGTTCAAAGTGAGATGTTGGGGCAGGTAAAGGCGGGGCTCCAAGCTAACCTGAAGAAGAGTGAGTTGGGGTATCTGGGGTCGATGGGGTCTCCTCTTTGGTGCCGGGATGGGTGGGAGGTGGTGGTAGGTAGCAGCAGGTGTATGTGCAACACATCTTTAAGAAAAGCTTTAAGTACAATGGATTGTTTTTGTTCATTTCATATTGAGGAGAGCTAACAGGAAGTCTCTCATCAGCTGCAGTCTTCTTCTGTATTTTCCAAAATGCCTCCACGCTCCTCTGGACGTCTCAAACTCGCCCCGTGATGAATAAACTGAGAACAAATAAAACCTGAGTTTGCAGATTTGTCTGGAACACCAGAAACACACTGAGCAATAACTACATTTTAATTAAGTGTTGAAACCTCAATAAATAAAGTTCACTTGGTACGACCTCTCACCTTTCTGTGTGTCTTCACTTCCTGTCACCTGAGAGGAGAAGGAGAGAGAGAGAGAATGATGATGATGATGATAAAACACAGAGAAACAGCCAGAATGATGAAGAGAGAAAGAAGAGTGTTGTTTTCCTCTGAGGTCATGCTCCATTCAAGAGTTTAGTATCTTGATGAATGGAGGATATGGTTTCAGTACTCACAGGTCTTCTGGATCGTGATCGGCTTATCCCATCTTCCGATCCTGTAGAGATGAACACAATCCAACAGCTTTAGATCCAGTTTAAATAAGTGTTAGTTCTTTGAGTCAGCTTCAGAGTCCTGATCTCATGCTTTACATCCCATCATATCTTCTCTGCAAACACTACGACTGCCTGCCACAGCTCTCAGCTGCATGACAGGAAGTAACCAGTCATTGGTCTAGAACAGGGGGGTCCAAACTCTTTTCCCCGAGGGCCACATACAGAAAGATATATAAAGGTCTGGGCCGCTCTCTAGAGGTATGTTGCCTCATGAGTTCAGTTATAAGTCAGAAACCTCAGATGAAGGTAAAGGATGCTTGTTACTTGAAGATGCTTTAAGAAACAACAGCTCCCAGCTCTCCAGAGGGTTCACTTTATTCTGTCAGCAGCTCATTCCTTAAAGCAGGATCTTCAGATTGATTATAATCACAGGAAATATGAAGGGTCTATTTCACGCTTGTTATACAAATAAGTTATTGGGCTTTTTTCTTATCAAGTTAGATTTGTTAGAACATGTTTTCAGCTTTAATGACTGAATTTATTTAAAAAGTGGGATTATGAACACATGAATACTACTGAGTAATATATGTGTACATATATATTTAAGAAGTACAATATAAGACAAGCACAAGTTTCATTAGTGGGTCATATTTCATTAGACTTTCAGAATTTGCTGAGGGCGGATTCAGAGGGCCGCATTTGGCCCCCGGGCCGCAGTTTGGACACCCCTGGTCTAGAAACTAAAAACATCCCATAAGAACAGACCACCTTTCCCACTCTTCTGTAAAACCCCGTCTGTTAGAGAGTTGATTACTAAAGTGTGGCTTTGCATGTTCAGCTGGCCTTCTATAGTTGATGGAAGAATGAGAGAGCCTGCAGTCAGTGGGTAACATCACTGATCTGTTTCCCCAGTGAGAGAAACACCTCCCTGTGGTTCATACAATACTGCTGAACCAGCAGAGACCCCTTACTGACCTGAGGGTCTCCAGTCTGCAGTCTGGACTCTCCAGAAGATCTCTCAGCAGCTCCACTCCTGGATCCTTCAGAGCGTAGTTCTCACTCAGGTCCAGATCTCTCAGATGGATGTTGGACTTCAGAGCTGAGGCCAGAGCAGACCAGCTGATCTCTGACAAACTGCAGCTCCTCAGTCTGAATAAAGAAAACATGATGAGGATACAAATCAGTTTATAATCAGATGTTACTCAACATTTAAATGAATGGGAACAAAAACAAAATGTCTTCTTCAGAAAGTAAACTTTATTAATGTAAAACTAATATTACTTCAGATGAACTTTATTCAGACGTTACCGTTTACTAAATATTAAAAACATAGATTTACTTTTTACAACTAACATCTATTCCAGTTCCTTCAAGAATCAGACAACATCTAAGTCTGCAGTTCTTACTTTAGTAGCTACAAATGAAAATATGAATAAAAGAACATTTACAACTGAATGGATGTAAGTTAATGATGTAGAAGAATCAGGATGAATATCTAATGAAACATGAGATCTCCAGCAGTAACAGAGAGTCAGTGAACTGACCTGAGAGTCTGCAGTCTGCAGTCTGGACTCTCCAGAAGATCTCTCAGCAGCTCCACTCCTGAATCCTTCAGATCGTTCTGACTCAGGTCCAGAACTCTCAGATGGATGTTGGACTTCAGAGCTGAGATCAGAGCAGAACAGCTGATCTCTGACAAACTGCAGCTCCACAGACTGAATAAAGAAAACATGATGTAAGTTTAGAAAACAAAGTTCCTGTTTGAAATAACTCCAGGTTTAATAATCTGTTCAGAGTTAAACAGGGTTTCAAAGGTCTCCTATCTGCTATCTTTAGGCATATATTCTGGGTCTCAGATATATAACAATATATAAAAACATGTCTATGATGTGTTTTGCTCCAAATACCAAACAGATCCTGCATTTTAGAAATCCCTCATATCCCTCTGTTCCAGCTGTTAGAGAAGAGCAGGTTCGGGGTCCTTAGCTTAAAAAGAGAGGAGGGGGAGCTAATGCCTGATCAGAATTACCCGGCAGATTCAGCTAAATGCTGCCGTGATTAAACTCCATCATGTTCCAAACCACATCAAGGATTCTCTCTGAAACAGTATGGAGCTCAAACTCTTTCTCTCTCTCAGGTTTACCACAAGGTGAGTTCCTGCATAAAGACTCTTATTGCACTATTTAAAAAGAGAGAGGGGTTTATTTCCTGACACTTTGTGAGTCTCCTGACACACCGGGGACACACCGGGGACACACCGGGGACACACCGGGGACACACCGGGGACACACCGGGGACACACCGGGGACATGGTGATGTAGAGAAGACATCAGAAAGGGCATTCTGCATGATAGGTCCCCTTTAATGTCAGAGATGATGCAGAAACAATCCACTGATAATCTGGAACTTTAACTTTGATCAGATGTTTATCAACTCCTTCATCTCCCTCACAGCTCATCAGTACTGACAGCATCTCCACTGACTCATGGAGCACAGAGTGAGTCTGTGGAAGCTCAAACACTCTCCCTCACACATTCACCTTCTCTTTGTTACTCTGATCAATATGCAGTCATTAGCAAAAGTGGAACAAATAATTTAAATGTATTTGTTCAAATTCAGAAAATCATAAATACAAACAGATGAAGTTCAGTCAGTGAACTGACCTGAGAGCCTCCAGTCTGCAGTTTGGACTCTTTAGTCCAGAGATCAGCAGCTCCACTCCTGGATCCTTCAGAGCGTTCTGACTCAGGTCCAGATCTCTCAGATGGGAGGAGTCAGACTTCAGAGCTGAGGCCACGACTTCACAGTGAGTCTTTGAGAGTCCACAGCCAGTCAGTCTATAATAACACATATATTACAACATGTGTTAAAAAGAGGAAACATATTAACTTGAAGCATTTGATGAATAAATATTTGAAATGTTCTGATTGAGATTTGCTGTTAGTCCATTTAATATATAATAATATATAATAATATATAATAATAGAGTGTAATGTGTTGTCAGTGTGATCTGATCACATGTCTGCGCTCCTGCTGTCACTGACTGTTACCAAAGAAACAGAAATGAAATAAATCACTTGACAATATGAGAGATGTACATATTTAAATGTTAATTAATATTTAGATGTGAATGATGGATGTTTTGTCTTCTCTGAGCATCTGGAAATGTACTGCGCACACAAACACAGTTAACAAACCAATAAAGTTTCAATATTTTAAACTGAATACCATCAGATGTTCTCACTATATGAGCATTAAGACATAACTCTGTTATTGGTGGGAGATTATATAGATCTGATTTTAAACTCTAACACATTGTGATAAAATCGTGTGTTTTTAATGATAAAGAAACTACTAGAAAGTAATAATAACTGATAACTGTAAGTCCTGCTGTGTGGTGTGATCACATGCTGAGGAACCTCTAAAGTCCTTCATGTGTTTGACATGTCGCCTCTCAGTATTTAAACAGCAGAAATGTTATCGTGTTTATTTGAATAATTAAACTCCTGATCCACATTAGTTTATAAAGTGAATCACATCTGGACTTACTTGGCCTTCCTGCAGTTCCTCACAGCTGGAATCAGTCTCTGTTTCCCCTCCTTTGATGTGTAGTACTGAATCAGGTCAAACTCATCCAGAACCTCCTCTGACATCTGCAGCATGTAGGCCAGAGCAGAGCAGTGGATCTCAGATAGTTCCTTTGATCTGTTCCCTGACTTCAGGAACTCTGTGATCTCCTGATGCACTGAGTGGTCCTTCATCTCTGTCAGACAGTGGAAGATGTTGATGTTCCTTTCAGGAGAGGTTTCATCACTTCTCATCTCCTTCAGGTTGCTGATGGCTCTCTGGATGACTTCTGGACTGTTGTCTGTGCGACCCAGCAGGCCTCCTAACAGTCTCTGGTTGGACTCCAGAGAGAGGCCGTGGAGAAAGCGGACAAACAGGTCCAGGTGGCCATTTCTACTTCTGAGGGATTTCTCCATGGCTCCTTTTAGAAAGACATCCAGGGATGGATACTCCTGAGAACTGATTTTACTGTTCTTATAGGGCCAGTCTTTCTTCAGGAAGTTCTTCAGTACCTTTGTCTTCCTGTTGGTGTAACAGTGCAACATGTAGACTGCAGCCAGAAACTCCTGAATGCTCAGATGAACAAAGCAGTAGACTGTTTTCTTGAAGATCACTCTCTCTCTTTTAAAGATCTCTGTACAAACTCCTGAGTGCACCAAGGCCTCGGTGACACCAAGACCACAGCGCTCCAGGTCTTCTTGGTAGAACATGATGTTTCCTTTCTCCAGATGTTCAAACGCCAGCCTCCCCAGCTTCAGAAGAACCTCCCTGTCAGCCTCCGTCAGCTGCTGTGGACTCGTCTCATGTCCCTCTTCATACTTCTGCTTCTTCCTCTTGGTCTGGACCAGCAGGAAGTGTGAGTACATGTCAGTGAGGGTCTGGGGCAGCTCTCCTCTCTGGTCTGTAGTCAACATGTGGTCCAGAACTGCAGCAGTGATCCAGCAGAAGACTGGGATCAGACACATGATGTGGAGGCTCCTGGAGCTCTTGATGTGAGAGATGATTCTGCTGGACAGGTCTTCATCACTCGATCTCCTCCTGAAGTACTCCTCCTTCTGGGCGTCAGTGAAGCCTCGTACTTCTGTTACCCTGTCCACACACTCAGGAGGGATCTGATTGGCCGCTGCAGGTCTGGAAGTTATCCAGACGAGAGCCGAGGGAAGCAGCTTCCCCCTGATGAGGTTTGTCAGCAGCACGTTGACTGAGGACTGCTGTGAGACATCAGACACAACCTTCTTCTTTCTGAAGTCCAGAGAAAGTCTGCTTTCATCCAGGCCGTCAAAGATGAGCAGCACTTTGCAGACAGCCAGCTGCTCTGCTGTGACCTTCTGTAAGGTTGGATGGAAAACATGGAGCAGCCTGAGAAGACTGTACTGCTCCCCTTTGATCAGGTTCAGCTCCCTGAAGGAGAGCGGGATCACCAGACTGACATCTTGGTTCTCCAAACCCTCGGCCCAGTCCAGAGTGAACTTCTGCACTGAGAAGGTTTTTCCAACTCCAGCGACTCCGTTGGTCAGGACCGCTCTGATGAGAGTCTGTTGGTCAGGTGAGGCTTTAAAGATGTCCTGGCACTTGATTGGAGTTTCATGGAGGGTCTCTTTCTTGGAAGCTGTCTCCAGCTGCCTCACCTCATGTTGGGTATTAACCTCTTCACTCAGGCCTTGTGTGATGTAGAGCTCAGTGAAGATCCTGTTGAGGAGGGTTTCACTTTGATCAGTTCCTTCAGTCACACGTTCACATCTCCTCCTCAGACTGAGCCTATGTTCATCTAAAACCTCCTGCAGACCACTATCTGCTGAAAGAGAAGAAACAGGAGAGAATCAGGAAATGCTTTTGAGAATCTAACAATACAACTAATGTTTAATAAACATTGTAATGTCTATGCTCTTCAACAGAATACCTAATAAAAGAAACAAAGGAACCAGGAAGAGGAATAAGACGCTGCATGAGTTCAGCCTCTTACCTCGTACAGAGCTGGTCTGACTGGCTGTCTGCAGGCCAGCTCTGGTTCTGGATCTTTCTCCACACTGGGGACAGGAGGGGTCTCCTGATGGAGGTCTCTGCTCCCAGTATGAGGTGATGCACTGTCTGCAGAACCAGTGTCCACAGCTGGTAGAGACTGGATCCTTCAGGACGTCCTGACACAGAGCACAGCTGGACAGCTGCTGCTCCACAGGAACACCACTCTTCCTCTTCCCTCTGTGGAGATGAACACATCCTTTATAGCACTTTACATTAGTGGAGCTGATTCTCACCAAAGGTACAACAAGGGGGAACATTCTGGTTTGATATTTAAAAAAAGGTCTATATAATATACCCTTGTGATCAGGTAGATAGCTTACAGTTCACATGATCATAAAACCAGAGAGCATCCTGTCTGGATTCCTGACCCAGAGGAGCACATGTTCCCTGTATCTACACACAGCTGTATGAACCCGGTGCTTTACAAACCCAACATAGAATCTGCTGTGAATTCATAGCAATAAACATATGGAAAGGATGCCTAAATAACAACAGAATGATACTGATTTGTAAAAAGCCTGAGTTAATGCTTTGTCAGGTCTGTCTCCAACACAATGAGCATACAAACATTTTTAAATGTTTATTTCTAAAGAGATGGGTTTGATTAAAGCTAGGCTAACATTAGCTGCTCCATCCTCACTTAGAGTAACTTCATGAAGTCATAAGTACAGCAGTGTCTATATTCAGGGTTCTTACACCTTTTCCAAAGTCAAATTCAAGCACTTTTCAAGCATTTTCAAGGTGCATTTTCAAGCTTTTCAAGCATCTTACAGCTGTTGTAAATTACATATTTATATACACATACTTATACTCAAATGATTATTTCCCTACCTCACATTAAATCAGATGTTCTTTATGCTATAAACAACCAAATGTGTGTTTCATAATAGCATTCTACATGAGGATGAACAATTAAAAATGTTAGAAAAGAAAACTAAGTTTAATATTTCAAAATGAGACCCAACTGTACGTAGACTGGGCATCCCATATAACCTGGCTGAGCCAATATAAAACAATCAGCCAAATAACTTTTCAATATATTATTGATTACTATTTTTGAGGTACTTTTAGGTTGGCAGTAAACACAAGTCAGAGGTAACTGGTGTACTTTTCCTCCACTACATGTATTTATACCTTTAGTTACTTCACAGATGTGGATGAATGATGTGAAATATTATCAAGTGTTAAATCAGACTTTAGTTCCACCTGGAGTAAATTCACAAGCTACCCTGCAGTATACAAAGTCATTCAAACTAGCTGCACCTTTACCAGCTTTGAGAACACTTTCATGATCAATCATTATAAAACATATCATATACAATTATTAGGGATGCTCCGATCGCCAATTTTGTTTTGTTTTAGCTGTTAGCACACACTCAGAGCTCACAGCTCCTCATATCTGTTCAGACACTGGCAGAGGTGGGAGTAAGTCCTACGTGTGCAAGTCATGAGCAAGTCTCAAGTCTTGACCTACAAGTATCAAGCAAGTCGCAAGTCACTGTGGTGAGAGTCAAGCAAGTCAAGTCAAGTCATTGCTCAGGTCAAGTCAAGTCAAGTCAAGTCAAGTCATACAAAATTCTGATGAATAAGCCCAGTTTCCGCATTTAAATCAGTTAAAAGACAGTGGTTATGAAAATGGATTTAACCCACACTATGATCTTCATTACATACACAGTTAATCATTTGAAATCTAATTTAGACCGATGACAATCATATTAGATTCATATTAACCCTAGAACTGCAGACAATATAGCTAGGACTCAATATAGCTAGGACTCAATATAGCTAGGACTCAGTATAGCTAGGACTCAGTATAGCTAGGACTCAATATAGCTAGGACTCAGTATAGCTAGGACTCAGTATAGCTAGGACTCAATATAGCTAGGACTCAGTATAGCTAGGACTCAGTATAGCTAGGACTCAATATAGCTAGGACTCAGTATAGCTAGGACTCAATATAGCTAGGACTCAGTATAGCTAGGACTCAATATAGCTAGGACTCAGTATAGCTAGGACTCAGTATAGCTAGGACTCAATATAGCTAGGACTCAGTATAGCTAGGACTCAATATAGCTAGGACTCAATATAGCTAGGACTCAGTATAGCTAGGACTCAGTATAGCTAGGACTCAATATAGCTAGGACTCAGTATAGCTAGGACTCAGTATAGCTAGGACTCAATATAGCTAGGACTCAATATAGCTAGGACTCAGTATAGCTAGGACTCAATATAGCTAGGACTCAATATAGCTAGGACTCAGTATAGCTAGGACTCAGTATAGCTAGGACTCAGTCAAAAAGTCTGTTCAAAAAGGCAGAATTCCAGGTAAGAAAATCATATATGGCATTTGCCATTACACATATTTAATTAAAATGTCTGTTAACACTAGAACCGCCAACAGCGTCAGCACCTACATATATATCATTTTCAAATCATTTAATTTGTTCCTCTTCATAATTTCCTTATAAACTAAGTAGGACGATTTAAAACTCAGTTAATTGGGTTAATTTAGAAATTGCTTCAGTTTATCATCATAACAGATCAAAAAGTTCAGATTCATTTTACAATAAATCAAGGAATGATGCACTTCTACAAACAAAAACATCATAATTAAAACATTTAAACAAACTACTAAAAGTAGATGAACTACACATTATTCAACAGTTTACAGCATGGGTCGGCAACAGGCGGCCCGCGGGCCATTGTTGGCCCGCCAGCAATAATATTTGGCCGGTAATTTTGAGAATAAAAAATAAAAAAATATTTTGAGATTTTTTTTATTTATTTTTTTTACAACATCGGACCGACACTCGCACATATAGGCTATAATGTCCGAATAGAGAATCTACCTACACCTGAAGAGTGCTTATTGTACTTTTATCTATGTTGAGAATGAATGACATACAGCACAGGCACAATCAGGCAGCGGGGTGCACTGACAATTAAAGTACTTATTTAAAGGACACCTATCATGCTATATTTAAATGATATATTGTAGGGCCATACCTATATAAGGTATATTTATACGTTTCTGTTTTCAAAATACCAAACAGATCATGCATTTTAGCCATGCCTCATTTCACTCTATTTGCTGTTCTCCATCCCTATTTTTGCAGGGGGCTGATTCTGTGAGCTGCAGCTGACCACGCCCCCCTGCAGGAGAGGGGAGCGTGCTCTGATCAAGTCAAGAGGTGGAGAAAAAGAGATCTCCGTCCTCCGTGTTTTATTCTTATATTATTATATAGAGTCGTTATTCATTTGTTTTAAAGCTCAATAAATAACAAAGAAGACCTTTGACCGGCACTTTTATAATTTTGTCCGGAAGATTTCAACTTTAACGGACATCTTGACCGGCGAAAGAAAACCTAACTGAAACTCTGCCGCACGGTCCCCTCGTTCCTTGGAAGAGGTGGAGAGGTGGGTGTTTGTCATCTGCTGGTGGACTAACCGGAGAGAATTACAGTGCTTGCCTCGGGGAGGGAGAACAAAAGCCACAACGGAGAATAAACAGAAGGGTAACCATGGCAACCATGCGCGGGAAGTCTTCTTCGCTGCTTTTGTGGCAGACTACAGCGCCACTTAGAGGCCTGGCATATGTACTAAAGCGTCTCCAGCGCTTTCGAGCGGCAATGGCCGGCCGTGGCCCAACCCCACATTCCCCTGATAGGTGGAGAGTTGGCCCAATAGCCGTAGCGCCACCGTCCTGACGTCAGGACAGTGTTCAAATCTGGATCAGTTTTTATCAGATCCGTTGCAGCCCCTTTTTTAGAGATTTGGGTATGGAGGAAAATAGAGAGGGTTGTGTTTTCTGACACTTGGTGAGTTCCCTGGAACACCGGGGACACATATTCATGTATAAAAGACATACAAAAGTGCATTTTGCATGATAGGTCCCCTTTAACTATTAAATACATTGAGTTTGAGTAAAATACTTGGTTACTGATTAATTTAGGTTATAATATATTAAATAAATTGCAAAGCAAAACATGCTGTAATTTATTTATTTTGTATTTTTTTTAAGGTTTTCAACCTGAAAGAATCCTAATGTGTCCTTGAAAAGTTGAAATAAAGAAAAGGAAAAAGGATTCCAGTTGTCCATGCGTCCTCTGTTGCCCCTCAAGCCTCTCAAATGTGGGCAAACACTCAAATAAATGCCAAAAACCCAGAGAACTTGACAATACTTATCAGAATAAAAGTATGTTAAATAACACTGCTACCTAGTTAATAACTCACTCAGTGGAGGCTCGTCCATTGAGGAAAGGGAGGACCATCCTCCCTAAAATTTCAGAAAAAAATAAACTTAGAAGAGAACAATAAATACACCTCAATTTAAAAGATAAGTCTGTTAAAATACAGATAATAGCCCTGACTTTTAACATGGGACTGAAATGGGGCAAGAGACGACGAGCCTCCCTTTGGGCGGGTCTATCCAGAGGCTCTGGATTGGGCGCCTATATCATCAGTGAACCAATCAGCGGATCTGACCAGAGGTGGGAGTAAGTCCTACATGTGCAAGTCATGAGCAAGTCTCAAGTCTTGACCTACAAGTATCAAGCAAGTCCCAAGTCACTGTGGTGAGAGTCAAGCAAGTCAAGTCAAGTCATTGCTCAGGTCAAGCAAGTCAAGTCAAGTCATTCGAAATTCTGATGAGTAAGCCCAGTTTCCGCATTTAAATGAGTTAAAAGACAGTGGTTATGAAAATGGATTTAACCCACACTATGATCTTCATTACATACACAGTTAATCAATTGAAATCTAATTTAGACCGATGGCAATCATATTAGATTCATATTAACCCTAGAACTACAGACAATATAGCTAGGATTTAAAACTCAGTTAATTGGGTTAATTTAGAAATTGCTTCAGTTTATCATCATAACAGATCAAAAAGTTCAGATTCATTTTACAATAAATCAAGGAATTATGCACTTCTACAAACAAAAACAATATAATTAAAACATTTAAACAAACTACTAAAAGTAGATGAACTACATTATTCAAAAGTTTACAGTAACTTCTGATAATAACACAGGGGAAATAAACGAGGCATCTCTTTCCCTCTCTCTCTCTCTCCCTCTCCTGACAGCCCGTCAGTATCGGGGTTAGTCAAAATGAATCCCTTGGAGGTTCTAGTGTTAATTTACCGTTTTGTCTTCTCTTTGCAATGCTTAATCGATTTGAAACCAAGTCTAACGTAGCTTAAACTTAACGTTAGCTTTCTAGCCAACACATTCACGCACCTTTCTCTGTGGGTTTTTTTGTAGTGACGAATGAAGTTGGATGTTTTGGTGGTCATGTCACTGATCTTTATGCTGCAGACCCTGCATACCGCTGTTCTCTTCTTATTAGCGTCATCGACAACATAATCCTTGAATCCAAACTTCACTATTTGTGGAGTAACGCTAGCCGCTGCCATGTTAACTGACACTCCTGCCGTCTAGTGGGTTGCCAGGTTTGCGCGCATGGTGCTATAATCACCCAATCACGTTTTTCGAAAAAACTAAACGTAATATCTCACTACAAAAACAAACGCAAATATTTAATTTTAAACAGACAAGTCCTTTCAAGTCATCTGTCTCAAGCTTAAGTCAAGTCTCAAGTCATCAATACCAAGTCAAAGTCAAGTCAAGTCTTTTATCAATGTTAGTCAAGCAAGTCTCAAGTCAAAAAATATGCGACTCGAGTCTGACTCGAGTCAAGTCATGTGACTCGAGTCCCCACCTCTGGAAACTGGACAAAAGTTAAACATGTACAAACCACAGACTGTCTGTGTCATGGCGAATACAGTCGCTGCTTTATTTATGTCTGTATGACGTTATTGTGAGTGTGGACGGAGCAGCTTCAGGTTAGTTTAGCCTGATGGATCCGATTCCATTCAGAAAACACGCATTTTAAAAGCTTTTCGCCTGCCGTCTTGTCTGCAGACTTGTCAAAGCATTAATTCATGGTTTTTACTAACCGGTATCAGTATGTAGTTACTTCGGCATCACTTTGAAACGTGTATTACAATTAAATCACGGTCAATATGTTCATTTTGTTGTAGTTGGTATCTCCCATAGGATTTACATGGAGATACGCCCCGCCCCCTCTCCAGCGCGTCTTGTTTGAATGACAGGAGCAAACACAGCTGACAGGAGCGGTGAAACTCGAGCGATTAGAGCGATGCGAATATTGGGTAGTCTACCATAGTATTTACATGGAGATAAGCCCCTTAAAAACCATGAATTAATAAAGCATTAATTCATGTTTTTTCGCATCGCTCTAATCGCTCGAGTTTCACCGCAGCTGTCAGTGTTTACTCCTGTCATTCAAACAAGAAGTGCTGGAGAGGGGGAGGATCGATCAGGCTAAACTAACCTGTAGCTGCTCCGTCCACACTCACAACAGCGTCATACAAACATAAATAAAGCAGCGACTGTATTCGCCATGACATAGACAGTCTGTGGTTTGTACTTGTTTAACTTTTGTCCAGTTTCTGAACAGATATGAGGAGCTGTGAGCTCTGAGTGTGTGCTAACAGCTAACGGTTGATGTATTGGGACATGTTGCGCTGTCGGGTGCTGACCAATCACAAAGCGTCATTTCTTGACTGGCAGCAAAAACAACCAATCACAGCAGTGCTTCTCTGGCTGGCTCTGTCCAATCACAAACAAGAAGTGTTCTCCCTAAAGGAATACCCTTTCCGTCCAATCTGAAATGCTGTGGTGTTTTCTGAAATGCTGTAGTGTTTTCTGAAATGGTGTAGCGTTTTCTGAAATGGTGTAGCGTTTTCTGAAATGCTGTAGTGTTTTCTGAAATGCTGTAGTGTTTTCTGAAATGGTGTAGCGTTTTCTGAAATGCTGTAGTGTTTTCTGAAATGCTGTAGTGTTTTCTGAAATGCTGTAGTGTTTTCTGAAATGGTGTAGCGTTTTCTGAAATGGTGTAGTGTTTTCTGAAATGCTGTAGTGTTTTCTGAAATGCTGTAGTGTTTTCTGAAATGGTGTAGCGTTTTCTGAAATGGTGTAGCGTTTTCTGAAATGGTGTAGTGTTTTCTGAAATGCTGTAGTGTTTTCTGAAATGCTGTAGTGTTTTCTGAAATGCTGCAGTGTTTTCTGAAATGCTGTAGTGTTTTCTGAAATGCTGTTGTGTTTTCTGAAATGCTGTAGCGTTTTCTGAAATGGTGTAGTGTTTTCTGAAATGGTGTAGTGTTTTCTGAAATGCTGTAGTGTTTTCTGAAATGGTGTAGCGTTTTCTGAAATGGTGTAGTGTTTTCTGAAATGGTGTAGTGTTTTCTGAAATGCTGTAGTGTTTTCTGAAATGGTGTAGTGTTTTCTGAAATGCTGTGGTGTTTTCTGAAATGCTGTAGTGTTTTCTGAAATGGTGTAGTGTTTTCTGAAATGCTGTAGTGTTTTCTGAAATGCTGTGGTGTTTTCTGAAATGCTGTAGTGTTTTCTGAAATGCTGTAGTGTTTTCTGAAATGGTGTAGCGTTTTCTGAAATGGTGTAGTGTTTTCTGAAATGCTGTAGTGTTTTCTGAAATGGTGTAGTGTTTTCTGAAATGGTGTGGTGTTTTCTGAAATGCTGTAGTGTTTTCTGAAATGCTGTAGTGTTTTCTGAAATGCTGTTGTGTTTTGTGAAATGCTGTGGTGTCTTGCACTTCCGGGCCACCGTAACATGTGATATCACAAAACACTGTTATATCTGCTAATGCTAAACACAACCAGCTCACCAGGTTATCACTATTATTAATAATCATCTTAAAAAGACATATCATAGACATGCCCAAGTAGTTCAATAATGTTTTGGACGATATCATTATTTTTGTAAATCAAAATTTATCAACATTCTTGCTCTTTAAAACCATTTTATACACAGATACAATGATAATATAATTGCATATTGAAATATCCTCAAATAATGTTAGCTTGCTGTACTCTGCTGCGTGTTCCCTTTACAAACTGCTCACATGATTTCATTAAAGAACAGTTTCATATATTAGATTATAAAAACTGAATCCTCTTCAGGTCAGGTTACAGGAGAGACTCTTACTCTGTGTCTGAGGGTCCAGGTTCATTACTGAAGAGTGGAGGGTCCCACATAGACCGGTCACTCTTCAGAGACAGACAGCTGGGGACTGGAGACCCTGCTCTCTGTCTGTGGAAACAACAAGTTTTAAACATCATTAGTACATCTAAAGAGCAGCTTTTGATCTATGACTGTTCACCTGATTAAAGATTTGTAGAGTTTTTGAGTCGTGATTTTGGGTTTCTGTTTTTAAAATTCATTCAAGTCCAACATGTAGAGAGTGAGGATGATTTCATAGATAGATGAATAGATAGATTATTTACTATCTCTGATGATGACAAGAAGCAAGAGTTCAATTACACTTTGTTAATGTTCTCTACTGGGTTTCATTAAACAACAAGATTAAAAGGAAATATAATACAAGAAAAAAACCAATGTTCAGCTTTGATGTAACAACATTCATAATTAATTAAAGATAGCACCCTTTTCCCCCTGGTTACATTCTCCATTCTCCCTGTACGATGGGCGCTGTAAGTGATGAAAGTGGGGGATGTTGGCTTATCAGGCGCCCGCAGCTCACAGGCAAAGTGAGAGAGAGAGAGAGGGCGCACCGGTACCGGCGGGGATTGTTGTTAGCTTCTGCTGCGCTAACGGATATAAGAAGCTGTTTCTACAATGATGTGGAGGGAGAGCTCTCCTGTCAGACTGAGGCTCAGTGAGGTGAAGGACTCTCAGTGTCAGATAGTTCACTTTAGTCTAAGTTATCTCAGTGGCTCTCAAACGGTTTGATCACAATTTATGTAAACACATATTTCCAAGGCACTCCTTTATAATTATTGGTTTGAAATCATTCCAGTGTATACTATAGGACAGTAAACCAGACATATCATTTAAAACTGGAGAAATGAACAAATATGCATAAATAAATGTTAACTGGTAAAATAAGATATCAATGAACAACAAAAATAAAATAAGTTCCATGTATTTGTTATTGGCTATGGTAGGTTATTGGTTATGTTCACATACTTATTTGATTATTAAAATGCAAACCGATCTTTTTCATATGGGTGTTTAGAGTTGTACCCCCTAGATCAGGTCTCTGTAATTGTGTGCTCAAAGTGCAACAGATTGAAGCATTTTACTTACCCCCGGACCCCCCTAGAGGATGTGAGGTCCACCCCCCAATTAAAACATGTTCATACAATACTAAATACATTTGAAGCCTTTTTATATAAGCTGTCCACCATGTCAATAGGTTTCTCTGTTTGTAGTGTGTTGGTCTTTTGTAGAGGTTTTTCATTGCCAGCTGAAATCTTGCCTAGGGCAGCAAACTGGTCAGAACCGGCCCTGGTGTCATCCCCACAGCACCCCCATTTCAAACATGTTCCCACGGCTATGTCAGATACCAACATACTGAATCCTCTTCAGGTCAGGTTACAGGAGAGACTCTTACTTTGTGTCTGAGGGTCCAGGTTCATTTCTGAAGGATATAGGAAGCCCCATAGACCAGTCACTCTTCAGAGACAGACAGCTGGGGACTGGAGACCCTGCTCTCTGTCTGTGGAAACAACACGTTTTAAACATCATTAGTTCACAGGGGCGGATCTAGACAAATATTCATGGGGTGGCCAGAGGGTGGCAGGAGATGTTGAGGGGTGGCATCCCCTGGCAGAAGTATATGCTGATTTAATCGCAGTCATATCAATCAATGTTAACTTGGAAATCCACAATATTAATATTTTAACTCAATAACATTAGGTGACATTATTGTGGCACATCAGTAAAGCCTTACATATAAATATATAAGGTGGCAGACATCATTTAATGAACAATAACTGAATGAGTTTGTTTCACTCTTTGACCAGCAGGGGTACCAAATCTATGCAGACTGCTGCAATAAGTACATTAATTAACTGTCCCATCGATGTTTGTCTGAATGAATATGATGATATTAACAATCATATTATTCCTATCAGCTGTCAATCACTGTTATGATTCACATATTCATTTATTATTGAATAAACTATATTTTTTGGAGGAGTTAATGATGAATGTTCCTCAAGATGCTTGCTCACCCTCCTTCAAATTTGAAGTATTGTCTATCATATATCAAAATTCAAAAGAATCAGCAGTTTCAGCGCCCCACGACTTTACTGCAAACAGTTACAACCTTGACTTTCCATCAGAAAGAACAAACATTAAAGGACACCTATCATGCTATATTTAAATGATATATTGTAGGGTTAGGGTTAGGCGAAAGAAAACCTAACTGAAACTCTGCCGCACGGTCCCCTCGTTCCTTGGAAGAGGCGGAGAGGTGGGTGTTTGTCATCTGCTGGTGGACTAACCGGAGAGAATTACAGTGCTTGCCTCGACGGGGAGGGATTGCATTGAATTAAAGCAGCAGGAGCAAACGCTTTCCTCGGGGAGGGAGAAAGAAAGCCACAGCGGAGAATAAACAGAAGGGTAACCATAGCAACCATGCGCGGGAAGTCTTCTTCGCTGCTTTTGTGGCAGACTACAGCGCCACTTACAGGCCTGGCATATGTACTACAGCGTCTCCAGCGTTTTCGAGCGGCAATGGCCGGCCGTGGCCCAACCCCACATTCCCCTGATAGGTGGAGAGTTGGCCCAATAGCCGTAGCGCCACCGTCCTGACGTCAGGACAGTGTTCAAATCTGGATCAGTTTTTATCAGATCCGTTGCAGCCACTTTTTTAGAGATTTGGTTATGGAGGAAAATAGAGAGGGTTGTGTTTTCTGACACTTGGTGAGTTCCCTGGAACACCGGGGACACATATTCATGTATAAAAGACGTACAAAAGTGCATTTTGCATGATAGGTCCCCTTTAAAGAAGTGACTAACTGCATCAGTTAGGGTTAAAAAACGTGTATTCAGCTCAAACATATACATCGCTGCAGTTATTATCCAGTGGAAAGCCCTTACCTACTGGCCTAGTTAAATCAAAGTGGTTACTTTTGTTTGGCTGGGCAGTGTAGTTTTACACACCGTCTCATTTGACTTTCTCAGAACTTAAAACTCTTTTTTGGGGGCAGACCCCCACAAAGAAAAAAAGATATACACACATACAAGGTCATCATCTTAACAGTTGTGTGCTCATCCGTGAGCAGAGCATCAAGTTGCCTATTACAGCTGAATGCGGCGATTACCATCTTGTTCAGCAAAACGCCTCTCAAACGTATTAAGATCCAAAGCTTTAGTGCGTTTTGATTCAATGCTGAGTACAGCCACACTTGACAGTCTCTTCTCTGTCATTGTAGACCGCACCTCATTCCTTCCGTCTGCTTGGGTCCGAATCAAGCGGCAAACTCTGGGGAAGAGCCGGGACGCCAATACGGAAGTGCCACAAATTGCAGTTCATATATTGGCCGATAGGCGATGACTGCAGAAAAGAGCAATTTCCATAGAGCCCCATGTTAAAATGCCCAATTTTACAGCAGAAAAAAACATGTTTCTACCCCTGGATGCAATAAATATTATTATGGATATAGTTAGATTCCACCTTCATGATTATGAATCTGTGAGTGAATTGTTTTTCAACGCGACCCTTTTATTTATATTAGGTCTTAAAGTGTTTGCATAAATTAGGGCGTGGTCACTTTGATGGACAGGTACGTGCCTCACTGTCAGCTAACAGCAACTTGTCCACTCTGCTAGGCTACAACGTTAGTTAGTTGTAGTTATTGTACTTGACCCTTTAGCCGTGTTCGTGGTGATTGTGCCCCTTAGGGAATATTGTTACAAATACCAGACAATTAAAATGTCGTGCTGTGCGGTTGAATGTACTAACAGAACTTCCAAGAAGTCTAAAATGATAATATTATACATGTTAACCCCGTTAGCAGGTGTTTGTGTGCTTGTTAGCTTAGCTTTTTATGTAGCTTATTAGCCAGCTAAGGACATAACCCTTTATACATGTACACAACAGTATACAGTTTAGTTTATGATTCAGCCTTGGGTAAGACTTTTATAGTATATGGCTATGACGCCCATAATGCTAAACGGGAGCAAATGTTAAAAGGGGACCCAATTATCCCAGTGGTGGCCGCCGGAGCTAACGGAGCCGCAGGGGGCTAGCTCCAGCCGGCGTCCAGCTCCAGCCGGCCTCCCGGAGCCCCCTGCGGCTCCGTTAGCTCCGGGCGGTGGAGTCCAGCGTTATAACTGGAGATCAAGGAATGCACCGAAACGCGGACTTGGTTCGCCTGCAGCCCGCTGTAGTATTAGCTAAATAAATGATGTTGAACAAGGCTTATTAAGCTGAACATCGCCACAATTGTTCTGCTATGTATCGGTACTTATTTTATTTTATTAACGTGATGACAAGCATTAAGAATAACAAAAAATAGCTAATTCTCTTGCAGATTGTCTCGTTTGATTATGAATGTAACGTTTATATAGGGGAACTACACTGTTTTATCAAAACCAAAGTGCCACGCAGTAACTTGGTATGCATGTATTTCATGTTAGCTTAGCTTCTTAGCCTGAGCTAGCTCTGTTTACTTCCAGTTCGGAGGCAGCAGGTCCCGCCTCGGCTCCGCCTCTTTGCCCTTATTTGGAGCAGGCTGGAGCAGGCGGGAGTTAGACTCTGACGTCACTGTCGAGCCGTTAGTGGCCGACTCCGCCTACTAAGGGCTTCTCGGCAACTCTGCAGAATCCTATGGGTGACGTCACGGACCCTACGTCCATTTATATATACAGTCTATGGTCCGAATGCTTCTCGTTTTGCGCCGTCCCGTTCAAATGAAATCACCGACAATCATATTTCCATGCTCGCGCCAGGGCCGGGGAGGGGTTACAAGGCTCGCGTCTTGTGCTGCATTCACTTGCACTCGGACATTAGAGACTTTCTCTCATAAATGTCCGATGAGCCAAAACTTTTCTTTCAAAACAAAGCGGGGGAGTCCATTCTAAACTGTTGAGTAAAACGTTTTACACGAACTATGGAGAAATGTCACCAACATTTATAATCAATATTTAAAAAAATATTATTAATAAATGAATTGCCTACATTTAGGGTGGCAAGGCATTTTTCTGAGGTGGCAGCTGCCACCCCGTGCCACCCCGTAGAACCGCCACTGTTAGTTCATCTAAAGAGCAGCTTTTGACCTATGACTGTTCACCTGATCACCGGTACCGGCGGGGATTGTTGTTAGCTTCTGCTGCGCTAATGGATATAAGAAGCTGTTTCTACAATGATGTGGAGGGAGAGCTCTCCTGTCAGACTGAGGCTCAGTGAGGTGAAGGACTCTCAGTGTCAGATAGTTCACTTTAGTCTAAGTTATCTCAGTGGCTCTCAAACGGTTTGATCACAATTTATGTAAACAAATATTTCCAAGGCACTCCTTTATAATTATTGGGATAAATAAAAACAGGTTTGAAATCATTCCAGTGTATACTATAGGACAGTAAACCAGAAATATCATTTAAAACTGGAGAGATAAACAAATATGCATAAATAAATGTTAACTGGTAAAATAAGATATAAATGAACCACAACAATAAAATAAGTTCCATGTATTTGTTATTGGCTATGGTAGGTTATTGGTTATGTTCACATACTTATTTGATTATTAAAATGCAAACCAATCTTTTTCATATGGGTGTTTAGAGTTGTACCCCCTAGATCAGGTCTCTGTAATTGTGTGCTCAAAGTGCAACAGATTGAAGCATTTTACTTACCCCCGGACCCCCCTAGAGGATGTGACGTCCACCCCCCAATTAAAACATGTTCATACAATACTGAATACATTTGAAGCCTTTTTATATAAGCTGTCCACCATGTCAATACGTTTCTCTGTTTGTAGTGTGTTGGTCTTTTGTAGAGGTTTTTCATTGCCAGCTGAAATCTTGCCTAGGGCAGCAAACTGGTCAGAACCGGCCCTGGTGTCATCCCCACAGCACCCCCATTTCAAACATGTTCCCACGGCTATGTCAGATACCAACATACTGAATCCTCTTCAGGTCAGGTTACAGGAGAGACTCTTACTTTGTGTCTGAGGGTCCAGGTTCATTACTGAAGTATGGAGGGTCCCCCATAGACCAGTCACTCTTCAGAGACAGACAGCTGGGGACTGGAGACCCTGCTCTCTGTCTGTGGAAACAACATGTTTTAAACATCATTAGTTCATAGTTTTAATGTTCTCTACTGGGTTTCATTAAACAGTTTATATGATCAGATACCAAAAAAACTGAATCCTCTTCAGGTCAGGTTACAGTAGAGACTCTTACTTTGTGTCTGAGGGTCCAGGTTCATTACTGAAGTCTGGAGGATTCCCCATAGACCAGTCACTCTTCAGAGATAGACAGCTGGGGACTGGAGTATTGTCCCCTTCCTCATCTTTTAAATCACTCATCTTCTCCAGTACACACACACACACACACACACACACACACACACACACACACACACACACACACACACACACACACACACACACACACACACACACACACACACACACACACACACACACACACACACACACACACACACACACACACACACACACACACACACACACACACACACACACACACACACACATTAATAATAAACTTGGTTCAAATACATGAAATCAGTCAGACTTCAGGCCGCTCTCCATTTTGTCTGCGCTGGGCTGTCACATGTTATGTAACTCTGATGACTCAGGAAACAGGAAATAATAAAAGTTTACAACACTTGCAGAAGTCTCAATGGACTCTAGGACGCTGATTGTTAACCAAGAAGTTATTTTCTGACATCCAGTAAAACAGAGTAAATAACTAATGTGTTAGAAAGCAGATCCTGGTGTTAACACTCACCCTGTTCTCCTCCTCGTGCCGAGCTGTAAAATGGTGTCTGGCAGTCTGACAGTCTGACTTCCTACTTTCACTTCCTACTTTTCCAACATTTCGTCCCACCAGCTCAGCCCTATTTGTTTTTCTTTCCTCTTCTGCCTCACTGCTTATGAATTCTGAAGAAACCCTCGTGGTTGAATTCTCCTTCGTGAGAGAAACAAAGGTCGCTTTAAGTACAAGAGGAATTCCTCAAGTTGTACTTTAAGGCAAAATCATCAATTAACTTTCAAGTGTTCAGTGCTCATTGAAAAGGAAGTACTTTCAGGGACGATGAAGACGTTAACTTGGTTGTTTGGGAACAAAACCACTGTTCCTATGATAACACATATATGAAGGATTGTTTCTGGGTGTCTATAACCCCCAGACACCGTTACCGTTATAACATCAATGCAGCTTGGAAGCAGGAAGCCCATTAGTAGATGTTAACGTGTGGATGAAGCTTGTAATTCACTGTAATATCTAAATGTCACACCAACATCCATTAAAAGGGCGTGATGCGATTAAAAAAGTATGTTATTGAATAAATCCTGAGAAAAAGGTAAGAAATGTGTCTTTAACAGAACAAGGGAGTTCCAGATACTGCATTAGTGTTCATGAACTCTCCTCCACAGAGACTGCATCTGTATGTCAGTTCCCATGATGTGTGTGCACCGTGTCATCGTGACTTCCTGTATGCTAAGGAGCTATACTGGGGGTGTGTTTTATGGACGTTAGGCGGCTGCTGGGGAAATGCTAATGAAGCTGCAGAATATATAGGAAGACAAGCTTTATGTGACGCTTATATGACAGAGACAATGTCCTGAGAGTGTAACACATCGAGGACATTGAGTTTGTGAATGAATTAGCCGTTATCTCAGTCAAGGGAAGGACAGCATTAATGGGAATGAATGAGAGTTTCCAGATGCAGAATGTATGAGATATGACCCAGTGAGTGGACGAGAGGCTTCAATCTCAGGTTTAGATTTCTTGTTTTTCTTTGGCTCAAATATCACAAGAACAAAAAGAGGTGTTCTCTGTCTTCTTGCAGATTGCCAGAGGCGTCAATCTGCAGTCTGCTGAACATGTGGTGTTCATTTCACCAATTCTTCAGTTCAACAAATCAGATTGGTCTCAATTCAGTTTGAACAGACTGGCCTTCGTGAAGAGAGGGAGAGACGCCCAGAACACGTGTTAATAAGCCGTCCATTTAACCGTCTAACCGTAAGAACAACAAGCGATATGTGCAGGACATATTTCAAATAGACGGCATGGAGAGAAGTCAGTTAAACAACTATTTAAAGCTAACATTCATCTGGAGATTTGGTCGTTTTCTTTCCTTTTTAATTTGTAAAACAACAACAATAGATACTGAAGTAAACCTTAGAGACCATGCCATGATGAAAGTCTACAGAAGACCCTCTCACATCTCATACGGTGCTTTAATATGATGATTGAAGTGGTGCTTATTAAACTGCTTCATATCAGACACAGAAGTAATGAGATCTCTGCAGGTCACCTGAAAGCATAGCAGTCATAAATCAACTAAAAGCATGTTTATTTGTGTTGTTTGTATTAATAGCAGCTGTTTACCTGCGTGTGCTCTTTATCAAAGAAGTCCTTTAGTCTCTAATAAAGAAAAAGTCATTGCGTTCACAAACAAAACATCAATTATAGCTGAGAGGGAAATGTTAAGCTTGAGTGAGCAGCGAAGAATTAGACTTCCAGGCGTGAAATAAATCAAATGACTGACGTAGAATTCATCGTCACAATCAGACCCAAAGAAAACACTTCTAAGGTCATTTTATATATATTTAAATAACACAATAATAACTGGAGATGTTCTTTGTGGTATAGTGTACTTTGTGTTGCTAGGCAGAGAAGCCAGCTTTAATGATCCTCTGGCGCCATCTAGTGGTTCATCTCATTATTGCAGGACACTAAATTAGGACTCACCTAAAGTGCAAATATCAAACCCCTTTGTCCAGTGGAGGGTCAGGGTGAGTATATATACTAAAGTACACATTATTTGAGAGTCTATTTGAGAGCGTTAGTTATAAGTGAGGAAACAGAGAGACTTTTCTGCATGTTATGAAATGTAATTTGGGAAACACTTTATATTAAAGTGCACGTTCAGCATCAACGAGTTGTTCATTAACATGTTAGCAGTTTCTAGGCTCTTTATTAGTCACTATAAAACTCTTAGTAATGCCTTATTCTACAAGTACTAGGCCATTAGTTAAGAGTCCTCGTCTCCTCTCTCGTGTCCTCGTCTCCTCTCTCGTGTCCTCGTCTCCTCTCTCGTGTCCTTGTCTCTCCTCTCTCGTGTCCTCGTCTCCTCTCTTGTGTCCTCGTCTCTCCTCTCTCGTGTCCTCTCTTATGTCCTAGTCTTTCCACTCTCGAGTCCTCGTCTCCTCTCTCGTGTCCTCGTCTCCTCTCTCGTGTCCTCTCTTATGTCCTCGTCTCTCCTCTCTCGTGTCCTCTCTTATGTCCTCGTCTCCTCTCTTTTGTCCTCGTCTCTCCTCTCTCGTGTCCTTGTTTCCTCTCTCGTGTCCTCGTCTCTGCTCTCTCGTGTCCTCGTCTCCTCACTTGTGTTCTCTTCTCTCCTCTCTCGTGTCCTCGTCTCCTCTCTTATGTCCTCGTCTCTCCTCTCTCATGTCCTTGTTTCCTCTCTCGTGTCCTCGTCTCCTCACTTGTGTTCTCTTCTCTCCTCTCTCATGTCCTTGTTTCCTCTCTTATGTCCTCGTCTCTCCTCTCTCGTGTCCTCGTCTCTCCTCTCTCTTGTCCTCGTCTCCTCTCTCATGTCCTCGTCTCTCCTCTCTCGTCTCCTCATCTCCTCTCTCGTTCTTTAGTGGGAATGCTGTGTCAGCATTCCCACTAAAGTAACATTTCTCCTGTGCTTTAATGTTCAAACAGATGTTATTTGAGGGTCTCTCAGCTGGCAGGTTTCAGTGGGCAGGAAGAAAGGACTGATCAGGTCTGCAGAGGTTCTGGTTCCAGGTGAAAGGGACAGGAAGTGAGCTGAAAGAGAGGGAGACGTGGATTTGAAAACTATGGAGTGGTCTTAACAAAACTCTCTCAAGTGATGACTGTCATCAAACATTCAAATCAAGAGTCAGAAAAAATGTGTTAGCAGACTACTCCAAGGAACCAAACAATGGGTACACCTAGCTGCTGTAAGGATAATAATAATAAATACTATAACAAGTACAAAGACTATTATCATAATTATCTTAATTATCAGTTTACATCAAAATAGGATGAGAAATGAAACCGTCTTGTTTTCTGAACGTGGACTTGTAGGAATTTATTTATTATTTGTTTGACTTTATCATTTGATTGTCACCCTGGAAATGGGTGTATGTACGTATATGTGTACATATGTATGTGTATGTATATATAGAATGTTGTTTATCTGTGTGCGTATTTAATTACAGAATGATCTTTTCTTTTCTTTATCCTGCTGGATGACTAACGGAGGGATACCTCTGGATACACTCTGCTTTCTGCCTCCTGCTTCTACTCATCATGTTTGTTTCTTGGATGTATAAACTGTCTAATTGTTGAAACAGTAGAATAAATAATAAAACATACAATTAAAAAAAGATCTGCAGAAGTATAAGGTACATGTGTTGAGTTTAAAATAGATGTCTAGTGTCCCTAATGTCCCACCTGATGTGTTTGAGTGGTCGTGTTTGAGTCCAGGAGCCTCGGTAGTTCTGATCCATCTGGACTCTGAGCTCTGCATCAAGTCACAGAATCCATCTTCAAAACCACACCTCTTATATCCAGAGCCTACAACCAGAAAGAAGACATGCTTCAGCCTCTTTGAGTTTAGCTTTTCAAACTGCAGGGTTTCTCGTCTACGGCCTCTTTATGCTATCTCTCTACCTCTGAATGAGTCAAAGTGTTACATTTCCATGCAATATCTGATCAAATTGACATTCCAGTCCGCTGCAAAACACCTGCCTATACAATAACTAACCTAATGACATGCTCCAGATTACAGGTTCTGTAACTAAAGCATCATATCAGGCAGGGATTTTAGCCTTTACAGACCATTTACATGCACTAAAACACACTACAGGAGAGAGAACACCCCAACAAACATAATACGGCCGCTTTAAGATGTGGTTTCTGCACACAATAAAGTAACATCATCTCATCAGAGCATTATAAGCGTTAATCCTGGACTTCACGGCCAAACATGAAACAGAAGACTGAAAAGAATTAGGGATGAAACTGAATGTGAGTTGGTATGCAAGGCAGGATTATCAATGATGCACCACAGAAGAAGAACCAGGATCTTAAACTGAAGTTAAAGTAATAATACAGATAGGTTTACCTTCCGGTTTCGCTATGAGTGGTCGCATTTTCGAGAGCTCCCGCTTTGGAGGTTATTCCTCACGATTTTTTACATATTTCATCCTCCTGACAATATGGATTATGGACTCCTACCTCAACTCATCAATGAGGCAACATCACTTAGAGAAGGAGAGTAGTGAAAGCAGGGATAAAATGAACCACAATGACTTTTACCTTCTCAACGGCTGGGAAAGGAAACACCTCGCTTTTGGAAGTGCAAGCATTCATGCATTATTAACTGCAAACCCGACGCGAAAGTACTTACCCCCGTCAGGCAAACAAGACCGAAGAAGTATGATCGTCTTGGTCTTATTGTTAGCGGGAGACATCCATCTGAATCCGGGCCCGGTGCAGACAAGAAGCCATTCCTGCAGGCTCGAGGAGCTAGCATCACAACTAGCATCACAACTAGCATCTCTTCCGCTACAGCAACAACTACGAGACGACAACAGAGACCATGGAGACAGCGGAGACCGAGGAATCAACGGAGACTTCGACATTCCCCCGGGGACGCCTCGGCAGACAGACACGCATGAGGCAGTGACGAGAGGAAGAGAACCGAGATCCGAGGGAACAAATATCCACCATGTTGTTAGCCACCCTGCTAGCATATCGACGGCTAAAGCTACAACGGAGCCTCCCTCCCCCCACCACCCCACCGCCCCACCGCTCCAAGCACCACGGCAGGCCGCAAGCCGTTTGCTGTAACGGACAAAGACAAATATCTGCAAGCTGACGACATTATGCATTTAAACAACAAAAATGGACTACATATTTTTCATCTGAACACTAACAGCCTGAGACACAAACTGGCTGAACTCAGGCAACTGTTCATGAACGGTAAGGCAAGCATATTATGCTTTTCTGAGACCAAATTGGACAATTCCATTACAGATTCAGAGATTGAAATTGAAGATTATCTTGTAGTGAGAAGGGACAGGAACGTGAATGGAGGTGGTGTCTGCATGTACATACATAAAGACACCAATTTCAAAAACCGTACTGACCTGCATCATGAAAATATTGAATCTGTGTGGGTTGAAATTCTTTTTGACAATGCTAAATCTGTAATAGTCGGGACAATCTATAGACCACCGGAACAGAGTGACTTTTATGATACATTAGATGGGTGTTTGGCTGATGTGGGGGATGTAGAGACAATTATTATTGGAGACTGGAACACGGATATGCAACGTAAAGACACGTCCGTCTTCAAGTCCTTCAGTAGGATTTGTGATCTGCACGGCTTCAGCCAGCTAATCACCCAACCCACCCGGGTATGTGAAACAACACAAACTACCATTGATCTCATTCTGACCTCTGACAGGTCCAGGATCTCCAGTAAAGGGGTTATAGCATGCGGTTTAAGTGATCATTATATGATATTCTGTACCCGCAAAAAGCTAAAACAAAAGGCCGGCTGTCACAAAACAGTCATATCTAGAGACCTCAAAAACTACTCTAGCGAGGCCTTTAACCTAGAACTGGAGAGCCTGGACTGGTCAGATGAGCTCAGTGGTACACAAGTTGAAGAAACATGGCTTGGTTTCAAAAACAAATTCTCTGCAATACTCAATGATTTGGCCCCCCTAAGAACAACCAGGGTAAAAAATCGCGCTGAGCCGTGGATGCACTCCGGCATACTGACCGCCATGAAAACCAGAGACAAAAAATGCTCTGAGTTTCATAAAAGTCAGTCAATGCTTTCCAAAAGCACGAGCAGTGAACTCCAGGCCCACGTGACTGAACTAAAAATTGAAAGAAACAGACTAAGAAATGACGTAAGCTCCATGATCAAAACTGCCAAAAAGAATTTCATCAATGACAAAACTGAGGAAAACAAAAATAAACCCCGTGAACTTTGGAAATTACTCAATAACCAGCTTGGCTGCAGTAAAAAACTCAAAACGAGATTTTCAAACTTAAACATAAAGACAGATAACAGGCTCATCACAGACAAACTGGATGTGGCCAAGTACTTGAACATTTTTTTCACAAACTTAGCCACAACTCTTGTAAATAAATTACCCTCCCACTCAGGGCTTTTTGGAGTGGATCACATCATGACCAACTACAAAAACCTAGGGGTACGCAAAGATGATTTCAGTCTAGCAAGGGTAACAACAGCAGAGGTACGCATTAAACTGAGCGCCCTCAAACCTAACAAGGCCACTGGCCACGACAATATCCCCTCCAAATTCCTCAGAGACACAGCAACCGCCATCTCACCAGTCATAGCTCACATAATTAACCTCTCCATAAAACAGGGAAAAGTACCCAAAGACTTCAAAATTGCAAGAGTAACCCCCCTGCACAAAAAGGGCAGCAAATTGGACCCAGGCAACTACCGCCCTGTTTCTATACTTACCTCCATCTCGAAAGTCATGGAAAAAATAGTATATGAACAGGTCGAAAAGTACCTCGCAGAAAAGAAACTAATCTATGAATTTCAATCTGGCTTTAGAACATCCCACTCCACTGACACATGCCTTCTTTATTTGAACGACCACATCAAACAAGAGGTGGACGAGGGTAAATACTGCGGCATGGTGATGCTGGACCTACAAAAGGCTTTCGACACTGTCAATCACCCCATTCTGATTGACAAGCTAAAAGCAATTGGTTTTGATAAACTATCGGTGAGCTGGATGCAATCCTACCTGGAGGGGAGAGAACAGATGGTGGAGGTAAACGGTACTCTGTCCCCCCCCCTCCCAGTGAGCTGTGGTGTTCCACAAGGAAGCATATTAGGTCCGTTACTGTTCCTAATTTATGCAAATGACATGTCATCAGCATGTGACTGCAACTTGTTCCTGTTCGCGGACGACTCAGCCCTGCTGGTCTCTGACAGGAGCAGATTGCAGGTTGAAAAAACCCTCAGCTCCGAGCTCGGCAGAATCTGCACCTGGCTCGCCGATAATAAATTATCATTACACCTGGGTAAAACAGAGTCCATTCTCTTCGGTTCGAAACATAATCTCAGCAAATCCGACGACTTCTCAGTTGCAGTGGGTGACATTATTGTCACAAGTAAGAAGGAAATTACATACCTAGGATCTATTCTTGAGGCAAACCTCTCCTGTGACAAAATGGCATCCAATGTAATAAAAAAAGTCAATCAAAGAACTAGATTCCTATACCGGATCTCCTCTCTGGTAAACAAAAACACCCTGAAAACTCTGGCAGGAGCACTCATTCAAGGGTACTATGACTATGCTTGCACGTCATGGTACCATAGCACCTCCAAGGCGCTAAAAATAAAACTTCAAACATCGCAAAATAAACTGGTCAGACTACTGCTTGACCTTTCATCTAGAACCCACCTCACCTCTGCCCACTTTGACAACCTAGGATGGCTTAGAGTAGACGACAGAGTACAGCTACTTGCAATGGGCCTGGTCTACAAGATCCACTACACCTCTATGGTACCCATGTACATGTCAAAATTCTTCCCAAAGGTCAAGGAATACCATGATCATAACACCAGAGGGAGCTCCACAAATCATGTAAAACCCAGATTTGGCACAAAAAAAGGGGAATACACGTTTCGCAATTATGCCACATCAAGGTGGAACGCTCTTCCCACAACTGTAAAGGAAAGTAAAACTATACTTACCTTCAAAACCTCTCTTAAAGAGCACCTTCGGGGGAAAGCATTGCAAAACTGGCCCCGGTAATGGTACAAATCTCAACCTGTCGTACAATGGACAGCTTCCCCCCCCCCATCTATGTATATACTCGCATTTTAGACTCTGTTACTAACTGTATATCTGTAGACTTGGTATGTCTTAAATGTCCGGTTAGGATGTATTAGAACGAAATCTAAAATGAAAATTGTAAATAAGCCATCTGTATGTAAAAAACCACCTGTATGTAAATTGTAAATAAGCCATCTGTATGTCAAATATGTCTTATATGTCTTAAATGATATGATGAATTGGAAATGGGGGACCCTGATGTAAACAAGACGAAAGTCTTTCTCTGGTCTGCATCCCCTTAACAATTGTATGTTTTGAGCTGTACTGTACTGTACCCAATATACAAGCTGTTGATAAACTTTTCAATCAATCAATCAAACAAATCTACTTCAATAAATGTATTTAGTTCATTTCCACCACTGCAAAGAATGAAATGTATATTCATTCATATTTTAAGATATATAACGCATTGAATATCCTCACAGACGCATGTTGTAATGAATGCATTTCAGTATACACACAGTACAGAAGTATAACATGTACTTTAGGTATCAAAAGTAAAAGTACTAATATCATGTTTTTTTTACATGTAAGAGCCTTTTAGCATTGTGGTTTGACTACATTTAGATACTTGAAATACTGTTTTTAATAGTATTTCAGTACTCTGTTACACCATATCAGCAAATCATGTGTTTTTATATGAACAAAAGGTGCTTTTTGCCTCTGAAATATAGTAGAACGACACTGGTTTTTGCTATATATACGTTGATAATGCAATTTATAACTAAATCTTGACTTGTGTATCACATTGTTCACTCTGAATATATATGGATTTGTGAAGTTATAGGTGTACGAGGTACTTTAAGACACCGGTTGAAAGGTAATCAAGTCTCAAAGTCAGTTAAAATCTGACAAAATCAATATTTACTCACAGTTTTCCTCATCGCTGTAATCTCCACAGTCGTCAGTGAAGTCACACACACTTCCCTCGGACACACACAGATCCTGAGAGCAGCTGAACTCCTGAGCTGAACACACTGCGTCACACACTGGGGTCAAAAACACCAGAGAAAAGGCAGAAAACAGCCACAGAAGCATCATCTTACTGTCTGTCCTTTAACTACAGCACATGATCTCCTCCTCTGAGTGAAGCATGTTGTTTTGAAGATAGAAGAAGCAGCTTCACTCTGCGCAGTCGTGTATCGTCCGCCAAAGTGTAATAAGGATTTCATAAATGACTTTTCTGACTTTCTGTCCGGGATCATGGTGAAATATGATCGTGTTTTGATCTCCGGAGACTTCAATGTCCATGTGTGTTGCGAGTCCAAACCTCTGGTTAGGGACTTTTTAAATCTCCTTGATTCCTTTGGTCTCGTTCAGTCCGTGGCTGGCCCAACACACGAAAAAGGACACACTTTGGACTTAGTATTATCGTTTGGACTGTCTGTATCTGTGGATGAAATATGTGCAGCAACGCGTATCTCAGACCATTTACCGGTTCTGTTTACAACCTCCATCCCTTCCGCAGGAGTCGAATCACGTGCCCCGGCGCGTCGTCTGCGTTCGATTAACCCCTTGACTGCCTCACAGTTCTCTGATGCTTTTAATGCTTCTCCGATCTGTAAATTAGATGTGAACTGTGCTTTTAATGCTGATGAGCTTATCTCCATGTTTGATTCGACATGCACACTAATACTGGATTCTGTTGCTCCTTTTACCCTTAGACGCACCAAAGTTCTATCAGAGCCGTGGCTCAATGACTGTACTCGTGATCTCAGACGCGCTTGCAGGCGTGCAGAGAGAAAATGGAAAAAGGATAAACTCCATGTCTCTCTAGAAATCCTTGGTGCTTGCCTTTCTGACTACCAGACGGCAGTCAAAGCAGCCAAAACAGAGCACATTTCTCTGTTCATCTCCAAAAACAGCCATAAACCTCAGGTTCTTTTTAATGTCCTCAACTCGATCATTAATCCCTGTGATGTTTCTTCTATTGTCCCATCGACTACTCTCTGTGATAAGTTTCTTACATTTTTTATTGAAAAGGTATCTGCTCTTAGGCTAGCCCACACTAGTGCTACCCCAGATCCTGCTCCTTTTCTGTGCCCTGCTGTCCTCGACCACTTTGAGCCTGTATCCCTCTCTTCTCTCTCGGATGTAGTCATGCACCTGCGGCCGACAAACTGCACCTCAGACAGCATTCCCTCTCGCCTTCTCAGAGATGTTTTAGAATCAGTTGGAGCAAGTATTTTATTACTTTTAAACACCTCTCTTACCTCAGGATGTGTCCCAGCTGCCTTCAAACATGCCGTGGTTAAACCACTCCTTAAAAAGAAAAATCTCGACCCCTCCATTCTCGCAAATTTTAGGCCCATCTCCCAGCTACCTTTTTTATCTAAAGCCCTGGAGCGAGTAGTCTACGCCCAGCTGCGGTCTTTTTTAACCACGCATGGAATCCATGAAAAGTTCCAGTCTGGCTTCAAACCCATGCACAGCACTGAAACAGCCCTTTTAAGAGTTTTTAATGATCTGCTCCTAGCCGCCGACTCAGGTAGCCCAGCTGTCTTGGTGCTGTTAGACCTGACAGCTGCCTTTGACACTGTGGACCATAGCATCCTGCTGTCACGGCTTGAACAGTCCGCTGGCATCACAGGCTCTGCCCTTGCATGGTTCAGGTCCTACCTGACAGACCGTGGCTTCTCGGTACAGCTAGGTGCCTTCTCCTCTGCCAAAGCCCCTCTTACCTGTGGGGTTCCCCAAGGCTCGATTCTGGGCCCCATCCTTTTCCTACTGTACATACTGCCCCTAGGTTCAATAACATAACATTCCCTTCCACTGCTACGCCGACGATGTACAGATATATCTGCCTCTCAAAGCAAATGTCAAACACTCACTACAGCAGCTGATGGACTGCTTAGCAGAGATTAAATCCTGGCTGAGCAAAAACTTCCTCAACCTCAACGAGAGCAAGACTGAGGTCATCTTTTTTGGACCGCAACCTCCAGCCTCTCCGGTTGATATTCTGGGCTCTATAAAAAAAAACATCCTCCCCTCGGTCATGAACCTTGGAGTGACATTCACCAGCACTTTTAAATTTGACAAGCAGGTTAGCACCGTAGTAAAATCCTGCTTTTTTAAAATAAGACTATTGGCCAAAACCAAGTCGTATTTATCTTTTAAAGACTTAGAAAGGGTTATTAACGCCTTTGTAACCTCAAGACTGGACTATTGTAACGCTCTGTATGTGGGTATGGACCAGGCCTCAATCAAACGCTTACAGCTAGTCCAAAACGCGGCTGCACGTTTGCTGACTGGTCACAAAAAGCGCGACCACATCACCCCTATTCTGGCCTCATTACACTGGCTTCCAGTTCGGCTCAGAATTGATTTTAAAATCCTTTTATTTGTTTTTAAAGCCCTAAATGGGCTGGCTCCGGCCTATATAACTGAACTGCTCCAGCGCTACACCCCAGCCAGAGCTTTAAGGTCTGCTGACCAGCTGCTGCTGGTAGTGCCCAAGACCAGGCTAAAAACCAGAGGGCACCGAGCCTTCTCAGCAGCTGGCCCCAGGCTCTGGAACACTCTGCCCCTCCATGTGAGGTCGGCCCAGACCCTAGGGGTTTTTAAATCAAAACTAAAAACACACTTCTTCTCTCTGGCTTTCTAGTTAGAGCGGAGCACGACTCCTGACTTTTCCTTGTGTTTTATTCTTATTTTGTTTTTTAAGTTATATCTGTTGTAATTTATTGTCGTTTATTGTGTTTTGTAGTAATGTGTTTTTAATACATGTACAGCACTTTGGCTCGACCAAAAATCGCTTTTAAATGTGCTTTATAAATAAAACCTGATTTGATTTGATTTGATTCAGTCGAGGTACAGCTCGTCTGTAACGTGTGCAAGTAGCTTAGGAGCTGTTAGCATGTTGTAAAAGGTAATCAATGGCTTTTATGGCTGTTACTCAATAAGGTCACTGTGTGTTCATGTGTTCATTCTCTGAGAGGCTGGACTGAGGCTATTAGCTTTATGCTAACATGCTCACAATGCTATCATGCTCCTGTTTAGCTCCTATAATGTGTTTAACATACGAGTTTAGCATGCTAACATAGCTAATTCTTGCACTATTTCTATTCTATTTTATTTGTATTTACATTTTTGCTCATCTCAAAACATTCTCTTGCACTATTTTATCTGTTGTTATTTGTTCCATGTCCTATATATATTCATGTTGCTCTGTTGGAGAAGATCTTCATTGACATATCTACTCTGTAGCTGCTGTGCAAATGACAATAAAGCTTTGAAACTTGAATGTTGAATCTTGAAAATGTGTTTAACATACGAGTTCAGCATGCTAACACAGCTAATTAGCACTAGCATGTCCTTAATGAAGGGGCTAGAGGAGATGACTAATGAATCAAATGCAATGCAATCCATCCAATAGGTGTTGAGTTATTTAAATGTGGTTCTTAGTAGTAGACAGACTATTAGCATGGCTACAAACCAGGTTTATACTCTGAAAGATTCCTTTGTATTTTCATAATAACCACTTCTAGGAACACCTACATCAATTGGAGAACTCTGAGCATCTGTAAATGTGAAGAGGCTGCAGTTAGCCTGTGTGTGTGTGTGTGTGTGTGTGTGTGTGTGTGTGTGTGTGTGTGTGTGTGTGTGTGTGTGTGTGTGTGTGTGTGTGTGTGTGCGTTGCGTGTGTGCGTGTGTGTGTGTGTGTGTGTGTGTGTGTGTGTGTGTGTGTGTGTGTGTGTGTGTTATCATTAACGCTGTGTCTCGATCCCACTCCACTGAGAGGCATCATTTCATTTCACAGCAATCAATAAACACAGGGGGTGTTTCTCAATCGCGAGTACGCTTGCTTGGTAGCACATGTCTGCCGAGCATCTTGCTTCAGAAGCGAGTCAAGAATACTTCCTGACATTCGGAAAACGAAGTGTGGAACACGCTAGCAAGTGTGCAGGTGTGCGTCATATGAGAGGCCCCGCCTTACATTTTCCGCCACAGATTTGGGGAAATTGGTCTGTGCGCAAAGCATTGTGGGGATTTTAAGACCGCGGAGTCTACTCATGTGCAGACTCGATATTTCTCCAAACGGAGTACGCCGGGCTCGGTAGATTTCCAAGTATGCTGGAGATTGGAACAGTACTTCGGCGGCACTCGATGACTCTGAAGCAGCTTTACTCGCGATTGAGAAACACCCAAGGACCTTAAAAACAGAGAAGCTACAAGAGCTGGGGAGGTTCCAATTAAATGACTTTCGAAGGGGCGAGAGAGCGAGGGAACAAGGAGAAGATCACGTCTGTATCGCCCTCTGTTGGCAGCGGCAGTGGGAGGAAAGTAGAAAGCAACCTGATCTCACCAGAATGCGTGACTCCACCACGACTCCTTAACACCGCATTGCGTGGTGGAGTCACGAACTTTGCTACATTTACGTGTCTGCACCACGCAAACAAACCCAATGTAAAGTGAATGAGGCTCCTTTGTCGTGGTGCACACACGCATTTCTACAACGTCCAGCAGTGAGCTTTTATTCTTTAAAACGTTTTTAAAATCTACTTTATAGCTTGTAGTAACTCACAGGAGGCTTCTTTTATTAGTGCGAATGCTGTGCCACAGCATTCCACTATAGTACTTCAAATCTTTATTCTTTCCGCTTATTATTATTAGTGCGAATGCTGTTTACAGCATTCCACTATAGTATTTCAATTTCTTTATTCTTCCCCTTATTATTAGTGCGAATGCTGTGCCACAGCATTCCACTATAGTACTTCAAATCTTTATTAGTGCGAATGCTGTGCCACAGCATTCCACTATAGTACTTCAAATCTTTATTCTTTCCGCTTATTAGTGCGAATGCTGTGCCACAGCGATCAAGAGGAGAGAGAGAGGGCGATCAAGAGGAGAGAGAGAGGGCGATCAAGAGGAGAGAGAGAGGGCGATCAAGAGGAGAGGGAGAGGGCGATCAAGAGGAGAGAGAGAGAGGGTGATCAAGAGAAGAGAGAGAGTAATGTAACCTCCTAATGTAATGTATTACTCCTATGAAAATGTTCAAAAAGTGCTCAAACTTCACATGTGTGCTAACAGTCCAGCCGTGAAGACATCGACAGTTTTGAGATTTCTTCAAATGCCGTTGCCATGGCAACACAATGCTCACCATGAAACACGGTTTGCTCATAACTTCAGTGAAAATGATCGAAATGGCCCAAAACTTCACAGGTTTGGTAACGATGCAGCCATCAACACATCTAAGCGTATTATGGGGTGTCATCAAATGCCGTTGCCATGGCGACAGATAATTCACCATCAAGTTAGTTCAAAAGTTTGCAGTTCAAATATTCTGCTGCTTTCCCAAGCCTTTTTACTTTCTTTTCTCATCTTAATACAAATTCATTCACTACTACTTACATCTGATATTTAACTCCTTCAGCCTATTTTCAGCTGCAGAAACCATTCAACTATTACATTATTCAGCTATTTCATTACATCAAGGCTATACATGTTTTTTTAAACCTTTTCTTTTAAATATTAAGCTTTTTCTGCATTTTTTTAGCTAAAAGCAGCTACCATTCAGCTAATAACATATTCAGCTTTTTCAGCTAAATTCAGCCACAAATGTTCACAGTTTACAGCATTCGCACGCAATTTCTGCAGGAAATGCATTTTCTAGTTATTATTATTTCAGCCAATACTTTGGCTCTCCATAGCTTCAGCTTATTTTCAGCTACAGAAACCATTCAAATATCAAACTATTCAGCCTGTTCAGGAATCGATGGGAAACCTTCAACTTTTTAAAAATATTTTATACTTTTTGAAATATTCAGCTTTTTAAATTCATTTTTTTAACATTGAAGTCAATGGGAGATGCCTTCAAATCCTCTTGTCCTACACTTTGCGCCAAATGCTTCTCCTTCCACATAATTTCAGCTAGACACTTCATTCCAACTTTCAAATGATCACAATACCTTCAGCGATAAAACTTGTTATTCAGATTCTTCATATCTTTTACACTTCTTGAGATAATTAACTTTGTTTGGAGCTTGGTAAAGAGGCTTTCTTCAGATTTTAACATTAGTGTGGATGGAGCAGCTCGTTAAGTCTAGAGTGCTTTGATCTCAAAACAGAGTGCAGCAGTGCTCCCCAAAAAATGTTTTAAACTTGCCATATTTCCCAAACCCTACACTCCTCAGACATATTTTTTCATGAAAAACGTAGGAAAACCTCTCCTAGGTTGGAAAATTTAAAAAAATTAAGAAGAAATATTAATCAAAATGCCTCTTGAGCGCATGAAGAGACAAAAAGTCCACCTAGCTCCCAATTGATTCCCATGTTAAATCTTTCCGGAACTTTCTTCAGAACAGAGAGAAGTACACTTTAGACAAACTGCTCCCATCTCCACATTTTACACACAAAACCAAAAAAAACAACATATATCAGTTCATTGGGGTTCCCTGATGCTCACGGTCTGGTAATATTTTGATAGGAGCCATAGTTTTTGAACAGTTGGCAAAATTGTCAGATATAATCCTCAATGCATTCTTAATGGGACTCAGTGCTGCAGTTGGGAAATCGTCATAAGTCGTCACCATGGTAACCTTTCATCTCTGGGTTTACACACACAGGTGTTTGTAAACATTAATTCACTACTACTTACATTTAATATCTTTATTTAACTCCTTGAGCCTAATTTCAGCTGCAGGAACAATTCAAATATCAAACTATTCAGCCTTTTCAGCACTTGATGGGGAAACTTTCAACTTTTTCAAAATATGTTATACTTTTTAAAACATTCAGCTTTTAAAGTCTTTTTTTAACATGGAAGTCATTGCAATGCATTTGAGCTGTAACAATTCTCTCTCTCTCATTCTCTCTCACTCTCTCTCACAGACAGACAGACACACACTCTCTCTCTCTCTCACACACACACAAACACACTCTCCCTCTCTCTCACAGACACATCAAGAGAAGAGAGGGCGATCAACAGAAGTGAGAGAGGGTGATAGAAGAGTGATAGGGTGATCAAGCGAAGAGAGAGGGCGATCCAGAGGAGAGAAGACGAGGGGCAATCAAGAGAAGAGAGAGGAGGGCGATCAAGAGAAGCGAGAGAGGGCGGATCAAGAGGAAGAGAGAGGGCGATCAAGAGAATAGAGAGGGGGGCGTCAAGCGAAGAGAGACCTAGGGCAATCAGAGGAGATGAGAGTGGGCTGATTCAGAGGAGAGAGAGAGGGCGATCAAGAGAAGAGAGAGAGGCAATCAAGAGAGAGAGAGTGGGCGATCAA